>NC_050452.1:37279759-37653087 GCF_903995425.1 Onychomys torridus
GCGCCTTGCCTATTGAAGTCCGTTGTCGTAACGACCCCAGAGGCACACCACTTCCAGGGTTATGTTTCTTCCTCCTTGTCCTTCCCTTTGACTGAATCTGAATTTATCAAGGGACAGATGTTGTATTAATAGGACAGCTGTTTTATTGTGTATACTGTATCACCACAGTACTAGAAGGAAGTGAACTAAGGAATAGAAATGTTGAAATAGAAAAGCATTTAAGTCTTGCTTTATCCTAATATAGCTGTTCATGTTCAGTAGGTTTATATTCCAAGAGTGTTTAATGTGACATTGGATTTTTCTTGTAATTCCATGCCTGGACCATGTTCTAAAGATTTACATGTTAACATTTATGTTTTTATTCCTTCGTGGGCAGGGTTCTATAATTGCATGTAGAGAAATACTATTTGGGCTGGAGAGATGACTCAGTGTAAAAGTTTATCCTGTTGTCCCCGAGGACATGAGTTCAATTCCCAGCGCCCACACTGGCTGCCTCACAACCGTCTGTAACTCGAGCTCCAGGGGAGGCAGCACCCTCTTGTGGCCTCTGTGAGCAGTCACTCATGTGCATGAGCACCCATACAGACATACATATACAATTAAATTTTTAAATACTAGAAAATGAAATCCTCCTATTTATAAAATATTTGTTTCAAGCAGTCAAGTGTCATGAGTGTCTTGGTTAGGGTTTCTATTAATGTGATAAAACGCCATGGCAGAAAGGGACTTGAATAGGTAAATGGTTTTATTTCACTTACTCTCCCAGTTAACAGTTCATCCCTACAGGGTAGGCAGGGAGGGGGAGTAGGAGGTAGGAAGCCAAGCACAGCAGGAGTCTGGAGGCAGGAAGTGACGGAGAGGCCATGGAGGAGCACTGCTGACTGCCTTGCTTGCCATGGCTTGCCCAGCCTGGCCCTCCCAGCCCGTTGACAGAAGACATGTCCAGTTCTTACTCATTAGTCAAAAATCAATAAAACCGAGTATTACTTTGTGCTTATTGGGCTCTTATTTATATATTCTTTACACTTCTTGGTAATCTTCTGTCCTGTTTCCTAGTTGAAGGAATTGGTAGTTTTCTAAGTAGTTTCATTTGTGCTTTACAAATGTCTATGCAAGTATTTATATGCTACATGTATAATATGCTACAAGTATTTTCCTGCCTTCCAATTTGGTTGTGTGTCTATATTCTTGTTGTTGTTTTAAATCTGAGGTTGTATTTTGTATACCTTTTCATGCCGTTTGGTATTTTTGGATCATATCATTGCAGTTAACTGGGCTATGAAACATTAGGTTCTTTTCTAACCCTCTATTATTGGGATGTTTTAATGGCCTGAAATTTCAGTCGGAAGATACTCCTCCCCACACACCCCCCTTTTTTTTAATAGTAGTAAATATAACATTTACTAAAGGCACACTAAAAGATACATTGAAATATTGCTTTAGCTTATTTAATCATAAACACTTTGTACTGTTAAAAATTTGAGTTTTCAAGTTAGAAATAGTTTTTTCTGGAACTTTGATTTCCTTGACAAGTGGCTTTAACCTCACAGCCATGACCTTAGAGCAGAGCTTCTCACCCTTCCCAACGCTGCACCCCTTTAATACAGCTCTTCATGTTGTGGTGACCCCCAACCATACAATTATTTCATTGCTACTTTATAACTGTGATTCTGCTACTGTAATGAATTACAGTGTAAATATCTGAGATGCCACCTCCAAAGGGGCTGTGACCCAAAGGTCAAGAACCATTGATTTAGCGCATTTCCTTCTACTTTCAGAGTTAGTGGAGAGAAGTGAGGCAAGCTATTTGAGATGACATGTGTCTTTGGCCCTTAAGGAGCCAAACATAGTTATTAAAAATTTAAGATCTGCGACTTTTTCCACAGTGCCACTTGTTAATAGATTCCCTCCTTAATAATACACAATGTTGGATCATGACACGTCGTAGACAAGCAGATCATTGTTGGAAATAATGTGTGCTGTGTTCCAAGGACTGTGAATTTTTGTCTTGGATTGTTTTTAATGCTACAATTTTAATTCTAGAATACAAAATGTATTTTAACTTAGTGCTAATAAAAGCTGCTTGTTTTTAGACTCGATATCAGCAGTTTGCAATAATCTTGAGATTATTGTTGCAAATTTTTTTTGCGACTAAATTTTTACATACTGTGTTTTATAGAATAGGCTTTTTTAATTTTTGAGATGCCTCCCCCAAGTCACCACCACCATCACCACCACCACCACATGGCCCAGGCTGACTTAGCCACAGCTTTCCCATCCCTGCTGATCTCAAACTCATGGCCCTAACTACCTCAGCCTTCTGAGTACTGGAATCGTAAGCACGTGCCCCCATGCCTAGTTTAGAGTCGAGTTTTCTTTGACCTCAAAATGCAGTGTAGGTTTTGAATTGCTATCTTTTTAAGCAAATTGGCTGTCCTATCATGATACACACACACACACACACACACACACACACACAGAGAGAGAGAGAGAGAGAGAGAGAGAGAGAGAGAGAGAGAGCGCTATTCAGTGTTTGAATAACCATGTTCTGCCTCCCCCTTTTTAGGGATGGAGTTAATTATATGACAGCTCCTTATACGGAGAAGGCAGGAGCTGAAGATGAGGGTGAAGTCGAAACACAGACTTTTGTCAGGTCCACTAGGCCAGGAGAAGTCGAGTGTGCTTAAGTTAGAGTACAGTCTATATTAAGCCTCAGGCTGGGATGATGGACGTGACTGGATGAGTTCTAGGCAAGAGTGGGGTAGGCTTGCACTGTTTCCATCAGCCTGATGGAACTTACCACTTGGCAGACAACACATCATCTGAGTCGATGGTCCCAGCGTCCCCTGAGTCAAGTGAACATACTGTGAGTGACCGTTGATTCCTGCGCCTCACCTCAAAAGCCACAAAAAAAATTGGACAAAGCTCAGAGCCTTTTCTTTCCCCATCCTCTCTACCAAGCTCCAGCCATCTCGATTGGGTTTCGGTACTGGCATCCCTGGTGCTGTGTTTGGGTTCCTAGGACTCATTCCCCAGAGAAGCCAGAGAGATTGCCAGGGACTAGTCAGACCCCGTCCCTTCCCACCTTTAACACTTTCCACTGAATGTTCTTCAGCGTCATCAAGGGCCCTCCCTCTGTGTTGCGAGTGCTGATGTCCTCTCATACCCCCTCCACCCCTGGTCTGCCGTGGTCATTTTGGCCATGTGTGTTCAGTCTCATGTGTTCTGTTCCCACTGCTCTGTCCTGCCCCGGCCCCTTCATCATTCAGGCCCGAAGTGAGGTGTGGCTTCTTTGATGAAGTCTTTGTGGGCGTGGTTCCCAGGGCAGCATCCTTCGGGTCCCAATCCCGCTCCAGTCTCGTGTGTATTTTCTTCATGACGCTAGCCCAGTGGTTCTCAACCTTCCTCCTATTGTGGTGACGCCCAGTCATAAAATGATTTTTCTCTGCTGCCTCATAACTGCAAGTTGGCTGCTGTTTTGAATCGGAATGTAAATATTTTTGGAGATAGCGGTTTGGCAAAGGGGTTGTGACCCACAGGTTGAGCGCCACTGCTCTGGACAATCTGGCCAGAATCCAGTTATTCAGTAAATATTTGTTGTGCACCTGCAGTGTGCCAGGCACTATATTCTAGGTAGAAGGGAATCATCTAGGCCCCAACAGATCAAACGAGAATGCCTGACGTTTCGGGAGTCCCATGAGTCAAGTGGCGAAATAGCCAGTGCATCCTAAACACAGTGTCTGGCTAGGCAGGCGTTAGAATGGCAAGCATCAAAGGAGGACCGTGGAGGATGGTGACTGAGATTGGGAGATCGGGCAGGCGTGGGCAAGATGCTCGTCCGCCGAGGTGGATGGAGAAGGCTCTGTGGCGCTGACTATTACTAATCCAGCGCCCTTTTGTGTCTCTGACTTTTAGCGCCAGCACCAGTCAGCAAAGTGAATAAGTTCTGTGCTGCTTCCAACTTCCATTCCACTTCGGGAAGAAAGAGCATCATCATGTCAAACATCACCATTGACCCCGAGGTCAAGCCTGGCGAGTATGTCATCAAGAGCCTCTTTGCGGAATTTGCTGTTCAAGCTGAAAAGAAAATTGAAGTTGTAATGGCTGAACCCTTGGTGAGCAGAGCTGTCTATAAATCTCATTTTTCTTTTTCTTTTTTTTTTTTTTTTTTTAACTTTTGCATTAGCTGGTATAATACGAATTTTCCAAAGGGAATAATATAGTTGAACACACATTAAGGGCTAAGATTATTGTGAAGTACTGATCCAGATGGATCAGAATCCACTTTGATAAAGTCTTAGAGATAACTAAGGAACAGAAACGATTGCACAGGTGGGAATTGTGTGTCCCGATAAAACAGAACAAGATATAAAAGAACGTCTAGACCATTCTACAGGTCGTCATAAAGACGATAGCAAGCTTAAACTAGTGGACATCTTTTTTTTTTTTTTTTTAAATTATTATTTTTGAGTCAAGGTCTTACATGGTTCAGGTTGGCCTTGAACTTGTAGCTCTGTAGCCAGAGATGATCCTGAACTCCTCCTGACCCTATTACCCTTTCCAAGTGCCAGGATCGGAGACACGTGCCATGGTTGCTGACGTACACATTTTCCTACTAACAATACATGAGAAACCCTCGGAGCACGTGATTGGGGGCTCTGATGAGGAGGACTGCCCAAAACAAACGTCTAGCTTAGATTCTGCAGTTAGAAGTCAGGATGGTGATAAACAGCGTGGTGGCCAGATACACGAGGAGGGAGTCGGATGAAGTTCAGGCCTTACGGGCAGCAGAAGAAAAACAGTAGAAGAATCCGCAGCACTTGACATGCATTAAGTAGGAGCGGTCCTGCGGTCCGAGTTAAGAGTTGCGGTTGTTTGGGATCTTAGAAGGTGGCAGTGCATCTGCTGGGTAGAGCACACAGCTCGATGAATAAGATCATTTTCCGCTCGAGTGTATTAAACTGGAGTTAATGGCAATCCATCCGCCCATGAGGAATTGCCTGATAGGTGTTTGGGACTTCTTTTGGAGATCTCCTAAGAGATGGTGATTACTGTAAAAATGGGCATCTTCTACCTCGAAGCGGAAAGAACACTGATCTCAAAAGAAGAGCTGAATGGAAATATTACTAAATACACAGACAGTCCGAGTTGAATGCACGAGGCTGTTGGAGTTTTCTAAGGCAGCCTGGTCCTCAAGAGAGCAGCCTTAGCTTCTTGATGTTAGTTTGGTCAGGGAGTACCGGAGATGTGGGTGGCGCTTATGTTGCCCTTCGGGTTTGAAGGGAGTGAGCACGCATCATGCCGCAGGATGCTGTAGGGGGCTAGGGGCTGCCGGTGATGCACATTGTGACTGTGGAGGCTGCAGCTCATTCACTCCTATCCAGCTGGATTATGGGTAGGTGAGGTGTTCACCGGAGGAATCGTTGCTCACCCAAGGCCAAAAGCCAGCAAGTGAGGCGTAATATTGGCCTCAGGACCTGTGTGCTTTCTCAGTCTGCCATGCTTTCTCGGGACGGAGCACAAGAGAGGAAAGCGGATGCCCTAGGAAAGTGGAAGGCGGTATCAGCACACATGCTCTGAATTTCCTTGGATATGGAACTCATGGCTAAGGTGGGCTCCCTCCTCCTCATTAAGTAGCGGAAGCTACTCAGCAGAGGTGTCAGCCAGATGTGTATTCCAGGGATCCAAAATCAGCCAGATGTGTATTCCAGAACTATTCACATCACCCCCTTCAACCTAAACCATTCCAGAATTCCACTTTCCATGTCAAATTCATGCTTTTCTTACACCTGCACACAAAAACATATATATTTTATAGCATGTGCCTCATATAAAGTGTTTTCTTTTTTTGGTTTTGGTTTTTCTTCGAGACAGAATCTCACCATATAGCCCTGGCTGTCCTGGAACTTGCCATGTTGACCAGGCTGTCCTCAAGTTCTGAGATCCGTCTGCTTTTGCCCCCAAGTGCTGGGATTAAAGGCATGCATCATTATGTCTGGTTTAGAGTTTTGTTTTAAGACACAAGGATTATAAAACCTTACTGACATAATTAACAGCCATAACTTTTAATTATAAATATGCTTCATCTACAAAATGTTAATTTCTCTTTTCAATTCTCAATGATATGATGAATAAGAGCTTTTTTTGGGGGGGAGGGGGTTTCGAGACAGGGTTTCTCTGTGTAGCTTTGGTGCCTGTCCTGGATCTTGCTCTGTAGACCAGGCTGGCCTTGAACTCACAGAGATCTGCCTGCCTCTGCCTCCTGAGCCCTGGGATTAAAGGGGTGCACCACCGCCACCTGGCTTATAAGAGCTATCTTCAACAGGTTATAGTTAAGAAAAGGGGGAAAATCTTCTGAGACGTTTCAAAGACCTCGAGGTTTACAGCATGCCGAATGCTCAGGACCCATCACCCTGCAGTTTTCTCCTTGCAACACACACTTATAAAATAATCTCCACCTGTTTCATAAAATACCTGGTAACGGTTTCATGTGTTACGGTCCTGTCAACTCTCAAATATCCCCTATTCTTGAAAGAATTTTAATTTTGAAATTCGTAAGGTCTTGAGAGGAAAAGGATGTATGAGGGGATTACCTAGTATGACCGTGTCTCCAGGGTAACCCCCCTGCTCCCTTTCCATGGGTAAACCCGGTGTCATTCCCGAGGTCTTGTCTCAGGCCCACTCAGTGCAGGGGTGTGCAGCCACACAGAGCGGCTCATGGCGTCGTCCTTTTCCTCCCCCCCACCCCCTTTGGCTTTTCCTACAACACAAATGACACCACATCCTGCTCTGGCACTGTGGCTAACGATGAGCAAGTTCAGGCTCTTGTCCAGTTGTCCTGGGTTTTTAGTCTTGTGGTTGACGTGAGGTCTCACAGCTCTGCCTTAGATGTCTTCTCCATAGCCTGTTACTTTTCTTTCCACTTAAAATGCTTCCAACTCACTTTTGAAATTGTTTGTTTTTTAACAAGCGCCTGCTAGTCTGTCTGAACTCCCTTTTGCTCTCCTCAACACAGAGGCTCTACACTAAGTGTTTCACTGTAACGTGTGCCTGCAAGGTCCAGATAGTAATTTGTACATAGTATGTGTCCCTGTGTATTTATGCACATATACACAATGTGTATAAATATGCATGAGCATATACACATCTATATGACTGGTGTTGTATCATGGCTGGTCATTTGTCTTTGGTGTGGGTTACATGCTGCCAGGAACCAGGATGGCCCATGGTTTCGGTATTTCACAAAGGTTTACCCTTTACCATGAATTTAGCCCTAATAGGCGCTATGTGTCTAAGAAGACACAAGGCAGAGCTTCTGATACTTCCTCCAGAATAGTCCAATGTTGTTTTACTCATTCATTTAAAGGTTATTTCAGGAGTATCTGCTGTGTAATCCTAAAATGAGATTATACAGTTAGACTTAACGATGTGAATTCCATCACGAGAGGCTGGAGAGATGGCTCGGCGGTTAAGAGAACTGGCTGCTCTTGCAGGGGACCTGGGTTTGGTTCTCAGCACCCGCCCGGTGGCTTGTAACCATCTGTAACTCCAGTTCCAGAGAATCTGACCCCCTCCTCTGGCCTCAGCCAGCACTAGAGACACACACACATCAGGTGCACAAGACATATACATGCAGGCAAAACACTTGTACACATAAGATAAAAATAAACAATGCCATTGCAGTGTGGATGTGGCTGTCCCCTCCTCACACTTTGAAAGGAGAGGCATCCCTGCCTGTTCTCCCTGACACACCAAGAACGCCCCTAACCTTCATCATTGCTTATAGATTTTTACCCGTGACACTCACACCTACCGAAGCCGTTCCTCCTTATCTAGGTCAGGCAGCTTAGTTTTTATTTCTATCCCAGTCTAGATAGATTGCAAATCCATAGCATCGTGATAATGAAGACACTTAGACTAATCCCGTGACAGTGTGCAGATGATAGCTTCTGGTCCTCTCCTGGCAGCTTCATCTATTTCGGAGTTCATTCTCTACCCTTGGAGGGAATCAGCAGCCGCCCACGTGGCTCCCTGGGTTCTGAAAGAGAAGCCTCCCAGGCCTCACTGTAAGCAGAGCAGCACCCAGGGCTTGTCAAGCGGACAGTGCTGACCTGACATCGTCATGGTCAGTCAGAAAAGCAGGCTGCAGAGAAGCTGCGAGACCCTCACCCGCAGAGGAACGATGGAATCGGTCTTTTCATTCCCGGGTTAGGAATGAAAATAAAAGCAGGCTGCAGAGGCCACTGAGGAGGAGCTGAGCTTGATCTCCTCCCACTTATTTCATTTTCACTTGAGGAGGAAGATTCTGGAAGGGCAGGCAGTGATTGAAATCGCAGCCTGCATGCTAGGCAATCCAATAACTTTTGCAAAGATGGATGGATCTTGGCTAAATGGCCCAGGCCTTTCCAGGCTTACCTATTAATTATGTGCCTTGTCAGGCACTAGAAAGAAGATGGAAGAAAAAGATGTTAGGTAGTCACCTGCTGATTCAGACCTTGTGTGTTTCGTTTTGGGTCCCCCATTTTAAAAGCTCTCCGATTTACATTGTTGGTTGAGAATATTAAATATATGTGGTTTTTACCTTCTTCTGACCTGTTTTCCAAAATAATTTTAAAAGATTTATTTATTCAATTTTTATGTACATGAGTAGTTTGCTTGCATGTGTCTATGTGTACTGTGGGCCTAGAGTCTGTGGAGGGCAGAAGAGGGTGTCAGGTCCTTGAACTGGAGTTGTGGATGGTTGTAAGCCACCATGTAGGCACTCAGAACTGCACCTGGGTCCTCTGCAATAGCAGCCAGTGCTCTTAACTGCTAAGCCCTCTCTCCAGCCCTGGCATGTTTACTTTTACATGCTCTTTTTAAGAATGAGGTTCTAAACCATTTATTATAGGTGTATAATGCACACGGCCCATGATCTTCCCATGTAACCACTGGAATGGACTATGTCAGCTCTTTCTCTGGAGGCCGGTCAGGGTCTCATGAGAAGGCCTGCAGAATCCTGAATGGAATAGTATTATGAAGAGACAATGTGAAGACCCTGGCAGCTCTTATAAAGGAAAGTGTTGATTGGGACCTTACAGTTTCAGGGGCTTAGTCCATTATCCTCAAGGTGAGGAGCATGGCAGCATGCATGGCAGGCATGGTGCTGGAGAAGCAGTGGAGAGCTACATCCTAAGCCGCAGATCAGCAGGCAGAGAGAGGGACAGACAGACAGACAGACATTGGGCCTGGCATAGGTTTTTGAACTCTCAAGCCTACCCCTAGAGACAGGCTTCTTCCAACAAGGCCACACCTACTCCAGAAGGCCACACTTCCTAATCTGTCTCAAATAGTGTCTCTCCTGATGACTAAGCATTCAGACATATGAGCCATGGGAGCCTGTGTGGGCCATTCTTGTTCAAAGCACCACCGCTAGCGTGGTGGGAGTTTTGCTGCACTCAGCTCCTCTGTCTTTGGGGTGAGGCCTCATCTGTAGATGTATACCCACAGTTGGCACCTCTCCATGTGCTCTGTGTGCGTCCTGTGAAAGTATCACTGCCCCCGCAAAGTTAGGTGGCTGAAAGGAATGGAAGAGGAGTTCCAAGTTCTTTCAGACACTCCTTCAAAAAAAACCCGTTCAACCAGCCCTCGGCCCAGCCCCCACGGAGACAAGATCTCATGCATTCCAGGCTGACTTCGAACTCCATATGTGGACAACAATGATCTTAAACAGTGATCATCCTGCCTCTTCTAGGCATACTTCAAGTATGCATCCCCTGGTTTATATGGATTTGGAAGCTGAATCCAGGCTCTTGTGCATAGTAGGTCAGCACTGAGCTGCATCCTCAGCCCTCACTCCAGCTGTTCTTTCAGAGTACCCCAGTTCTCCGCATCCTGGGCCTTTTGAAGCCCCAGGACGTCAGCTGTGTTACCTTCCCTGTGGCTGTGCTGAAAGGACACCTTTCTCCTCAGTCGTTGATGACTGAAACCTCAGTCCCATTCCACCTTCCGGTCCTTGTCTGTCTCTCACACAGATGTCCGCTGCTCTCTCGGGTTGTGGTCGGCTGCATGAGGGTGGGGATCATTTTCCGTTTTTTTTTTTTTTTTTTTCATGGTTGTGTCTCCAGGGTGCTAGGTACTCAGCATGTCACTGGACGGGTGACCCAGTGCAGGAACAGACATCTGGCTTCCCTCTTGCCTGTCTAAGACAGTAGGAATCATCATTGTTCAGTGAGATAGTAACCTCTCCTGAGACTCTTCACCTTCTCTTTCTTTCTCTTGATAGCTTTGGTTTGAATCTCTATGACGGTTATTTTTGATATTATCTTAGTAGTTTAGAAGCAAGCTAGAATGTAAAGGATTATGAGCCTTAGAGTCATCATTAATTTTTATATTAATGAAATATGAGGGCTGGGAGAAGGCTCGGTGGCTAAGACCACTTCAGTTCCCAGCACTCATATGGTGGCCCACAGCCATCTGCAGGTCCAGTTCCAAAGGATCTGATGCCCTCTTCTGCACAGTGCACAGAAACACATTAGGTCAAAACATTCATACACACGAGAACAAATAATCTTTAAAAAATATCATAAAAGAGTAGAAATACTTCCAAAGGGGGAAAGTAGAAATTTCTTTTCTTGGGATAGTATCTCATGGAGCCCAGACTGGCCTTGAATCCACTATGTAGCTGAGAGTGACCTTGAACTCCTGATCCTCCGGTTTCTTGGCTAGAGGGCTAGGATTACGGGCATGCACACCACTTTCGGTGCCAGCCTATCATTTTCAGTGTCTATTAATCATCCATCTCTTTGATACTTGCCACCTAAAACACACTCTCAATCTTAATCGAATAACCACAAAGCAGTGCATTTTTCATATCACCCCTAACTTGCCTAACTTGAATGAAACCTTAGCATGGGTTTTCATAAACACATAGAAAGAGATCTGTGTTGTAGGTGGAGTTTCCCTGTGCTGACAGCTACTCCCATATAATCACCCAGAAAACTAATATTGATTGTAAATGCTCGGTCATAGCTCAGGCTCGTCACTTCATCTTCTACACATGTTGCCTCCTCTGTGTCTTCTGGTGTTTCTTCTGACTTTGGTTGTCCCACCTAACTGTGGCATATAGGCTTGAGATTTTATTTTGACAGGAATTAGTCACAAGCGAGGGAAGGAAACTCTCCACTGCTGGAGAATCTTCCTAAATATATGTATTCTCAATGCAGTCTGCCTTCAGCTGGCTGGATGATACCTGTCCATGGGGAAGGGTAGACCCTCCCTCTTCAGCCCACTGATTGAATTGTCGCTCTCTCTTGGAAACACCCTCACCAGCACACCCAGAAATGTTTTGTCAGCTGCCTTAGGATTCTTTCATCAGGTCAAGTAAGCACTCACATTAATATTCATGGCTAGATATTAATAAGTCTTCATAGCGCAATCTCAGAGAGCACTTTTTGTTCCTAATACTTTCCTCAGTTTGTACTTACATACTAGTATGATTCTTTAGGGGTGTGTGTGAAGAAGGAACCAGGACCTCACAAGTGCTGGGCAAGCACTCTACCAAACTGCATTCCCAGCCTGCCTATACTCTGAAGCTCATTGAAGGCAGGGGCTCATTGTCCCCAATACATCATAGTGCCTGGCTCTTAAAAATCTAGGGCTAAACCGTGGACATTGCACAAGGTGGTGATGAGGCAAGACAGAATAGAAGAGGGGGAAAAAAAACCCTCCCTTTCTTTTGTTCTTTGTCTGTTGAAGCATACAGTCCACAAAATATAGTTATCATATAGATTTCTCCCTCAGAGAACAAACACCATATTTTTGTGAAAGGACAAATTAACGTATTCCTGTGATCTACTTCCTGCCTTATATTTTAGGTGGTAAACTTATACCAAGATGTAAACAGTCACAGACTTTTGTTTTCCCATGCTTATGCTTTATTGTCATATATTAACTATACATAACAGCAGGCCTCATGATGACATTTTTGGACCTGTACATAATGTATTTTGGTCATACTCACTCCCCATCACCTTTTTGCTCCACTCTCCATAATGTCTTCCTCTTCCAAACTGATCTCCCTTTTACTTTCATCTTTTTATTTTTAATGACCCAGTGAGTTTCTTTAGTTGCTTATAGGAGTATGAGCACCTTACCAGAGGCTCCCCCACGGGAGAAAGTGATCCCCTCCCCATCAACCATGGGGTCCTCGGGGTATTTGCAGATGTGGCACCTTTTGTTTCCTTTTGGTGGTGCTGGGCATCACATCCAGGGCTGAACCTGGGAAGCACACACTCCGTACCAGAGAGCTCTATCTCCAGCCCCCACATCAAACCTTTTGATGTGCGATATCAGCCTCTCATATATTGAAGACATAAGTCTAAATGTGTAAAACGAACATTACTGGAATCCAGAAAGTTTTAGATAGAAAACTCCTATCTAAATAATTCGGTTCAAATGCACTCGAATGCACTCAGCACTAAGACATTCCTTTCTTTTGTTAGTGATTCAATGTATCTTTATCTACTAAATCCTTCTAATTGGTTGGAGGGTTTTGTTGTTGTTGTTAAATAGTAGAATAAGCTGTGGTCTTTCTTTGTCTTAGTTTACTATCCTTTTGTAACTTCTTGCTTCTAAAACCATCTCTTCCATCCTAAGAGATTGGAACTTTCTCTGGACCTCACAGCCAGGGTTAATACTACACTTGGAGGTCACTTAAGACTTCAGACTGCTGTCCTACTGTGTCCTCATCCTGTTTGTTGAACCCTCCTTGAAGAGAACAATGTAATGACCAACCTTACCTGCTCTGGATTTCCCATGTCCTCAGCTCTTCCACCCTGAGCTAATGCCCAGCTGTGATCTTACATGCTGTCCTCTTCTGTGCCCCTGACCCGAAATAATACATGAGTGTTCTGATAGTTATTGGCTGGAAACAGCAAATAGGCAAAAACCGAACAAACAAACAAAAAACAGTCTTAGAAATGAATATCTACCATAAATAGTGTACACAGGATACGGCCATTGCTTGATTATAGGGATGTTTGTCATACTGTTTGTTATTGGGGTCAATTGGGGTCAGCTGGAGTCAGTAACTTAATCCCTTGTAAAACTCTGTTAAAGACTTCTGTAAAGTATTCCTCATCCCTTCCCCACGTGACACTTTCTCCACTGTTCAATAGATCCAGAGTGAAGCCCTTTGTTTGGGGAACTCACACACAGATACTACAAAACCCAGACACACAGGGACAAACAGACGCGGGGACAGAGTCACAAGACAGCCCCCAGGCAGGCACAGATTCCCACTCACAGACAGAGCTGAAGGAAGACACGGGGAGAGGAAAGTAGAAAGTTCAGATCTAGGTTCGCCTGTGGTCAAGTGACACCCGGGGGAAGTGCTTTGATTTCTTGGGTGTGGCATTGATGCATCGTTGGTGACCGAGCTTATTGTTAATGTGTTCTAACCAAGTGCAGTTGTCAAGGTGTAGACTTAAAGCCTGCACGTCTTTAAGGTTTATTATTTTCACTTCAGTGACATGTGAACGTGAGCGCAGGTGCTCACAGAGGCCAGAGCCATCCCCTGGAGGGGGAGACAGGAGGTTGAATCATCTGTAATACCCAGTCTGGGGGATCCCACACCTCTGGCCTCTGTGGGTATCTCACTCATGTGCAGATACACGTAGTTAAGGATAAGTGGTTCACTGATTAAGAGCACTGGCTGCTCTTCTAGAGGACCTGGGTTCAATTCCCAACACCCACATGGCAGCTCATACCTGTCTGAAACTCCAGTTCCAAGGCTTCTGACACCCTCACACAGACATACATATAGGCAAAACACCAGAGAACATAAAATTAAAGATAAATAAATTATTAAGAAAAATAAAATAAATCTGTTTTTCAAAAGGAGTTCATGTACAATTTACCTATACCTCCACGAGTCCTCCTTGAGCAGGGAACTGTATACCAAGGGAACGGCTTTACAGCCTGAGAGGGAGGGAAATGAACGCATTTTTCTAGAGCAGTGGTTCCCAGGAAACCTACCCTCTGCTATTTCTTCTCTATAAACAATTTCAGTACATAGAGAGAATTGGGCAGTCCGCCACCCCACCTTAAACTAGTTTATTTCTGAAAACAGCACTTAATATGATGTTTATCTGTTTGATGTTCAGATGAGAAAATCAAAGCACAGAGCTCTCAAGTCCTCTAGGGTCCAGATCAAGCTGCCTGGCCTCACAGGCCGAGGTCACCTCACTGTATGAGGATGCTATTCACAAATACTTGTGATCCCTAACCCCCTAGAGCCTCACTTTGTGTTCTGTACCCCACACTGCCCTGGAGCTAACTGTATAATCCAAGTTGGCCCCAGACTCCCACCTCCTTCTGTTTCCTCAGTGGTGGGTTACAGGCATGAGTCCCGCCCCTCGAAAATGATTTATTCTTTTCCTTCCTTTCTACCCCCCCTTCTCTCTGTCTCTCTGTCTCTGTCTCTCTCTCTGTCTCTCTCTCTCTCTCACACACACACACACACACACACACACACACACACACACACACACTCTTGCCCTCTCGCTCTCTGGTACCCAGGGCTGTCTCACACATGGCTGTTCTATCACTCTGCTGTATCCCCAACCTAGTCAACACTGGTTGAACAAACAAACAAACAAATGAATAAGAGCATAGTGATGACGTGAACTTGAATTTAAATAGGTCCTTCATTGAACTTTCATTTCTTAATCTAACAATTGTTTTCATAAATGGAGCCACTCTATTTAGAGAGCACAGGTGAAGCCCCTTGCATGGGAGTAGTCTGCTGTGGAGAGGGTAGGATGGTTGCTTTCTTTAAAGCAACCTATTGAAAAATGGAACAAAAGCAAAATGAACTGTAAGTCTAAACTGTTTATCACATGGTGGCCTTCTAATGTTTTGTATTTAAGCTGTATTATTATTATTATTTTATTATTATATTATTATTATTATTATTATTATTATTATTATTATTATTATTATAGGAGAAGCTGTTATCCAGATCTCTGCAGAGGGGTGAAGACCTACAGTTTGACCAGGTACTGTAATTTGTGGGAGCAGTCTTTCTTTGGAGAACTATGTCTGTCCTAATAATCTAGTTTGTACGTATCCACCATTGAGAAACTCCTTCATTCTGTGTAATGACCCTGTGTATTCCTGAATGGTAGATTCTCCTGCAGCTGAGCACTGAACTGGCTCAGCACAGCAGGACTTTCTGCCTTTCATTGTTGATGTCTTTCCCATGCCTTTCAAAGCCTTCCCAGGAAGCTAACTAAACCCTTCCACCTCATCTCATGTACCAGTTTGTGTCTACCATTTACTTGTTTGCTGTTCATTTCTTGGAGACGGTCTTGATGGGCTGGCCTCGAACTCTCAGAGAGCCACCTGTCTCTGCTTCCCAAGTGCTGGGACTAAAAGATGTGCACCCCTAACCCTGGGATCTAGAATCTTTACATTATGTTACCTCACCTTTTAGCATTAATACTTTAGTATTGCCTTTTAACCTTTAACGTATTTTCACCCGTTACGTTCCTTGGAAGCCTGTATATAGAATTTTAGCTCAGTGGTAGAGTGCTTGCCTAGCAAGCGCAAGGCCCTGGGTTCGATACTCAGCTCAAAAAAAAAAAAAAAAAAAAAAAGAATTTCAGTATCCGAAGTCTGTTCTTGTATTAGTTCTGTCCCTTTGCTGAGATTAAAATATTGACTCACAGGCCCGGTATCAAAATCCTAGTCATTTTATTAAGTGATTATTTAAGATAACATCTGGTGTCACTAATATTCATGGACCTCTTTTTTCAAAATACTGTCTCTGTTGGTGCACTGGTGTTCTATGGTGAGCGTGGCTGTCTTCCAAAATAATGTGTCTAGGAAAAGGAAGTGAATGCTTGTATTAGATTAACCGATCAGATAAAGCAGCAGACTGCTTAGGACTACTGGCTGAGACTCCCAGAATCTTGTGCTGTGGATCCGACTACAGTTTTTCTAAATCTTCCTCACCAAGCAAGGCTCTACAGTGGCACTGGCCTTTACACCCTGTTCCATAAGAGCCAGCTTTCCATGTGCACTGAGTGAGTAGATACAGGTGTACAAAGAAACCCCACACAGGAAGGCGACTCCTAGTTACTCAGTCTTTTCAAGGCTTACTCTGTTACAGAGGTAATGAGAACTTTAGCGTCTGGCTTCGTCCGTGAGTGGATAATCAGGCCTTGACCTCTAACTCAGTGCCATTTTCAGGAAATTTTCTGGGTTTTGTTTTTTGTTTTTAATGTAAATGGTTATTAAAATCTGCAAATGAGTGTTAAACCACTTGCTGATGGAAACAATGTTGTGTGTTTTAGATATTTAACAGAACGGATGATGTTTTATTCTTCTTTCTTAGATACTAAATGAAGTTTTGTTTGAGTCACACTATTCATTTAGTAAAATGTAATTTTTTTAAGCACATGGAATAGAATTAAGACCTTGTTTTGACAGTGGTTTCCAGTATTACAAAGCATGTCCAATTATAGTAATCTATAATTAATGGAGGCCAAAGGAAGTTAGAAATCATGAAGAAGACCCTAGGACCTAAATTATGAAAAAGAGGTCATGGAATTAAGTAAACGGTGCCATTCTTTTCTCTTTTCTTGGATAAACTTTATTTTTAAGTTTATAAAGAGCATGAAACACCAGGGGATTAATTTGATTTTTAGAGATATCAATTTATCTTCCTATGGTCACAGGACTGAACAGGCTCTTGACTACTCTGCAGCTCGCTTAGATAAATCAACAAAGTTCCATGGAGCGTGCTTGACTGTGTGCTGGTTTAAAATGTTAATTTGAGAGGCAGTGGGTTGAATCAGATATAGAAATGCCTTGGAATCCTTGATGATATATAACCAGGGAGCTGCCCATTATAGCTAGGCTTGGAAAGTTGGGTTTGTTCAAGAAAGAAATCAATGGCATTTACCTGGAATTTGCTATTAACCAGCTTTCTGCTGCTGTGACGAAGATATTAACAAGGATGGAAGAAAGGTTTATTTAGGCTCATGGCATCTGAAGTTGCAGTCCATGGTCACTTGATCCTGCTGCATCCTGCCTGTGAAGGCACAGTATATCTTGGTAGTAGCTTGTGATGGCTAAGAAGAAAAGAGAGAAACAGGAAGGGTCTAGCTAGAATCCCAACATTCCCTTCAAGGGCCTGCCTTCCAAGTGACCCACTTCCTGCCAGGAGGCTCTACTTCTTAAAAGTGCCACCATTTCTGATCCCAGCCCGAGCGGGGCACTAAACCTTTGACACCAGAGCCATCAGGGACATAGATACAAACCAGGGCAACCCAAGAGCATCAAGGATGCGCTGCATTTTAACCATTCAACTCTTTACACATTAGTATGTCATCCATTTGTGAAATGGTGTTCTAGTCACTTGAATTTGTTTTCACCATGGCTCTACCATGTTATTCTGTGGATATCAGAGTTATTAAAGTTCTCCCGTGTCGCAGTAGTACATGGTAAGATGGAGCCTTTCCCACCATCCTTATGCAACAAAGCCTTCTTTGTCTCCAAATCTTATCAGTCAAAAACTGTAACATTTTGGAGTCTTATTCATACAAGCATTGACAAGCTTGTGGAGCCAGAGTGGAAATGCTTTGAAGAAGAGGTGGGTAAGATGCTTAAGAAAGGAAACAGTGGTTCACCGGTATACCTCATTGCTCTCCAGAAATATCCCTGAGTGTAACCAAGGGTGTAGCAGACAGACTTGATTTTACACACATATGTGGCATGTGGGTGCTGGAAGATCACAAGCTACTGAGCTAAACTGAGTGGTTAGGGATAAAGTTTGATCATGGCTAAAACTTAAGCTGGTTTTATTTCATTACATGGCTAAAGCCTTGGCTCATCTTTTAGCTCTACAATACATTGTCCTTCATTTAAGTTACCATTTCTACCTTTGGAGGCTCGTAGAGTTGGGCAGTTGCTGCCTGCTCCTGTTTTCTGTTATGATATCTGGCTCTGTCTTACATTTCAGCTGATAAGCTCCATGAGCTCCGTAGCCGAGCACTGTCTCCCTTCCTTACTGCGAACCTTGTTTGACTGGTACAGACGCCAGAACGGAGCCGAAGATGAATCTCACGAGTACAGGCCCAGGTCTAGTACGAAATCTAAGGGGTAAGTGGCTTATTTCACTCCGTTTTACCCGGACTTGAGATGCTCGCAGCAGAGGCAGTGACAGTGTCATCAAGCTGAGGTTGTGCCATTTGGCTGCTGAGCATGGATGACTTTAGCCAGAAACAGTGTAGGTTGAGTATTTATGACCATGTGTGGTAGTAAAAATGAAGGCCAATCCTGCTTAAACTTTAATGATGTATTGTATCAGATGTAGGCTGGGGGTATCCATCACTGGGACAGTCAGACAGAAAGAAATCTCAGGAGAGCCATCCCAGAATTCAGTTGCGGAGCTTGCAAGGACGGTGGGAGATAAGGTGGGGCGCTAACTCAGAGAAGGCCCAGCTTGTATATTTGTCAAGGGAAGCATTACAATACAGTAAGAACGAAAGAATTAGGACCTGAAAGAATTGTCTTCTGCCTCCAAATTCCCCAAGGGACCTTGGGTTACTTAGAACATCTGCATTCAGGCAATTTCTGGCGGCTTAGCGCTATGCTTTGGTTTGCATCCCTTGTAAAGTTTCACCTTAGATGTGTGAGGAAGTTACCCCACCTTGTGTCTCTACCTACAAATGTTAGTGCTTTTGCTTAGTTCATAACAAACAAACAAACTAACAAACAAAAAGGAAAATGAAAAAGCTTCCAGTGAAATATGAAGCCCTACCAGGTTTTCTAGATGAAAACTGGAGTATTTTTCTTCCTCAGGCCAATTCTTCTATTAGGCTGATTTCTAGTAGGTAGAACAGCGAAGTGCACGTATAAATACCTAAAAATGACAGGACATGCCAGACATGCCGTGGGTGTTTGAAGCCAAGTCCCCATCCCAGTTGGTATTGAGTACTGCTCCCACCCCCGGCCCCACTCCCACCCCACACACACTCCCCCGTACTTCCTGGGGCTAAGGAGGAATGCAGTACACGGCTGGAACCAACCACGGCGCGGGAGCCGTTTTGGAACCCGGAGTCTCAATGCAGTTCTCGTTTCAGAGATGAGCAGCATCGTGAGAGAGACTATCTTCTGGAACGGCGGGACTTAGCCGTAGACTTCATTTTTTGTTTAGTCTTGGTTGAAGTTCTGAAGCAGGTAAGCAGGTGCCTTTGTATCTCAAAAGCCCGAGTCTCCCACGGTCTCCTGTGCCTTCACGTTTTCCAGTCCTCGTTCAGGACGCCACCTCAGTTTCTGGCCTGCTCAGTAACCAGATCCTTTAACTTAATTACTGTCTTTCCATTGCCTGGGGCTTGCTCGCTCTGTACCCGTCTGTCCCCATTCTTTGTACCTTCACATGCCATCCAAGAAGCAGGATCATCTTAGCAAGAATAAGCTGACTAGAATTTGTGTTAAATGGGGACTTTTAGCTGTTAATATTGTCTGCCCCTCATTCCATTACTTAATTCCTTTTTTCTCCCACATAATTTCCATGAGTTGAAAGTAAAGATATAAATAATGCCAGACATGCCATTTGTTGAAATTTAATAAAGGTGTGCATATAGATATCCTTGTATGCATTTGAAGGTTGTCTTGGTTTGTACTCTTTAAGACATTACATGTTATTAAAGGATCAGCTATGTATTTCTAGATTTGGACTGTGGTTAGAGAAGAAAATTTTAAAAAAGAACACATTTTCCTTATGATGTGTGTGGATAGGAGTTTCATTTTTGTTATACTTCTGATGGGATGTAAAGGAATAGCAAATGCTACATCTAAAAGTAATTTACAGTCTACTTTGATTTAGTTAACATAATATATACTTGGATTATAGGATTACTTATGTGTTATGTTTATTTTTACATTGTATGTGAACAGGCAGTTATTTGAGAGCCTGAAATCTGAAAATAAAAAGCATAAAAATACATAAAAGAGATAAATGAGTTCATCAAAAGTCAAAGTCGCCTTATACATTTAGTCAAAGTGTACATTCTATAAAGTGGTTTGTTTGTTTTTGATGATGTTGTTGTTTTTGATATTATTGTTGTTTTTAGGAGGC
The DNA here is from genome assembly GCF_903995425.1 of Onychomys torridus. Lineage (NCBI taxonomy): Eukaryota > Metazoa > Chordata > Mammalia > Rodentia > Cricetidae > Onychomys > Onychomys torridus. The sequence continues at coordinate 37,299,888 of NC_050452.1, forward strand.
CTGGGCATCAGATCTCTTCTGTGTGACTGTGCTAATGGGCCAGATTTGGTTTCTCTGACCTGAGTATGGCCAGGATGCCAAGATCCTATAGCCAGAGTATCTGGGGCAGAAGAGCCTCGGGAGAAAGGGTCTGGTGAACTTGACGGTACCCCTGTGGCTGGCGGCTGGCATCACTTCTGTGCTGGCCTGTGACTTGCCATGTGTGCACACTGTTCCTGCTCCCTGTAGTGCACCTCTGGCACCAACCTCAAGCTTACATGAAGCTTACGTGAGTGGTGGGGCCGTGACCACACACTCTTCTCTTAGTGACGTATACTGCGTTTCCTTCTCGTAGACTGCATAATTGCAGACTCCCCACCATCACCACTGATCTCCATGGACCCTACCTCACTGTAGTTTTTCTCCTTTGTGTCTCATGCGACTCTCCATTTGGCTCTTGCCTTCTTCTTGTTGTTTGGTTTGGTTTTTCCAATCAGAAAGTCACCTGTACTTGCATTGACTTCAGAGTTTGAGCTCACAAGCAACCTTGGTGTACCTTGAGGGGTACTCTCAGTCTTTCCTCTCCCTCCCTTTTCTCAGAGTCGCAAGCCTCCTGCCTCAGCCTGTACAATCCACACAGCTCTTCTAACACAGGACAACCACGGCACCAAGTTTTCCTAGTCAGCTCATTTTTCAAGATCACTGCCCAAGGCCTTGCTGACTCATGGCTGGCAGGGACTGGGGTGGGAGACAACAATGTGCTGCCTCTGATTATGACTCAGCTTCTGATGCCACATTGTTTCTCTCAGCAGCGACCTTCCCTCATCCTTCACCTGGTACCAGAGTTCAGATGCACCCAGTCAGAGACAAGAGAGTCTCTGAGGGCGTAGGGGCACTACTTCCGAAACGCTTTGTAGGGACTCTTCTCAAGGCAGAGTTGGTTTTTGTTTTTTAAATTAGTTTCCCTAAACTATAGAAAATGAAATACAGATCAGTAGAAGTTTCTAATTTCCTTGTGTCAAAGTGACAGAGAGCCTCATAGAGCCCAGAGTAATTGACTTACTATATCTTGAATTTCCTAGAGCTTTGCTTCCTGCATAGTAGATCCATGCTGGACTTTGCTTCTGTCGTGGTGGAACCCGTAGATATACTTGGGGTACTGCAGTATCGGTTCACCGGGCTCACTGTTGAGGAATAGTAACTAGTCCCATGACTTAGGCTTCGGCCTTATAATATAAGTTATCTGTCCCTAAGAACAGTTATATATTCATTACTACCCATGTTTTGAACTCTACCCCACGCATGAAGGATTCTGTAATCTTTGTACCAGCTGATCATTGTCATTGTTGGGAGCTGGCCAAGGCACATGCTAATACCCCAGCTGTCTGTCTCGTCGGCTGAGGAGCTCAGGCTAAGTTGTTTTCCACTAGCCTTTTGTCCTCTGTGTAAAAGGCTGGGCATAGTATACTTCTGTGGCATCATGAGAACTGGATTCAGTAGAACTTGGTTGATGGGCGATTCCCAGGCGGTGCTCTCTGCTCTCTTCATTTGACAGAAGAGCCCTTACTTGTAATGACATGGTGACGACTTTCCATAGTTCTTTTGTTTTTAAATTTGCAAGTTCACCTTTTAATAATAAAACGTTACCATTTTTAGTAAAATCAGTGCTATGGATTTGTATGGAAATGGCCAGTGTCTTTTCAAATTAATGTTTTCATTATAACAAATTGGTACAAAAAATTAAGTTAATTTAAAAATGAAATTAAATAGCAGTGTTTCACCATGGGAACAAAACTAATCCAAGATAAAAAACAAATATTTAAAATAATGAGAAGAGGGACTGGGTAGATGGTTCAGTGGGTAGTGACTGCTATGTAAACATGAGGACCTGAGTTCAGATCCCCAGCATTCATCTAAAAACTGAGTATGGCCTATAACCCCTCACTGTGGGCATGAGACAGGAGACTCCTTGGAGCTCATTGGCCTGTAGTCTAGTAGAACTGATGCATCCAAGTCAGTGAGGGACCTGTCTCAACAAGTGTTGGGGGAGTAGTGACCGAGGAGGCTATCTCAGCCTCAGGCCCTGCACTCACACATGGGCAGATGCACTCACCCACACACATACGCCAAACGCATGCACCACCAGTAATAATAATTAAAGGTAATGTAGAGTCAGCCCAACTTTCACATCCAAGCTCCATGGATACACACTTTCAGAAGAACTGTGTGTGGCTAAGGCCAGCTGTAGGCTTTAGTGTTGTAACCAGGGGCTTTGGGTTTGATACTGAGCTTTAGTTATTCGTTGAGACTTTGAGGCAGTAAGCAGGGTGAGAAACCCTGCTTGCTGTGGAGGGTTTTCATCTGTGGGTGAATGCTGAGCACTTTCAGATAGACATAATATGCCAGTGGCTAGCCCTGTGGAAGGAAGGCCCAAGGCATGCGGCTTGTCATGTTTGGGAAGGTAGCATGGGTTTGCTGTCCTTCTGCTGTGTTCTGCACTGTTTGTCACTGTGAGGAATGAACGTGGTCACCTTCTTCGGGAGTGAGCCCCAGTGACTCACCAGCATTCCTGTCTCAATGGGATTTTGTGATAAGATAAAATTTCGTGAGGTGGCCACTGCGTCCACCATCCTGGAATGTTCAAGTAGAGCAAAAACTGCTGCTAATGCCACAGCGACTGTTAGCCGTGGAAATCTTGAGACTATTACCCCATAAAGGGACTGTTCTTGCTGGCTGGGCGGATAGACTCTGCTGGCTGTTTTGGCCATTCAGCTTAAGTTGTTTGCACTCCTGAAGTAAGGTGTTAGAGATGGTTGTGACCGTGTTCAGTTCTGAAAGGAAAGCCCTGGTGTTCCAGTCTCCTGCCGTCAATTTTAGTACAGTCTTTATTCTTCCTGTGGCCATCTTTCTGTCCTGGCTCTAAGTCGGAGGAGACCAGGTATTCTGTCCTCATTTGCTTCATTGTTTAAATACGTGTGTGTGTGTGTGTGTGTGTGTGTGTGTGTGTGTGTGTGTGTGTGTGTGTGTTGTAGAAACTAGGGACATAGAATATTCTAGAGAAAAGCCAACTCCAAGAAGAAAATAGATTGCAAATACCTACCTTGTCAGCCTTGTAAGTGGAGTGAATGATGTCTACAAAACTGTGAGACCCCGCTGCAATGAGCATGTTTAAAATGTTGATTGTGATGGTCTTAATAGTGCACTCTGAGCAGCCAAGTGCTGTCCTGGCTGAGGTGGGTAGAACTCGGGAGCCTCTAGAGCAAGTACGGAGTGTCTGGAATGTTTGGAAGAAGTAGGTCTAAGGCACCTTGTGCTTCATACCAGACACCACTGTGAGGAAATCAGTGTGGGAAATCCAGAGCACAGTTTACCATATGAAGTACCCCTTTCTGCAAATCAAGTCACTCAGAAGATAGAGTCATGTTATTTTGAGGTTACAGACATCTGGGCCTGGCCTGCATGGTGAACGTTGTGAGTGGTGAGTTGAATTCTGGGAGTTGCGCTGCTCATTCAAGCTCATCTTGTTTTGTGTGCTCGAGGCTTGCCATCACCTCGTGGCAGATGTCTGCTCGGGTTAGACAATGGAGTTGGTGGCCTGGCTGACCGAAGCATACAGGACAGAGCAGTGATTCCAGCGATCTCATTGCTGCCTTGGGTGCTCTGCTGTATGCTGTGGAGCCAATGCAGGAAAATCGGTCTGGGGGTGATAACAGTAGCCGTGCCATCTGCCTCCATGAAGTTTGGCTTCTTAGCATCCCTTCCTCTTGACTTGGCTTCCAGTGTCTCCAGCCTATACTCAGCCCTTCCTCTGCACTGCATTTCCAGATGGTAACCTTAGAGAAAAGTGGAAAGGGTGAGTGGACAGGGTGACTCTCCCTTTGCACATTCTCTCGGGGCTGGAGAGTATGGCTTGTAAATTACATGTGTACTATAGTGGAAGCAGAAACTCAAGTTTACCTTGCAAGTCAAAAGAGAAGATCCAGTTTGAATAGTGTCGCTTAGCGCTAGCCTGTGAGTGTCATGGCCGCTTCATCAGAGCAGCAGAGACAATTTGCAAAAGAGACCGACATTGGATCAGTAGACATTGGCACTCCCTCATAGAAGGAGGCATTGGGGAGTGTCAATGGACCCTCACCTGTGATTCTAGCCCTTCCCTCTGGCGCCTCCCAGCCAGCTGTGTGTAGGTCTGCCACAGCTGCCCGTTGCCTCGTAGTTCTGAGAAGTCCTAGAAAATACAGTCCATCGGTGCAGTTATGTGGTGGTCATCAGCATCCAAGTTCACCATAGTAATAAAATTCTGGTATGTCGGTATTGATAAAGATTTTACAGAAATCTGAAGCTTCTGTGGTGTGGTAGCTCTTCACTGTGGACCTCAGATCTCTGGAATTGGAGAAGTCATGATTCTGCTGGATGTACAGTTAGGGTTGATGTCTTTGTGGCTGGCTGTATTTGTTGGTTTTAAATGTTTGTTTACATGTGAGCCTCCTGCTGAGTCTGCCAATTATAATTTAAACCCAATTACATGGATTTCAAGTTCATTCCTTTGCTGGCCTCCTTCCTTATTATCCTGCTAATTTTTATAATAGTTTCTTAATTTTAAGAATGTTTTATATGAGTTTCAATAATAGTGTTTTTTTTTTTTATTTTGAACTTTGTTTTAAAATAATAATACTGTTTATTACCATCTAGTATGTACTTCTTTACTCATAATTAGTTGCTAAGGTCAGCCAGTAAAATGTAACTGTCACTATTTTCTTAGGCATGTAATTGTCACTGTGGAAAAATGGGAAAGTGGGCTGGAGAGATGGTTCAGTGGTTAGAGCTCTTACTGCTCGTGGAGAGGACCCAAGCTTGCTCCCCTGCACTCATGTTGGGCAGCTGACAATGGCTCCAGTTCCAGGGAACCCAACAATGCTGACTTCCATGGCATCTACACTCACCGGCACATACCCCCCCACCACATACACATAACTAAAAAGAATATAAATAAATCTTTTTCCAGAACAGAGCCAGTGTCTTGTTCTGTTGTAGTCTTAGTAACTAGAGACTTACAAAGTCAGTTGACAAGACTGATTCACAGGTCAAAGGACTTACTATATCTGCAAAAGGAGGCCTTTATAAGAAAGAAAGGCATATGGAAAGAAGGGTTAGACCCAAAAGTTTGTATTCCATTTTGACAGAGCATTAACTTGTAGCTTAAAAGAAAAGGGTTTTGGACTTGTGGAGGCAGTGCATTATGGGAAGGTGACCACATGGGAGAAGACCTGTCAGCTGACAGCTGCTTAGTCAGACCTCTTGATGCTGCCCCATCTCTGTACTGACACCCGTCTCCAGTAATAATGGCTGGTGTCTTCCTCCTGGTTCAGAAGGCCTTCACACCTCGGTCAGGGTGACATCCTCCAGAAAGTGAAACTCACACACTGCCTGTAGACACCACTGAAGAGAGAGCTTTGCATCTGTCGTCTGTCACCTGCACCTCACAGTGCCACTTGTGGGTAACCTGCAGTGATCCCTTCCCTTGGTGACGCGTTGGGCGGAAAGTGCCACGCACCCCACCAGTGTAGAGGAAGCCTCGCTTACTTACGTGATTTTTCCAACTTGCTATTCTCAGACTTCATGTTTCCCTGCCGGGTGTAAAATAGTAGCTTGTGCATTTTCCGTCTTTATTACTTAAATGATGAGTATTGCCTTAGGAACAGATTATTGACAGTATTGAAATGGTGAGACAATTCATACAAGTCTACAACATTACTGACATCTTCCTGACATGATGCTTTTCTTTCAACTCCAGATTCCCGTTCACCCTGTGCCCGACCCCTTGGTTCACGAGGTTCTGAACCTAGCCTTTAAGCACTTTAAGCACAAGGAAGGGTGAGTGTTAACTAACTTCAGGTTGTTGCTTTTTTCCTGCAGTCCAGATTCTTCGGGCTGTTTAAGTCAGGTTTGAAATCTCTCCTCATCACTCCTGGTCTTGGCTGTCTGGAGGTTACCGTGTAAGCCTAGAGTGGCCTTGAACTCTTGATCCTTTTGGCTTGGCCTCCCCGATGCTGGATTGACAAGCATGCATTATACATACCATGCCTGGATCTCAAGTTCAACTCCTATAATGAGTTCAAAGCAGTTATCTCCTCATTATTTTCAGCCTTCCCGACTATAGCAAAAAGTTTGTAAAAATAGGTCGGAGCCCTGTGGATTGGATTTATAAGAATCAGAAGGCTAAATTTCATGGCAAATTAAAATGTATACAGAAGAAGAAAGTTCGTGTGGTTTTTATCCTATAAGTAAGTGTTCAGTTGAAGAGGTTACAAAATGATAAGAAGTTTTATGATTGTTTTATTTTTCTTCTTTTCCTTTCTGGTTTTGTTTTTGTTTTTTACTTTGCTTTGGTGACAGGTTTTCACTCTGTAGCCCAGGCCTGGAACTCACTATGTTGCGCATGTCAGCTTTATAATGCTTGTCATCCTCCTGCCTCTGCTTCCCAGGTCCTGGGAATCTTAGCGTGAGCCACCACAGCTGGCTTGCTGATAAGGGATTTTAAGTGTATCGAGAGAAAACATTTAATAAAACACTGTTTGTTCTGTTGTCGTTTTAGATACTCAGGAACCAATACTGGGAACGTTCATATCATTGCAGATTTGTACGCAGAGGTGATTGGCGTTCTTGCCCAGTCAAAGTAAGCTTCAGAAATCATTGTCCATGCTGTGCTTTCTAGAGTGATTTGTTCCAACCTTGCTTACTGTGCTCCATAGAGACCCCTGAGCAACGCCCATTCCTGAGCTACATAGAGACCCCCTGAGCAATGCCTATTTCTCAACTGTGTAGAGACCCCATTTCTCAACTGTGTAGAAACCCCTAAACAATGCCATTCCTCAACTACGTAGAGACCCCTAAGGTAATGCCATTCCTCAACTGTGTAGAGACCCTTGAGCCATGCCCATTCCTCAACTACACAGCTCGCATTCATTTAGCTCTGTTTTTCGTGTTCATCTGAATCAAATCAGAAGAGTCAGGACATTGTTTCAACCCCAATTTTTAAGAATTCTGTGAGAAATGTCTTTAAAAACTGTTCATTTAGAGATGCGGGCAGAGCTAATTAATTTTATTGTTTCCAGTTGAGTGCTTTTATTCCTTAGCCTGCACTGAAGTGAGTTCTAGTCATCTTGTTTTAATATGAAATAGTTTTCAGGAGCTAGGAAAGATACCAAGTAAGGCAAGATAAAAGATGGCGGATTACTCCAGTGCTTAGGAGCTTTCCTGAGATGTCTCCTATGGACTGTGACATGTCTTTAGGGCCTGGGGTTGCTCCAGAAACTGGAAGCATTTGGGTTTGCTTTTGTTGCTACCGGGAAATGTGTTAGGAGACTAGTATCAGCTTGCCTTTATCTGGATGGATTTGGAAGAGTCTTTGGCCCAGAAATCACCACATAGCAACCATTGTTAACTCTTAAGAAGGCAAGCTTAATAGTCATCCATGTTCCTCAGTTTGCGTTCTAACATTCAGTACTGTATATTCTTTAGTACATTTTAATCTTTTTTTTATACCCTTTGGATAGCTCATGGCATAAGACTTAGAGCATAGTTCGAGTATTTTAATTGATCAAGCCTCCCAAAATAGTACCTTAATGTCTCATTTCCACTTAGCCAACATCAGTTACTTAACTCAGATGAATGGACACAAAATCATAGATATAAGAAGTGATATTTTCTTTATATCATAATTCATGGGTTTTTTTTTTTTAAATAAAATGTGTCTCAGTCTTTGAACCATCAATCAGAAATTCTAACTAATACAATAGCAAGCTAGATGCGGGAGAGTGCTAAGTTATGTGGCCAAGTTAACTCTATGTGGTAGGGACAGGGAGTCTAAATGGCTGGGGAAGTTATGGTGCTCACCTCGCTCATTTAGTTGTGAGAGAAAGAACCACACCACTGTAGAGCAGTACTGCAGCATCCCCACTCATGCATGTGAGGAGCATGGGGAAATGTGAGGGAGTCATAACACCAGAGGCTCAAAGCATCCGGTGGGGTGGCGGCGGCATTTCCACTAAAGAGGGGGACGAGAGGTTGACAAAGGTTGTGATGTGTTTGGATCTTGTCTAGAACCTGTCTTTGTAGTGATTTCAATTCAGTCTTGGGTTCCTATGGATTCGGGGTTTTTGTTTTTGGGTTTTTTTGGGGTTTTTTTTTCGAGACAGGGTTTCTCTGTGTAGCTTTGCGCCTTTCCTGGAACTCACTCTGTAGCCTAGGCTGGCCTCGAACTCACAGAGATCTGCCTGCCTCTGCCTCCCGAGTGCTGGGATTAAAGGCGTGCACCACCACCACCGCCCAGCTGATTTTTGTTTTTGACACTGGTCTCATGGCTGTAAGCTAGGCTGACCTATAGAATTTACTGTGCAGGCCAGAATGGCCTCAGACTCTCAGAGATCCTCTTGTCCCAGCCTCTGATTCCCTCCACGTACCAGAGTGCTTGGCTTTAGCTATCTTCTAGTGAAGAAATGCTAGTCACAACGATTGTTGATTTAAATTCAGGGTTGTGCTCACATTTCTCAAGCTTTCACCTAGGGAGACGAGCACCCTTTCTTCTGTGTCTCTGCACATGAGACACCGATTTTCAGGTATAATCAATACCCTGCAATTGATTGGTTATCTCTTTGAATTAATTTATAGTTACCAATCTGTTCCCCATGTATCTGTCATAAGAAACTTAGAAAAAGGCTTTAAAATTTGGAGACAGTCTTAAGTATGTGATGTTATTTGGTATCATTGTTAATAATAATAAATAACAATGATGCTAATGACCCAAGAAAATATCCTCTATGATTTCTCCTTTAGGAACTCCTGACTTTAAAATAAACCTGGAGTACATTAACACAACTCAGATTTTACTGTGTGTGTTTTTCTGGTCTTTTTGATGAAGACAGAGAAAGGTGTCATTTGGGATATATAGTCCTTTGATTTCACCTTAAAGACCATACAGGAAGTTAGTGTTTCCGGATGCTAGCCCAGTGACGTCTCCATGTGTGCTACAGGTTTCAGGCTGTAAGGAAGAAGTTCGTGACCGAGCTAAAGGAGCTGAGGCAGAAGGAACAGAGCCCGCACGTGGTTCAGAGTGTCATCAGCTTGATAATGGGGATGAAGTTTTTCCGAGTGAAGATGTATCCTGTGGAAGAGTTTGAAGCATCGTTTCAGTTCATGCAGGTGACGCTCATCCTCGGGGCTGGTAGTCACAGTTAGCCCAACACTGGCTGTCCTTGGCCCTTTTAATGCCATTCCACGTGAGATAACTCTCCGTGGCCCGGAGTGTCTCTGTTTTCACTCCGGGCTGTCTTGACCTTAACTTTGTGATAAAAGAAACAAATGTTCGTGAAAATGTGATATTACGGCTTCTTCCTCCATCTAAACATCCCTTTTTCCCTTCAAGGAATGCGCTCAGTATTTCTTAGAAGTAAAAGATAAGGATATAAAACATGCGCTCGCCGGCTTATTTGTGGAGATTCTTATCCCTGTAGCTGCTGTAAGTATATACATATGCATGTCTTCACACCATACGTCATATAAAAACCAGACTTCCCTTATTCCCCCAAAGCTCTTGCAAGGCCGTGAGCCCATGGGGGCCCCACTCGTCCCCTGGGCTCCCTGATCCCTGGAGGTCGATGTGTTACGGTGATCAGCGGAGATCGTTTCGCACATCATTTCATGGGTTTTGATTATTTCCCAGTTATTGTAACCGATCAAGCAAATCTGCCCTGCTTTGTCTTGGCTGGATATGGAAGTAAATTGCATTTTATTCTGATTTCACTCTACTTAAAACTTTCGTGAGGGCATTTAATTTCATGTTGACATTAAACTACCTTGGCCTTCGCTTTTGTGCATTGTCTGGCGGCCTGTGTGTTTTCCTGAATTGCCTGACATGCTCATGCACTGCTTCTGAAGCATGCTTGGGAAAGATGGCCAGAAGATTGTTGTCACTGAAAAGGAAGCTAAGAAATTGGAATATTAATATCAGCGCTTGGTACAGCTTTCAAAACTGCCTTTTCTGGCCGGGCCGTGGTGGCACGCGCCTTTAATCCCAGCACTTGGGAGGCAGAGCCAGGTGGATCTCTATGAGTTCGAGGCCAGCCTGGTCTACAGAGCGAGATCCAGGAAAGGCGCAAAGCTACACAGAGAAACCCTGTCTTGAAAAACAAAACAAAAAAAAAAAAAAAAAAAAATTCAAAACTGCCTTTTCTGTTAGCTTACTGCTAAGTCAGGAAGGATTGTTGTTGTTGTTGTTTATTTGTTTGTTTTTAATGGCTACAGATAAAAGCCATGAATTGAAGGTTTGCAGATGATCCCAGTCAACCTGATCATCTTTCATACTGGTGTTTAGTCCCAAACACTTGATTCACTTTGTTAACAGACAGGTCTATCTTTATAAAAACCAAGTCGGCGGTCATCTGTTATCTACAGTGACTTTTCCCCCAAATCCATTCACTGTCTTAAGTATGTGGGGTAGGGCCTCTACGTAACAATTCTGTAGGGATGTACCTCAAGCCATAACCCTGCCAGTCCTATGTAAAAGTGGTGCCTGTTCCTGGGACACTTTCTCTCTCTAATGACCCCCCTCTCCTCTTTGCCTGTCTTTATTCCTTCATTATATACCATTTCCTATGCATCAGGGACTCTACTGTGCGTAGAAAATTGAGACACCAGCAAGCTAGGAAAGGTTCTGTATGATTCTCCAGCTTATTTCTGGCCTGCAGAGAATAAACTTGGATGTAGCATATGGAGGGTGTCATGTTATGGCAGGCACATGAAGAGCTTGTGTGGGTGCCCAGAAGGGAAGAGCGGCTAAGGGTAGGAGAGTTGAACTCTATAGAGTATGATTATGTAAGTGCCATCTTGAGCGTGTTGGTGACGACCGAGCACACACTGAGGGCGTAAGGAAGAAAGACGTGCTCTGTCTGGGGAAGAAGTATCTCAGACACCCCTGATGGGTGTCCCGAGACTGTTTAGGGACAGCTGGGAAGATGCTGTCACTTGCCCCATCTCCCAGGGGCAAAGCTGGAGGAGCCAAGGCTGGGATGGTTAAGTAGGAGGTTTGTTCAATGAATGAGCTGGGTTTAGCTTAGAGCTCACTTCCTGACAGAGTTCATCCACACGGCCCCTCTGAGTCCTCCCAGGAGCCCAGATGGCTTGTCGCCCGTGCACCTGCTCTGTTCTCACCTCCCGTCTGCTTGGTTTCCTCGTCCTCTCGTTCCTGCAGGCTGGTAACCAGGTTTCCTTTATTAACATGACATTTGGTACATAAGACGTCTATGTAAATCCTGGTGAATCGTTAACTCTCTTCAGTCAATGCAGAAAGTCCTCATAATGCTGCAGTTGTACAGTTTACGGGGAGTAACCACTTCTGTCTGTCTTAACTCTTTCCCCAGGCTGTTAAAAATGAAGTCAATGTCCCCTGTTTGAAAAATTTTGTGGAGATGCTATATCAGACTACGTTCGAACTGAGCTCCAGGAAGAAGCATTCACTGGTACCCAGAAGTGTTTCAAACCTTCGTGTGCTTTGTAGTCATTGATTTATGATTCCTGTAGAGATTGAAGAGAAGTATGAAATTGTAAAATACCCAGAGCGTAGGACAGGGCAGACTTTGCACATTTATTGTTTCCTGTGCCATTTTAGATTTTCTACTTTTTATTATTAAAGGGAAAAAAGAAGTTGTGGGGCATATAGCAGCGCACACCTTTAATCCCAGCACTCGGGAGGCCAAGGCAGGAGGATCTCTGTGAGTTTGAGGCCAGCCTGGCCTACAGAGTGAGTTTCAGGACAGCCAGGGCTAAATAAAGAGACCCTGTGAGAAAGACAGGGAGGGCGAGGGGAGAGAGAGGAAGAGTTTATTGAGTAACAGTACAAGATTCCCTCGGCCAGGCTGTACCTGGGGTACTGCCTACCAGATGGCGTACTCTTACTTTACTGCCTCTGTGTTTAATGGGTTCTTCAGACTTCCTGCTCAGTGTTTACCTATCTCGCCAGGTGTTTTAAATTTTATATTATGGCATATGTTGACTATGGTTTTATATTAAACCATAAATCCTTTTATTTTATACCATAAACTTGTGTTCGAAAGCATCGTGTTTTAAGAACCACTCACTGTGTAATTTCATCACTTCCATTCAGAAGCTGATGGCATTTTTCCCCCCAGTAAACCCAGACACTTCACATTACACTTTTGCAGTTAGGGAAAAGTGTGGAGAATCGGTCAAATATTGACTGTCTACCTTAGAGATGAAGTAATCTCAACTATTACCTGTGCCAGACATTGTCCCAAATGCTTGGCATTCTTTGGCATTCTTTGGCATTCTTTAAGCCTCACGTCTCAGTAGGACATTGGTGATTATCGCCTCTCACTTTCCTTGTTGGGAAAATAAGCCACTGTAGTCCTGTGCTCAGCCAGAGTCAGCTGAAACTCCAAGGCCAGTTTGACCCTTGGTCTCTTCAGAGCACAGTAGTCGGGAAGGGATAGGATGGTCCAGGGACAAGAAAGAATTTGGCCTAACTTGGGAGATGCTGGTTTAAGGAATTGGTTTCATGAAATGGGACATTTCTCATTCCTTGTTCATGTATGCAATGACGTTTTGTATTGAAAATGGGTAAGCTGCATAGGTCTTTAATTTTTTTTTTTCTTTAAGAGCATAAATGAAGCCGTCATTCATGAGTCCCACAGCCTGCTGTGAAGATGTTAATTCTCTCTTCCCTGTCTCTCACAGGCTTTGTACCCACTAATTACCTGTCTTCTGTGTGTCAGTCAGAAACAGTTTTTTTTAAATAACTGGCATATTTTCCTACAAAACTGTTTGTCACATTTAAAGGTAAGACCCTGTTGCACCTCTGCCCTGTGGACACTGCCTGTGTTGTGTCCATCTCTGTGTATCCTCTGAACAGTAAATTCCATTACCCTTGGTGCATTTGAATTATAGATTCGTGATAGTCTTTTGTGGACTGTACTTCTGTGGGAGATCGTGTATAGAAATTAATAAACCCTTTGCTTGATTCATTTGTATTAATGCAGAATTGTGTATTCTCAAGGATCATTAAATCATCTTAGATATAATGATATTTACGTACAAATACAATTATCAAGAATTATGAATGAACTATTATTTAATCTCACAAAACCCTCCACATACTTACCTTGTCTTTTGTTTTAAGAAAGTTCAGTAATGGTGGCTCAAGCCTGAGTATCATGCAAACACTTTTGATAGTAAACTGTCACTAAAAGCCCCTTGACAGTAAGTGAGCACAGCCAGATCTGAACACAGGGTACCAGATCCCCAGCATGTAAGCTCCTGAAACGGTTGTGACTTGAATGGAGGGGGTACTTGTTACTAACACCGTCTGGCATATTCACACTTACTCTTTCTTAGTGTAGACAACACAGCTGTGAGAGTCCGTAGAGAGAGCTCTTCTTCCCAGGATGCTCTGCTAGCCTGATCTTCATTTCCTCTTTGGCTAGGAACACAATTAGTATCTAACAGTAAAGGGGTGACTATGCTTCTTCTCCGTGGCATGTGACTACAGAGTTAGATGAGTCTCTTCAAACATTTGCTGACAAGTCAGAGAGGTGTAGTCAACATGATAGTTGACTTCCTGTCCTTAGTTTGAGTTTCACTGGGTACTGAAAACCCAGTGTTTTGAACAATAGTAAAACCAAGGCACAGATTGGTTAAATGAGGGTCTCGGGCCATGTGAACAACAGAACTCCTTCACCCTTCAAGAATGATCCACTGGAGAAAATCTCTAGTATCTTTTTCATGATTTTATATATTATCTTAAAAACTGTTTTGACTTCATAGTAGGGTATATGAAAGATGTAAGTCTTAAGAAAAAATTCGTGATGCTTTTCCTCTTACACATACATTCATTTATATTCTTAGACAAGAATTGAGATTCCCTCTTTGTTTATCAAACTCTCCAAGATTAGATCAAGTTGATCAAAGTCTCTATGTCTCTCAAGCAGGAAGGAACACTGTCAGTTATTTACATGGTAATGATTCTGTCCTTATCTTGATCATTCACATGGATGTAGGCACTAACGGGGAATGTGCCATTTTCTGAGTAGGTTTTATTTCATCTGAAAGGTTTATAAGATGTGCATTTAAGGTTTCTGGGAGAGTGCTCTGTTCCATGACAGTTCATACCTTCCTGTTGCTTTGTGAAGTTCCTTTATATTTTCGTTTCCACCTAACATACTTACAATACTGTCACAGCACCTTAACCCGCCCCCCCATTCTTTTCTTTTTTTTTTTTTTTTGTCTTGAGGCTTTCATTTAAAATGCTGTTTTCTTGGAACCCTTACCTCCTATTTAATACTTCTGGCATGTTGTCCATTTACGTGAATGGCTGCATCAATCTGCCGGACTAAAGGCGATAAGAGCCACTTAGCATAGCATGAACTTTGGATTACAGTTGGCTTGGCCATTAACCCTTAACTTACATTAAGGCTCTATTCAGCAGAAATTGTGTGACTTGGCCCCTGCTCATTAAGCTTCCGATAATGTGGCTGCTGTGCTTAGCTGTGGGAGGAGTTTTAAACATTCTAAGAAATGTCATGCTAATTATGTGCCGTAATAAGTTATATTTTATTCCTAGTATTTACTGGAAAATTAAATCAAAGGCCTTTTCTAATCAATTATGTGATTCAAGTAATCTCTTGATTTAAAAAAAAAATTCCACCTAAAATTTTTTCATTTAATTGCCACCACTCCTTGGGGTTCATTTTTCTAATATTTCCTGGATGCTAGGTAGATTGCATCTTGTCACTTTCACTGTTGCTGAGGCAGAAAGAGGATAAGTGGCCTGTACGTAAGTAGCCAGTAGTGACAGAGATGGTTTACATCCCTGCAAAGCTTCAGAAGGCTTGCTCCTTCAGGTCTGCCATGTTATCCTAGACTGTGCTAAAAGGAATACTAAGGATTTTAAGGAAGCACTTTGGCTGCAGTTCTGGTATATTAAGAGACATTATGCTCCAGAGTCATAAGTATAGTGAATTTTCCAGGCAGTTAGAGCTATTATACAACTTTACAAAGAAGGAATTACTGTGCCAGGCTGAGGAGACAGCCCAGGCCAAAGTGTTGCGGCAGGAGAACCCTGAGTTAGGATTCTCAGAACCAATAGAGATGTCAAGTGGGCATTGCAGCTTCCATCTTCAACACTTGGAAGGTAGAGACAGGGGATTGATCACCAAGGCAGACTAGCCACCTAGACTAGACCAAAACAGCAGCTTCCATCAAGAGACCCTACCTGTCAGATAATACAGAAAGTGATGGAAGAAGACGCTGGAAGTCAGCCGCAAGCCTGTGCACACATTCATGCTCACACACACGCCCCCTCGACAGGCAAACAGTCGTCTCCTGCACAGAGACACAGGCAAAGAGCCTTTTCAAGTTAGCATGCCCAGTTTTTAATTTGGTGGTCACAAGAAATGGGCTCCATCGCCATATACTCATCATGTGTGAAAGATGGCACTTTATTCCCAGTGAACAGTTAATCTTAAAATTTTTGTCTCTTAACATAGTAAATTTCCATTCCTTTATTTTTAATCAGTTTAGGTTCAGTTGGTTTACGAATACCAATTTTAAAGTTTCTGAAGAATTTCTAAGAGACAAAAGGATAGAGAGGGGACCAAATTTAAAAAAAAAAAAAATCACAGGGATTTGCCCCTAATAATCTATATGTAGTTTCTTTCATTTGAACTTAACCAGTTGGCCGTTGGGAGAAAAATTAGGTAATGAGTCGTTTTAGTTTTTCTCCCAGCTTGAGTGTAATAGGCATGCTCCAGGATCCCCACAGTTTGGGATGGTTTTCTTGTTTTTTTTCTTAGCATTTCTGGCCACTGCCTGTAAAAAGGTCAGATTTCTTCTAAATAGAGACCTTGGTGAGGAGCTGTCGTTGTTTTGTGCTTATGTTCATCTAACATGCATGTGCGGCATCTCATGTTTGTGTTTGCTGTCCCACGTTGCTTTATTTAGATGCCATCTAACAACAGTATCAGAAAACAAATAGAAACCCTGCAGGTGAGTGGTGGTGACGTCACCAAGGAAAGTATCGCTTTATTTCCTTTACGAGCAGCATTGGTTCTGTTCCTTGGCCCCTCGTTGCATTGCATGTC
Source organism: Onychomys torridus (assembly GCF_903995425.1). Taxonomy (NCBI): domain Eukaryota; kingdom Metazoa; phylum Chordata; class Mammalia; order Rodentia; family Cricetidae; genus Onychomys; species Onychomys torridus. The sequence continues at coordinate 37,316,015 of NC_050452.1, forward strand.
TCCAGTATGTGCACCCCAGCCTGCTTTGACTGTGCGTGGAAGAGCAGCCCGCAGAGGGGCGCCCCCTCCCGAAGATCGGCTGTTACTGCAGCCCCTCAAGAAGATGGGTTGTAGAGATGGGGATGACGGTGGAGACCTGACTCAGGTTACAGGTTTTACGACCATGTTTAGTTTACATTACCCAACTGTTCTAAATAAATATGTTTAAAAAAATTATGTATGCCAGCGAAATTAAGGAGATAATAGCTTGGGTTTTCCATATGGTTTTGGTGGATGGGCTTTTAAACTACTACCCTCTTGGTTTAGGTTTTCTAACAAAGCAATTTCTTTTAAAGTTCACGTTAGAAGGAAAAGGAATACACATGTTAAAGTGGTTGCTGTAAAGATCATAGTTGACTGATGTGCCAAAACTATGTAGCATATTAAAGTCCTGAGACTTATGTAATGGTGTGAATAATCTGACTTGTAAGAATTTTTCCTAGAGAATTAAACATCTTCACTTAAGGCCTAAATCAATTTAGGATATTTTTATTATTCCAGCGTAATACAGCAAAATTAATGAGTTAATTCCTTTCTATCTCCTTTCTCTCCTCCGCTCCCAGCATCATGATTTACTGTTGTGATTTATATAGTGCTCTACATTCTGTGGGTTTCCACAGACGTGCGCTGTTACAGAGCCATCACCGTGAAGCCCTTCAGAGGGTTTTCAGACTGAATTGTCCTCTCTGCTGTCTCTCTTCCTCTCTCTTCTTAATTTCTTGCTGACAGCATATTGTGAAATGATAGATTTAAAGGGTAGAAAGGAAAGTTGCATTTTATTGAAGATGTAATTACAAAAATTTGTTTATTAGCTTAGTAGTATTCATGAATTGCTTGTGACTTTGGTTACTTAAGTAGCAAACAGAAAGCTGCTGCCCCAGGGGAAGTATTTGAAGTTTGGGGTTACAATGGATCCTGCCATGGAGCAAGGGATTGTTATTGAGAGTATTTGCATTTTTCCAGGAGTCTGTCAGATTTTTATGTAGATATATGCAAAACCTCATCTGATCTCTAGTGGATAAGTCCATTACAAAACATCCTCTGTCTTTTTGGCATTGCTTTTAATTATTTGTAGAAGATGTCTGTTACTCTAAACCTTAGAACAGAACAGAACTGCTGAAGTAAACAAAGTATGTTTAAGAATTCTTGCTGGACATGGTATCACACACCTTTTATCCCAGCACTTGGGAGACAGAGACAAGTAGATCTCTGTGAGTTTAAGGTCAGCCTGGTCTCCATGGCTAGTGTGAGGCCAGCCAGGCAGGGCTATATAGTGAGACTCTGTCTTAAAGAGTACGTATGTAACTGCTTAACAATATAGATATACTCTAGAACAAATATTTAAACATACAGATTTTTTTTTTTAGTTGTCAATCAACAGATATCTAAGTGTTTCCTTCTATATTTTCAAAACTTACAATATCTCATTATATGGCTGTGGTCACTGCAACAGCTAGAGTGAAGAGAAAATTTATTTTCTCGTTGTACATCAGAAGGTAATTTAAACAACGTTCTGATTCTACATAAAAATTAGGACTAGTTCGCCTAATGCTGCGTGAACACTTCATGTGCGGCAGACACTCTTCCCAGTGCTCTGTAGGCTGCGATCTCCTTGACCTGTGAGGTAGATCCTGTCTTACCTCCAGTTAAAGATGAGGACATCACAGCACAGAAGACGTAATGAAAGAACATCCAGGGCTTGGGGTCAGAATCAGGCTCCCCAAAATGTGCTCACTAATATTTGGTATCATTTCACAAATTCAGCTGACTAATACTATTTGGTGTTTCCAACTTGATCTGCCCATGTGGGATCCAAATGAATTAAAGATGGGCGGTCCTTGGGTTTTGTCAGTATTGTGGTATGAACCATTTAATCAAGTAGTTCCATGATATGTCTGTCATTTTGAAATTGTTAGAAATGTTGATAGGATTCTAATATTTCATCTTATTTTAGGGCATAATGAAGGTTTTGGGCACTTTATTGATGGTTACCTTTGAGCTGTCTATACATCGCACAACTAAATACAGATTTACCTATTTAAACTTCTTAGGCTGGACAGAGCAGGGAGGGTGGGGGTTTTGAGTCACTGTCAGAGAATGTGTGTGCTCCTAAATGTTTGCCAATGTTTTTAATAAGTTTATTCTTGTTTTCTTTTGTTTTTCAACAGAATAAAGACCCTAAAATGTCTCGAGTCGCGCTGGAGTCCTTGTATAGACTGTTGTGGGTTTATGTAATTAGAATAAAATGTGAGAGCAATACTGTAACTCAGAGGTGAGTGCTGTGTCTTAAAGTGCATTTTAAATAAAGCTTTGGCAGGGTAGAGTATGGCTAAGAGACAAGCATGTGCTTAGCGTGTGTGGGGCTCCGAGCTCTACCCTCAGTTCTCAAAGAAATAAGTTACCATCACACCAATGGAATTTTACCAAAGCACTGTGGAGAGGAATCTGAATTGCCTTGACATAAGGAGCAGGAGGAACTCTTCACGAGTGTGGCTGCGTTTTTACGATCTCTGGGTCATTAAGTTGTCTTTTCGGCCAACAGTCGCCTGATGAGCATCGTGTCCGCACTTTTCCCAAAAGGCTCCCGCAGCGTGGTACCCCGTGACACCCCTCTCAACATATTTGTGAAGATCATCCAGTTCATTGCACAGGTGGGTGCTTCACCTCACTGGCCCTTTTGGACAGACTGGCAGGGGCAACCATTTTAATAAATGGAGCTTTTTATTTTCATATGCATTTTGAGGCATGTTTTCAAAAATATTAATATTGTTCAAGAGTGAAAAGTTAGTATGATTAGAAGGTTTTTTTAAAAAAAAATACAGCGTCCGCTGATGATGATTGTGCATGTGACAGAGGATGGAAGGAGCCACATAGGTGGACATACTTTTAATTGAGGGAAGGTTGAGAAAGTATGTGATAGTTCTAATAAAAGTGCCCCAGTAATCTTGGTTTGTGTGTGTGTTTGTGTGTACGTGCATGTGCCCTCATGTGTGCATGAAAACCAGAGATCGACGCCAAGCGTCTTGTATTGCTCTCCACTTTTGTTGAAACTTTAGTGTGTGTGTGTGTGTGTGTGTGTGTGTGTGTGTGTGTGTGTGTGTGTAATATGGCATGCCATGGTGATTAAAACACCACTGACCAAAATCAGCGTGGAGAAGAAAGAGTTTATTTCAAGTTAGAATTCTCAGGTCCTAGTCCATTGTCAATGGAAGTCAGAGCAGGAACTCAAGGTAGCAACCTGGAGGCATGAACTGCTGGAGAAGACAAGGATTGCTTACTCATTTGTCCAGCCAGCTTTCTTACAGCACCCGGGGATACCTGCCCAGAGGTGGTACCACTCATAGTGAGTTGGGTGCTCCCACATCAGTCAAGAAAATGCACCCCAGGCTTGCCCACAGACTAACCTGATGGGGGCATTTTCTCAACAAAGATTTCCTCTTCTAAAATGTCTCTGGCTCGTGTCAAGGTGACATAAAGCTGACCGTTACAGCACATTCACTTACCTGGCTTTCACCACTTACCTTTTGAGGCAGAGTCTCCATTGAACCCGAAACTACCTGATTGTCTAAACTGGTTTGCCAGTGAGCCCATGGGACCTTCCTGTCTGCCCTAGAGCATTGGGATTATAGGAACAAGCAAACCACATAGCAGTTTTTTATGTGGGTGCTGAGGATCTGAGCTCAAGGGCTCGAGTTGTGCAGAAAGCCCACTCAGCCGTCCCCAGAGCTCACAGTCTAGATTTGTAAGCACATAGGCTAGAAACTGCTATAGGCAAATCAAAAGGATCTCTTGAAGACTAGAGAGAGCTCACCAAATCACTTGCAGGATGGAACAAGTCAATTCTCATCTGGGCCGGGGAGAGTGTCAGGTTGTAAGGGAGCAGCCACTTCGATCAGAACTGAAGAGCTGTGAGATAGGAACCGCCTCTCTGAGGATGCTTGAGGACCATACTCTTTCTGCTGTGGCTCTGCAGCTCAAATGGAGGCCTTTCTCCCTCGTGTGAGAGGTGGCAACCTCCTCCTCTCCACCCCCTTTCTCCTGTGTCTGCTACTTCATAAGGCTTATGTCCCTTGGAGAGTTCCTGGGAAATGTAACTTCAGCTTCCTAGCCTCTGCAGAATAGGAAGTTTATTAGCAGGATATTAAATGGATTTTGTGTGAGCCAGGCCAAGGTCTCAGTCATGTCTCCCTTTGGAACATCAGTCTTATGAAATAAGTCCGTGTTCCCTCCCAACTCAGGGAAATGCTCATCTTGTGAATGAAGCCAGTTTGGTTGATCCTTAATCAAATCTTTTTAAGATTTTTTTTTATTTATGTATATGAGTGCTCTGTTTGCATGTATGCCTACATTCCCATTGCAGATGGTTGGGAGCCACCATGTAGTTGCTGGGAATTGAACTTGGGACCTCTGGAAGAGCAGCCCATGCTCTTAACCACTGAGCCATCTCTCCAGCTCCATCAAATTATTTTATTACAATGGGGGGGGGGCATTTAACTAAAGGGAATGCACGTCTATGATTGGAGCCCAGAAGAAATGATAATTTACTGAGTATGACTATGACAGAGATTGACAGAGCAAGTTTCGGTTTTGGTCCTGTGTTCAGAAAGCAATAATTTCTTTCCTTAGGAACGTTTGGATTTTGCAATGAAAGAAATAATATTTGATCTTCTCAGTGTTGGAAAATCTACCAAGACTTTCACCATCAACCCAGAGGTAAAAATAAGAGTTACGTTGTAGCAACAATGAAGTTCTCATGCTGGGGACAGAAGTCTTAGTCCCCTGGGGTGCTGTGTGGCCCGTGACGATCAGCAGTCTGCTTGGGGGGCAGCGATGGGACCTTTTCAAGTTTTGGAAACCACTTTAATGAAAACTAGATAAAAGAACCCATTAACCCACTTGCCCAAAGGCATGTGATCAGTGATGCTCCGAGGAAATGCCCAGAGTAACTCCACCACATGATGGAACTTTCTGCTTCCTTCTGGGTTTCTGTGAGTCTGTAACTGTGGTTCTGACCCTCTGATGTGTGAAGTAATGGAATGAATGCATCAGTACCCTGTCATATCTAAAAACGAGTGACACTTTAAAGCTCTATCTTATTTCCGTAGTAAACATAAATGGCCGTTGTGCATTGTTCTCGGGTCTGGTGTGCTGTGTTGCCACCCACTGGGATGCCTGTCCCTGCCTTAGTAATCCCTGGTGCAGGTCACGAGAGTGACATGCGGGCTGAGACAGTGGGGTGCAGATGGAGGGAGGCAGCAGCACACTTCCTGAACAAAAAAACAGAGAGGAGCAGTCAGGTCTGGGAGAAAGTGTCTAACTTGGCATGTTGGGACATCTAAGACGTCAGGCAGATCTTAAGGAATGCGTTCAGAGTGGGTGGCTAGGTACAAGTTTTTGGCCATCTGAAATGGGCAGTAAACGGCGCTGTATAAATCCGTACTTTCTGTGGGAGAGAATATGCAGATGACAGGGGCAACTCGGGAGGGGCCTCGAACATGAGGAGAGGTGACCCAGCCAGCAGGAACAGAGAAGTGGCAAGAAGAGGAAGGATTTTGGGAAAGAGTGCCTGCTGCTTCCTGTGCTGTAGAAAGCAAAGGAAGAGTCGGAATCGCCCCTGTTGAGGGAGAGATGCTTCAGAGAAGTGTTGTGAGGGATGTTTATCCCATTGAGAGACTTGAGACACATGCTCTGCTTCAGAGTGAAGGGGCATGGATGTATTTTCAATTGGAAGAGAAATATTGAGGATCAAAGAAAGAGAAGAGGTGGATGGAAGAGCCCATTGTCTTAGTCACTGCTCTATTTCTGTGATGAGACACCATGACCAAGGCAACTATAATAAGGAAACCATTTAACTGGGGGCTTGCTTACTATTTCAGAGATTTAATCCATTACCATCATGGCAGGGAGCAGGGAGCAGTAGCTAAGAGGTATATCCTGATTCTGAGGCAGAGTGAACGACTCCAGGCATGGCCTTTTGAAACCTCAAAGCCCACCCCCAGTGACACACCTCCTCCAACAAGGCCACACCTTCTAATCCTTCTAATCCTTTCAAATAGTGCCACTCTCTAGTGACTAGGCTTCAAATATATAAGCCTATGGGGGGCTATTTTCATTCAAACCTCCATATTCATGGAAATTCTACTAAGTACAGGAAGCTGTCACCCCTTGCACTGTGAGAAGACCAAAGGTTGTGTGTCTGTTAGTAGATTGGTGGGATTTGTGGGAAGAGGTGGTTGATATGGTTTCCTCCTGTGAAGACAAAAAAGCAATCTTTAGAGAGGGGAGGAGACTGAGAGAGTCATGGAAGCTGAGAAAGCACAGAGAGGTTCCCGACGAGTCTTGCAGACAAGGAGAGCCAGTTGACCCCAGAAGGACCCAGGTCCTGTCTGGGAATTAGAAACCACAGCAGACCCTGCTGCCTGGGCTGGTTCACAGCATCGGGCAGAAAGATTAGATCCCTCTGTCCTTGTCTCTCCCAGCCCCCTTGGCATATAAAGTGCATGGCCCTGATTTCTGCCTCTTGGGTCTGTTTTCTCTGAAGAGGATGAACATTGGCCTCCGTGTCTTCCTGGTCATCGCGGACAGCCTGCAGCAGAAGGATGGTGACCCTCCCATGCCCACCACGGGCGTCATTCTTCCCTCGGGAAACACCCTTCGCGTGAAGAAGATTTTCCTCAATAAAACCTTGACAGACGAAGAGGCAAAAGTCATAGGTGGGTGTTAAGCAGAATGAATACATTGCTTTTGTAACACTGTTTTGTGCAAGTCCGTAGTCTAAAGTGCACCCATTGCCAAGTGCGGATGCCAAGTGCGGATGTAGAGCAGTGATCTGGTGATGACGTTTTTGAGAATGCTGTTAGTATTCCTGTCGAGGGTCTTCTTGTTAAATGTGTTTTCTAGCGGGATACTGTTGTCTACGTTCTGTCCTTCAAAACTGAGTTTGAGTTCTCTATGTGATTTGAATGTGGTATCCTAAAGAGCATGTCACAGTTGGAACATCTCTTAATGTGATAGCAGCAAGCTTTCTTCAAAGCAATCTTGTGGACAGTTCCTGGCACTGTTGTGAGTGTGTGCTTTCTCTCTTAGGAATGTCGGTTTACTATCCTCAAGTAAGAAAAGCATTAGATAGCATTCTCCGGCATTTGGACAAAGAGGTTGGGAGACCAATGTGTATGACCAGCGTGCAGATGTCCAACAAGGAGCCCGAAGACATGATTACGTATGTACTAAGTGTATACTCTATTGCGATTTCAGTTTTCACAGAGCAGTCCAGATAGGTGGCTGGTCCTCGCTTACCTGTTTCTGTACATTTTCCCCTAGACCTCTCACATGTGGCCATTTGCTGTAGTTCATAATACAGAGAGATTCCTTCCACAAGCTCCATTTTCTTGTTTCATGTGATGCCGAGCTAGTGTAGATAATGAAAGTCTGATAATGAAGCCTACTTTCATATCACATTACCACAGATATGTATAGTACGGCTGGCTTAAATCTAACAAATGGTCCTACATACATATTCCTGCTTTAAAAAAAAAGAAAGGGAAAAGGGCCGGGAGTCCTGTAAACCTGGGCTCTTGGATCACTGTTCTAGGAACCAGAGGATACAGGGGAGTAATGTTTAGAAACAGCCCCATTTCACACCCCAGCCCCATGCTTGTTATTTCTCCATCATTTGTTCTCTGGATTGTCAGAAACTTCCTTTCCATCGGGTGGTATGCTCTGTGTTTGCTGGCAGGTGTCAATATTATCCATAAGGCGGATTTTAGATGTAAATGTGGGTCTGGGAATATCCCCTTGGATATTTTGTTCTCTGGGCTTACATGGCTGTTGTGTAATGTAGTGTCCTGAGAGTTTTCAAACGTGAAGAATTTAGGTGTTTGACTTCCTCGGAGACACCTTCCTCCTTTTCACCACAACCGCTCTTACATTAACGTCAACAAGTTTACACCCACTTCCTGCGATGGTCTTGTGAGAGGCTCAGGTGACTGCAGTCTGTCCCCTGGTCGGCCTGCTCTCCTGTGGCTCGCTCCTTTTACATTTCAACTTGAATTTCACTTCCCGTGATCTTTAACTATAGTCCCACAATAGACTTTCAGTGACCAAGAGAGACACAAGTTGGAAATAATTTATTACTTAGAGGTCTCAGAGACTACACAGAATTCCTGCAGGTCACACAGAGGTTAGGGAGTGTGTGTACCTAGACATGACCCAAGGCCCGTGTCTGTTGTTGCCTAAACAAATTTCCCATGTGGAGCCTTAATTGGCATGTTTTGAAGAAGCATTCACATGTTTCAGGTCACACTGTGGCTGAGAGACGGTCACTGTGGAATGTCTACATGCTGCATTTGGGCACGGGGGTCCAAAGGCCAGTCAAGTTGTAGCTAGCTGGTCCCATAGGGTAGCCTAGCCGGTCCCACATGGTGGTGGTAACACCTGGATTAATCACATCAGTAATTGGTGGTGACCAGACATCATCAGGGGACGCTGAGACATAACCTCATATTTAGAGAAGATTCTAGGACAACATGAGTTTGCTAAGGGTTTTTCCCCCCTCCACTCTCATCTTTGTTGGCCCCAGCCTCTCTTAATTGTCCATTTTAGTAAACATCACATATTGGGGACAAGCCGACCTCACAGCAGTCACATACTTGGCCATGGGTGTGAGCGAGCTAGGTAGCAGGTGCACACTGAGAAGTCAACAACAGTTTTGAAAGGCATGGTGTGTGCCTGGCCACCCATTTGGGTGCGCATCTGTTATTTATCCAGGGCCTTACAGACCAGAGAGCCAGCAGCAGCATTTGTACCATTATTGTTAATGTACAGTGGCCACACCTTCGACGATATATAAGGGACTTGTGTTATTTATCTGACCTGTGGTCACTCTAATCCATGTATTTTAAAGCCACACAAAGCGACAACTGTGTAAATATTTGTAACAGAGACTGACCCGGACTCTTAGAACTTCTTGATTCTTTTCTGCATGGGGATTATTATTTGAGCAACTAGAAACTAATGAGGATGAAGTATTTCCTGCAAATACAGATCAAGATGAAAACCAATGTATAGTGGTTAGACATTTCAAGTAAAATTGGTGAATAACTCTTAAGAAACTATGCTAGAGGAGGTGAGGATGTAGCTGAGTGGTAAAGCCCCTGCCTCGCATGAATAAGGCAGTGGATTTGGTCCTTAACATCCTCCCCACCATAGACACATAAATAGTAAAATTAAATTATATTAAACATCTGCTGTTCCGGAGGGTCCAGGATTTTAAAACATCAGTGTATTTAAATTGCATAAAATCTAAACATATATACATGTGTGTATCTCTTGAGGACAAGAAGAAATGATATGAATACTAACATACGAGAACATCTGATTATAGAACTAATGATTTTAGATATTTAATATATCAACACAACTTATATTAGTTACTTGTCTGGTTACTGTGACAAAATACCTGACCAGAACAGCTGGAGGAAGGTATGGTTTATTTGGGGCCACAGCTTTAGAGTGTGGTCCATTGTAGTTGGGAGGTTGAGGCAGCCGGTCACATTGTGTTCACAAACCGGGAGCAGAGAACAGTGTTTATGCTCAACTTGCCTTCTCTTTCCTCTGTAGTCCAGGACCCCAGGCCATGGACTAGTGCCTTCGACCTTCACAGTGTGTCTTCCTCCCTCAACTGACCAGCGTAGGCAATCCCTCAAGGCATGCCCAAAGCTTTCCTCCCACGTGTCCTGGAAAGTTAACAATCCATGTTAACCATCACACAGCTAGTTATAGTCGTAACTAGTATTTATGTTTGTAGATAGCTAACTTAACTATCAAACTGAATAAAATTTTAGGTATTTGAAATTATGAAGTTGCTATAGATTTCTCCTAATTAATGAAGATAATGATTAGCTGTCATTTCCCTGAACAGTCTCCATCTTTTCACTTATATGTTGGTGGGAACTAGCTGCTGGGTCTCTATGAATTCTCATGTGCACCCTTTCTGGACCCATTATTAGCCTTGGGTCTCACCTTCTGAAACATTTTCAAAGTGGATTTTTCTAGCCTATGTGATCTGCTTCTTATTCTGTTTTGTTTTGTTTGTAATACATTTTTCAGGGGGGAAAGAAAACCCAAAATCGATTTGTTTAGAACATGCATTGCTGCGATTCCAAGGCTGATTCCCGATGGCATGAGCAGAACTGACCTCATTGAGTTGTTAGCAAGGTGAGCGGCCTTCCTGTCTTGGTGTGTTCACCACAGACGCAGTTTTGAACCATCTGATTTCCCTCTCTTAATTCTCATTGTTTATTTTTTATTTTATTTTATTTTATTGGAGCTGAGGCTCGAACCCAGGGCCTTGCGCTTGCTAGGCAAGTGCTCTACCACTGAGCTAAATCCCCAACCCTTCTCATGGTTTATTATCCGCACTCAAATCTTTAACTTCTAACGTTCTTCCACATCTTTCTCTAATCTCTATTTTCCAATACCCTGTCTAGTAGTAGTTCATTGACTTTTATATGACAGATATCCCTTACATACGGGCCTCACTGATGTTTACTTCTGTGGGCGTTCCATCGGTATCTGAGGTGGTGACCAAAACCCACTTAATATGTTCTGCTATAGGAGAGCCTCCTAAGTTAAGTATTCTCTTGCTCTGTTAGGCACAGTGTAGTTCTCTAAAGTGAATTAGCAAGCACACTTAGATGATGTTTCCTAGCCCAATTCTAAGTCAAGATGGCAGCCCCGCAAGGCTCTGCTGTGTGGATGCCATTGGGGATCGTGCAGTTAGGGGTCAGCAGGCTTTCTCCACGAAAGACCAGGCAGTAAATATTTCAAGACTTTGCAGACCATGCCAGAGTCCAGTGGTTCTCAACCTGTGGGTCTCAACCCCTTTGTCAGGGTTGACTGACCCTTTCACAGAGATGGCCTGTGACCATCAGAAAACACAGATATTGACATTATGATTCCTAACAATAGCAAAATTCCAGTGATGAAGTAGCAACAAAAATAAGTTTATGGTTGGGGGTCACCACGGCATGAGGAACTGTATTCAAGGGTCACAGCATGAGGAAGGCTGAGGACATCTGCCACAGTCTGTCTCATGTCTGTGTTCTCACTGTGGCATTACTGAAGCACCCAGACCATACTGCAGGCGTGACCATGACTGGGCATCTGCCTGGAGTTAGCCCAGAACCACAGTTGGCTAGCCACACCCTGCTGGGAAACCAGGCAAAGTGACTGTTACCGCCCGTGAATGCTCCGCTGTGTTGAACACTGTTTACTGGTTGCTGGGCACTCACCATATTGTGTAAATAGTGACTAGATTTCTATAGCGACCTGTTCCAGCCCTGGGCGAAAACACCTGGCATTTCACAGGCAGGCTCGCGCCTCCCTCAAGTGTTGGGACTACGGATGGAGTGGTATTTGTCTCCTGTAAGGAGACTGGGGCGTCTTTGAAACTGCACTTTTACGTAACCTCTTTCTCTTCCTATTCAGCCTCTGCATTGTTGCTTTGGGGCACTGAGTTGAACCTAAAGTCTTGCGCATGTTAGGCAAGTACTCTATAGCTGCTAAGCTGCATCCCAAACCTTTTGTTTAATATACATCATACATACCTGCATTTATATGCTTTATTTTTAAATAGGGTCTCTCCTCACAACGCCGTCCAGGTTGGCCATCTATATGCCAGGAAGGCCTGAACCTGGGAATCTTCTTGCTTCCGGCCTCAGTCTCCTGAGTGCCTGGAATTGGCTGTTTATGCCAATGGGCTCAGCTCTGCTCCCTCTTAAGTTTTTTCATTGTAATTTTTAAATGTATCATTATTATATGTGCATGTGTATGATGGGGGCGCACATGCCATGCCAGTGTCGAGTTCAGAAGAGAACTTCGTAACTGGAGTTGGGCCTCTACTTCCCTTCATGTGGGCTCTGGGGATTGAACTGAGGTCCTCAGACTTGTGCCGCAGACTCCTTTCCCCTCTGTGCCATCTCCCAGCCCTTTTCTCTTTGTTTTTGCCACAAGTCAGATGGCAGAGCTGTATTGTGTTGCCACAACCTCCCAGCACTGAGAATTAAGAGGTGGAGGCTAGACTGAGTTACACAGTGAGACCCTGTCTCCAAAATAAAATAGATAAACTGAAAACAGTGCAGAATTAGGAAGCTGGCTCCCCGTTAGGAACCGGAAGTGTTAACCGCACCAGCCTTCCTTAGGAGAGCAGAGAGCAGTTGCAGGCAGATCAGTTCTCACTGGTCCCACCTCAGCTTCGCCTGACCTCCGTCTTGGTGGAAGGTGATCCCACAAGATGAATCTCCTGTACCGGCCCTCTCATCTCCCCAGAGTGAAGCTGCACCTGAGCGGGTCAGGGCTTGGGAGCCTGCAAGGACAGAGCCAGCCTCTGAGCAGTGAATAGCAGTTTAATTGCTGCTCGCCTGACATCCTTCCCCTATAGTTGCCATTTGTAATTAATTTACCTCGGTGGCCAGAAGAGTCTAGAATATGTTGGTTTGGAATTCTAATGTCTGACTCTCCCTTACTCAAAAATAAGGCAAGCCAGCAAAGAATCGTCAACAAAAAAGGGCATACTGTAAATGAATAGATCTCTTTGAAGTCCCCAGGGATAATAATCCCTGACTTTAATTAGCCAGGTCGCATTGTTTTCTCCTCTACACAAGGAGTCATTAACTCAGGCACATAGGTTCTGAGTCACTCTGACTGGGGTGAGATACTTACAGTCATGGATTTAAAGGCTGTGGAAAGAACTAGCGTTGGAGGGTGCTGTCACTATGTTTCCCACGGTATTTTCCCTGATGTCACCACCAGAGAGGGCACACTGGACTGGAGAGGTGTAGCCCTACCATGTTGAGTTGTGGTCCGCTGTAGCCACCTCCACAGCGGCTGCACAGCTTGCTACCAACACCCTTACAGCTGCCGTGGATGTCTAGTTAGCTTAGCGAAGACCAAATCTGAGATTGGCCAACCGTGATGCCTCCCTTCTTAACCACACGACGCCCCATCTCTCATTGTGGAGCACATTGTCTTCCCATGCATACACATAGAGTGTGCTTTTTAATTGCCTGTTGCTTTGGGTCATTTCTTTTTTTTTCTTCTTCTTCTTCTTCTTCTTCTTCTTCTTCTTCTTCTTCTTCTTCTTCTTCTTCTTCTTCTTTTTTTTTTAAATGTGCATTGGCATTTTGCCTGCATGTATGTCTGTGTGAGGGTGCCAGTTCCTGGAGTCAGAGATAGTTGTGAGCTGCCATGTGGGTGCTGGGATTTGAACCTGGGTCCTCTGGGAGAGCAGCTGGTGCTCTTAACCCCTGAGCCATCTCTCCAGCTCGGCTTTGGGTCATTTCTAACATTAATGCATTTGCTTGTGTTGCCACCCACTGAAATAGTCTTCAACTCGGGGTCAGGAGCTTGTTGTATTCATGTGGTGACATATGTCACAGCTTAAGGACTGCGTCCCTTTTTAATTTTATCAATCATTTTCTCATATTTTTTGTTAAAAATCTTATAACTGAAATTATGATCATTGTATTGAAGTCTTTAAAAAGTAATAATTCTGATTTATTGAGCCCCGAGCTCTTTTGAGCCTGATGGGTTGTTGACCCATTATTTTATTTCCACCGTGTAGACCTTTTCTTACATTACTCCTAAATTTGACTCCATTCTCACCATCAGGAATTATTTCTGTTGATTCCATCTAGATAATTACCTTTGTAACTAGCTATTTATATTCATCTACAACCTTAAATGCCTATAAGAGATGGTTGAGATTAGTCATGTCCTCTCTAGTAATGGTAAATGACTGAAAAGGTCTAAGTTATTGCTAAAATCCTGTGCAGTTGGACCAATTTTTATTGATTATAGGAGAGCACTGGAAAGTATGTTAAGGATTGATGAAGTATGAAATGGATTTCTGATGTCATTGTGGGAGTCCATTTTCAGTTTCCTCGTGGCCTTACCCAGCAGGTCTTCATAGAGAGGATGATTGGACCATGGGCCTGAGTGTAGGTGGTCTGCACTTGGCTGTGCTGGAAGGAGGTCTTTTGCTCCACTCCCTTGGCATTTCTATAAATACCCTGGGGCAGAGACACTCGGGGCCCGTTGGAATAGGTTCCGGGCCCTCTTGAGGCTACCCTGTATTTTCTATTTGTTTCTCTCCCTTCTAAATCCTTCTATCTAATATTTCCTGCTGCTCACACTCAAGAGCACTGTAGGGAATTGGGGGTGGGGGGTTGTTACCAACACCCTCACAGCTGCCTGTCTATTGAATTCAAGCCTCACTGTCTTGAACTTCTGCACAAACATCAGCGAATGGGAATTGAGTCCCATGAAATTTAAACTATAGACTAGCACAAGAGAGATTATAGCATGGCCAAGTGAACATCAGCCCTGACTTCTTATCCTCACGGAGCATTTGAAGGGATGTATCAAATATTTTAGTTTTAAGTTTTAGAACATAGACTCATGTTCAGCTACCTTCGCTTTAAGTGTTGATGACAGCAGCTTGTTTGGTTTCGGGACTTGCTAACGGGATTCTGTTCTTGGTAGGCTCACGGTCCACATGGATGAAGAGCTGCGGGCACTGGCTTTCAACACTCTCCAGGCGCTAATGCTTGATTTTCCAGATTGGCGGGAGGACGTTCTTTCAGGATTTGTATATTTTATTGTTCGTGAAGTGACAGATGTCCACCCCACCCTTCTTGATAATGCTGTAAAGATGTTGGTACAATTGATAAATCAGTGGAAACAGGCAGCTCAGATGTATAACAAGACCCAGGACTCCCAGGTACTACACGTTCCCATCTTTTCTGTGTGTGATCAGTAGTCAATGACTGATTGTGACGCTAACTGACATAGATTGGCTCTCAAGCTCTACAATTGTTACTGGTTGTAATGACATTCTGTTGATGGTAATCCTTTGTGCTGGTCTTTCTCCTCATTCATGTGTTGGATACCAAGTGCTTGTGTCTAACCTTTAGCTGCCTTCAAGTTTGGTAACAGGTTATGTTTTATCGAGTACAGGGCTTGTAGGGTAATTTTCCCGTTTCCAACATTTCAAAGCTTATATATGAAACCTTTGGTAGTCTGTCGCTTGGATTGATTGATTTAGCAAAGGCCCCAGTTTCTTGAGTGCACAGGTCTGTGTTCCTTCACCATACAAGGTGCACATGCGGTTGCCTTCTAACACTTCCAAGACTGTAGAACCCTAGAAGCTTGAACTGGACCATCTAGCCGCCCTAGGGTCTTTATGAGCATACAGATCTCACACTGAGTACACCTGCTTCCGACAAGCTTCCAGGCGATGCTGTGTACCTTAGATATGAAAGCCTGCACTTACATAGGAAAGATGCAGACCAGTCTCTCATTGCCCATTTGTAAGCATTATACTGATAGTGGTTACGTGATGGTTGCAAGGTCACAAGGGAGTCAGGGTGACAAGTTGGGCACATCCTATTTAGACTGCCATTGGGACACTTTATTTTCTGCATACTATTACTCTATTTTCTCATGTGCTGATATGGATCAGTTGAACTCTGAACCTCATTGCTCCTACAAGGGCTCTACCACTGAGATATACACCAAGAACTGTTTTTACTTATCCTCAGACCAGGTCTCACTACGTTGCCCAAGCTAGCCTTGAAATCACTCTACATCCTGAGCTGGCCTGAAACTTGTACCCTTCTTGCTTCAGCCTCCTGAGTTGCTGAGATGACAGGCTTATACCACCAGCCCCAGTCCACACTGTTGCATTTTAATGAAGTTAAATGCTGTTTAAATCCCTTGAACCAAGGCAGCCCTGTTACCATAATGCTTGTAATCGGCTTTACTGGTTACTGTCTCTTTTCTGAATTCACGTATCTTTTAAAATTTTATTTGTTTTTAACTTAATTTTTTTTTTTTCAAGCATGGTATCGCTAATGGAGGTCATCACCCCCCTCCTCTGGAAAGAAACCCATATTCCACTGTGTTCCATGTGGTCGAAGGCTTTGCACTGGTCATCCTCTGTAGCAGCCGGCCCGCCACCAGAAGACTAGCTGTCAGTGTCCTTAGAGAAATACGGGCTTTGTTTGCACTTTTGGAGGTCCCTAAGGTAAGGCTTAGGTGGTTCATGGAGTCATCTCACGAACGTGTTTAAGACTATCCTTCTGCCTGTCTGTACTCCATGCAGCTTGCTTACAGCTCTGTGCCTGACGCCAAGCCACCCTACTCCCCACCCCACCAACCCTGCTCCCTGGTTCTTCACAAGGCCGTGCGCTGGGACTCTACTCGGCCTCACTTCCTATTGCCTGCTTTTCTTAGGCACTCCCCCCTTGTTCAGATGCATGGTCTCCTCTCTTTCACAGGGTGATGATGAGCTAGCCATAGATGTGATGGACAGGCTGAGCCCCTCCATTCTTGAGAGCTTCATACATCTCACGGGGGCTGATCAGGTAACTGCAGGAATTTCTTCTCAATCTTATTTGGGGACCTAAGGCAGGTGAATACAGGGGTGTCTGTGTGTGTGTGTGTGTGTGTGTGTGTGTGTGTGTGTGTACACATAAATGTATCTCCTTAACAAATGTAGTTAGTTAGAAAGTATTTCTCAAACATATAACATGTGTCAAAGTCACATGCTTATGCTGTGACTAGTTCATGTCGCCATAAAAATAAGTCAATCTTGGTAAAATTCTAGCCTTGCTGATCTAACATTTCCCTTCAATGTGATGTCATTGGTTCATCACCTGCTTAGTGGTTACAATCTTGGGAAGAAATACTCTTCGATCAAAGGGGAAGAAACACACTTGGCTTTTTCAGTGAATATTTTTATCTGCTTTATGAAATTAAGTAAATAGTATGTTAAAATGTAGAGAAACATTTTATCAGCAAACAATTAAAAAAATTGATGGTTTTTATTTTTTTCTCCTCTCCACCACTCCCCCCCCCCCTCCTTTCTCTGTCCTCTATTTTCTGTGCTTGGGCTTGAACCCAGGGCCACATCCAGCCCAACTCAGGCAAAGTTCTTTTAGTCTTATGGAGTGTGAGTAGATGGAGAGGAAAGTCAAGTCAGTACTCCAAGGTTGATGTAGGAACAACTGTGTCATTTACTACATGAATTTTAATTCTCCTATTTTGGATTACATGGGTGAAAGATTTATTTGCCTTCTGTTCAACACCTGGTTCTTATAACTCATCTGTTATACACAACCATAGACAGGTAATAATAAAATTTTATAAGCCTAAGACATTTAAAATGTATACAGTTAAAAGAATTGTTTTATATCATTAACTGTATATTATGGTAACCAATAGAGTAATAAGTGACTTCATGCCTCAAACAGTACTTTTTAAATAAAATGAAAAAAGTATTAATTTTTTTAAAGATATTAATTTCTTTAAGAATCTGAATGTTAGGGAACAAATATTTAAGATTGTGTATCTTAGAATGTGAGACATTCCAGGCTGTTCCATTTCATCAGGGTGAAAGTTAGTGGTTTTTATTTTATTTCTAAAAAGTTCTATGGACCTATGAAAGTTGAGCATCCACATAGGAATTACTTAAGCTGTGGATCTTAACCTTTTTGGTCCACACAGCCTTTTGAGAATAATGAAAGCTACAACTTGTGTCTCTTGAGAATAAACTCATGGGAATGTCAGAAATTCACTACTTTCTCAAATCTACCTTCAGCCACACTCTATATCTTACTTTCCAAAAAATACTGATCGTTCACTTCGGGCATAAAGCACCCCTCATATATAAAAACTTTGAAAGTTACTCAAATATAGATAATCATTTACTCTCTTTCTAGACTACTTTGCTGTATTGCCCCAGCTCAGTAGATCTGCAGACATTAGCAGAATGGAACTCTTCTCCCATCAGCCACCAGTTCGATGTGATCAGTCCCTCACACATTTGGATATTTGCACATGTGACCCAAGGTCAAGACCCATGGATTATAAGTCTCTCCAGTTTTCTAAAGCAAGAAAATCTTCCTAAGCACTGCTCCACAGCCGTGAGCTATGCGTGGATGTTTGCCTACACGAGGCTGCAGCTCTTGTCCCCCCAAGTTGATGTAAAGTAAGTCCTTTGCGTAGAGCGCATTTTAAAGTGGATGGTCAGCTTTCGAGATGCATGCTTTTGAAAAGTGACACACACTGGAAATTCTATACGTTGTGTGCTGTACTATATTGCTCTCTTATAGAGGGGGAGAGAGACACAGAGAATGTAGATTAACAGAGATCTGTTTTATCTATTCCTGCTGACAGGATAGGCATCTAATGCTTTATTTATTTCTCTTTGGGCCCTCCAGAAAAACTGAATGCTTGCAATAAAAACTTCATGCTAATGATCTCCCTTAAATCGGTAGACAACGTGACATTAGTTACATAAAACTTTCAAAATGCTTTCTGCCATTGATAGTTGCTAAGGAGGAAGAGTCACTGTTTTTGAGGGTGTGGCCGCAAGCACTTGGCCCGTGTCCTGGCAGATGGCCACTGAAGAGCGGCACAAATTGGATGGGGGGGTTATTAATTACAGGGGGAATAAAGACAACAGTGTGGTAGTTGGATGGAGGTAAATGATGAATAAATATGAACAAAATACGTATTTTCAAACAAAAGGTATTATTTAAACAAAACACGTGTGGTTTCTGCCCCCTTTTCCATAAATCTATTTATTATTTTTTCATTTTTCTTTTTCAGTAGCCCCATCAATGCGAAGAAGGTGAACACCACTGCGAGCAGTGACTCCTACATTGGGCTGTGGAGAAACTACCTAATTCTCTGCTGCAGTGCAGCAGCCTCCCCGACCCCGTCCCCCTCCCCCTCAGCCTCCACGGGCCCCATGAGATGCTCTCCTCCTGAGACGCTGGCGTCCACCCCTGACAGCGGTTACAGCATCGACGCCAAGGTGGGTCTTCCTCACCCTCCGGAGTGTCTCAGTGACTCTGAGGAAGGGACATTTTAGATTTCTCCTCTTGGAAAACAAAATAGAGAGGTTGAAGAGTATATCGCTCATGTCACTGGGGAGAAAAAAACCATCTTGGAAAATTCTATTGTTATTTTTGTGGATTCCTAGTCAGAATTAAGAATAGATTTTCCACTGGGCAGAAGCGACCGTGTACATAAAAATAGCATACTGAAAATTTTAAAGGAAATAACGTGTTTCCCCTTACTTTGCTTCCCAAGCCTGTATACTTCCCATTGCCAGTAGGAGTCATTGATTCCTGGGTTGATTGGTTTTATGGGATAAGTCTCACGTATAACCCAGGCCTGCTTAGAACTCACTGTGTACCCTGGGCTGGCTCAAACTTCCAGCAATCCTCTTCCCTCCCCCGTCCTGGGATTACAGGGGTGAACTGCTCCCAAAGTCATCGTCTAATAATTAAATGCTCTCACAAAGTTTGCCTAACTCACGCAGTAACATAACAGATACTTGAGAAGAACTGCTAAATAGGCTTTCTGATGGGACAGAAGACGTCATGGTGTGGTTGGGGGAAACCTAAGACTGGGGCGTCAGAATTTTGTTTTTCTTGTGTTTATGGATCAAAAGATAGAAGACATCTGATGGATCCATGGACTGTTATATGGTGGTGAATCTCTAAACAACCAAGTTCTGTGAATGAACTTGGCAGTAAATCATCCGACGAGTCCTTTAGCTTTTCTGGGTTACGTGTGATGAAAGTGAGTTTTGAAGCAGCCTTTGTTTGCCCCAAAAGTGCCATTTACTCTATTGTATTTGACCAAAGATTGTTAAATGTCAAGTTATTTGGTTGAGTATCTAGTTGTAAGTAAGTAGCAATTCTTATTTTTCCCCCCTCAGATTATTGGCATCCCATCCCCTTCATCCTTGTTCAAGCACATAGTTCCAATGATGCGCTCCGAGAGCATGGAAGTCACAGAGTCCCTTGTTCTAGGTCTTGGCAGGACCAACCCAGGAGCCTTTAGGTAATTCTCTTCTTACGTTTTTCCATGTGCTGGAGTAACGAGTGTGCTCATCAGAGAGGTGGAGTGGAGTGGAGTCCAGTCTTTAGCACATAGTTGCATACCAGCTCTGACCTCTCTCTCCACTTAGTCCATGTATTCAGCCATCCCTTTCTCATCTGTACTGAGCAAATTCAAACTTTGTTTTCTCCACAAAATTGTTCTCCGGATAGCAACATTTGTATGTAAATGATCAAATCATGGGTGGATTTTTGTTTCCGTGGGCTTTTCATTTTGTTTGCAGTCCTATGCGATGAGCACATTTTCAATTTAAATCAAAATGTAAACCAGGTTCTGTCTAATCTTCTGTTACTACAAATACTGGCTCAGTAAACAACTGTGTGTGTTAATCAGTTGCCTTTGCATCTGACTGTCTCCCTAGAAAATCAGGCTAGCCTGCTGTATGGCAGGATGTCATTGACTCGTTAGTGGCGTGCTAGTCAGTGTAAAAGGAAGAAGGAGAGCATTTTACACATAACCATGTTTCAACTCCATAAAATATACACAGTTCACAAAACAGTGGAATAGAAGTGTCAATGTTATTTTTCTCTATAATTTTGCAGTTTCTAAATGTTTAATTAGATGACTGTTTTATAGTCAAAATGAAGCATTTGAAACAGTAGACTTAGGGTTGATACTTACCAGTTTCTGCTGTTTCAGTATGTATTTGCGAATGTCAGATTCTACCTACTTAGCTGTCGGCACAAAGAATATATACCATTTCTCTTTTAGGGAACTCATAGAGGAGTTACACCCCATAATTAAAGAAGCACTTGAAAGAAGGCCAGAGGTAAGCCATTATGTAGATTCCCATCATTAAGTATTTATGTGGTAAATCTTGTCCTGATGTACCCCTAAAAAGGTAGAAATTCAGATGCAAAAGGCTGATGTGTTTTCTTGTTGTTATTGTTTGTTTTGTTTTTGTTTTGCTTCATTTCTGTTTGCTTGCTTGCTTGCTTTTGCTCTATAGTGGCCCAGCATTGTCTGGAACTTACTATGTGGACGAGGCCAGCCTTAATCTCAAGAAATCCATTTGCCTGTGCCTCAGGAGTTCTGGATTTGAAGGCACAAGCCCCCATGCCCAGCTGCCTGGTGTATTTTAAACTTGGCTTACCCCGTGCAGATTCTCTTGCCCAGTACAGCACAAGCAGAAACCCAGGGTGTAAAGCAGTTGGAAGGTCACTGTAACATGAAGGAGAGCAGGACATAGGCTCTGCACCGAGTTGGCAGGCTTTCTGAGAATGGCCACACAGTAAATGCCTTCAGTTTTTCCAGCCTCGCCGTCTCTGCGGCAGCTACTTGGTTGCCTTTGAAGCATGAACACATCCGTAGACTACTGTCAGCAATCAACCCTGTCTGCTCCCCAGCAAACTTTGCTTAACAGCAACCAGAGGTCCCGTTCAATGGCCCTGCTTCTCAAATCTCACATCTACAGATCTGAAACATCCAGAAACAGTAGGCTTTTAGGAGCCAAGGAGTGTGTAAACTAATTACATCTGTTTGCTGTTAACACGTGGATGTGAGCTTATAGAAAATGTGTCAAATAAAGAAGTGCTGATACCTGAGCTGGGCTTGGGGACATTTTTCCTAATGGACAAAGGCACTCACTGTAGGCAGAAAAAATATTTGACAGTATTATGAAAATATCCGGAAATTGTTTTTTTTTCTGCATAATTCCATTATGAGTGAAAGAAGTTAACTATTGGGCTGTCTAGCTCAGTTCGAAGTAGTTCATGAAAGTGGCCTGGTTCCCAGTCTGTCCTGTAGCCTGGTGGCTCTGGCATGACAGTGACCTCTGAGAATTATACAAAGATCTTGCTAAAATTTAGCTGCGAGGCCTGTCCAGGGAGAATCCCTGGAGCGGCGTCTAACATCAATTTCTGCGAAGCAACTTACAGGCCTATAGATCCCTGTGGAAGATCTCTGCTGTGAATGCTGGGGTGGTGAGCTCCCCCGAGAGGGAGTTAGTGACGGCTACTGTCCTGTACAGAGAACTCTGAAGCCACATCATTTGCTGTAGGGTGGCAGTCGGGTCCCCCTCTGGTTACAGAGCACAATGATTAGGTGCGGAGTCCCTTGAATACCAGTTCCTATTTGAGAGTCTGCAGCCCACTGTCTTGCTTGGGAGATAAAGGAAAGCGTACAGTTACAACTCTGCAGACATCCTTGAGAATAATGGTTAGGAAGCTGTTTACGTCACAATGGGTTTCTGTAAACTCTAGGAAGACCCCAACGAAGTAGTGAACATAATGAGTCAGCGGATGAGCTTGCTTCTGGAGGGCAGGAAGGTGGATGGGGATGTGGAAGTGAAAGATTAAGAAAAATGTCCGATTGCTCTGGATTAGGACGATGAGTTTGTCCATGAGATGAGGCGGATAGAAAGTGATACAGGAAATTGCTCTCCTACCCCTGTTCAGCTGTCAGGATCAGCACCCTGTTATCTTAGCCCTTGCTTATTCAGCCCATAATGTGCTACGTTTTCCTTTGCTTTTATGTGTACTTTCTGTTGCAAAAATTAATTAGGTAGGAGGCAGGCATGATCAAAACCTTAGGTTTTTAGTCTGTTTGGATTGTTTCCTCTGCTTCATGACTCTGATAGGACATCATTGATTAATTCTTCTGAAATCAGCGGGCCACCAAATGACCAGAGAGTAGCCGCACATAGGAGGGATCAGCTGATCAAATGCTATGTGGTTTTGTCTGGCTCTTGAATTTCACACCATCCACACACCTGTTCCTTTGGGACCACAGCTGGCAGCATCCTCGGCATCCACATGTGTAACTGTGATGAGCCGGCATCTCTCCCAGGCAACCACATTGTTGACTTTCCGAATCACAGTGGCAGTTTCCTATGAATTTCCCCGGTGTTTTCTTAATTCACACCTCTGTCTATTTGGAACAGAATATGAAACGGCGCAGGCGTCGAGACATTTTGCGAGTACAACTGGTACGGATATTTGAACTGCTGGCGGATGCTGGTGTCATTAGTCACAGGTTGGTATTTGAATTCTGACTTTCAAAACTTTGGGATGATTAGGGAATGTGTTTTCTCCTTGAAATACATGGACACAGAAAAGCACCATTGCAACAAAAATACCTGTCTAATACACATGTCAACATCTGTGAATATTACTTACCCATTAAAGAGGCATTCAATACATTAATCAACAGCCATAAATTATGTACCACCAGAAGCAGAAGCAGGATTACCATGAGTCTGAGGCTAGCCTGAGCTACAAAGTTACCAAAATAATAATAGTAATAGTAAATAAAAATAAAGGAAAGAAAGAAAATCTACAATCCTCACCAGATTTCTCAAAAAGTAGCTTTAACATGCCTGTGACTTTGATATTTGATTGGAGCCTTGATTTCTAGGAAAAGGCAATAGTGGTGGCCTTTTCTTGACAGATTTATAATCCCTTACCTTGTTTTGAAGATAAATATCTTCTGGGCTTGAAAAAAACTCCTATGTTCAAAGGCTAACTGTTAACAAGGTATGCAAATTTATTTCGATGAACTGCTGTGGATCCTGATGGGGAAATTATGAGCTTTATAGATGTAACTCACAGCTATGTTTTCCACCATTCACAAGCCATAAATCCTGGAGTTATTCTTGACAGTAGGACCAAGACCCTTGAGGAAAATACCATTAGCTGTGAGCTGAAAGTGAACAGTTTCCTTTGGAGGGTAATGGTGTCGACTGACCTTTGAAGGCAAAAAGTAATGGATCTGACCTTGTACACAAAAGGTAGCTGGGAAGAAGTTTTGGTGGGAGGAATAGGTCGATAATTTAACAAGCCTAGTAACGGTGTGTGCGATCGTTTCTTCTGGCTGTTTCTTAGTGTGCCCAATACCTTTCAGACGTAGCATCAGGACTTGTGACAGACTCTGGGAACAGAGCTGTGGTGGGAGAGAATGTTAAAACCATAGATTCGCTTTTCTTGTGTGCTGAATGGAAAGTAAAAGAAATCGTGATTAAAGGTGATCTAATTGAAATTATGAAGAATAAAGTGGAGATGTGTGGACTTGATGACGGAACAAGAAGAATATGTACGATATGAGCCTTTTGTGCCCCTTTTAATGTGGTAGGCGAGGATGGATACCCTTTGAAGAGTTCTGTTTTGGATAACTACCAAATACTGGAAGACTGAAAATGAACTTCAATATTGGTATTTGAAAATAAGCTATGCCCACTACTGAGTGGCAATTGTTTTAGAAAAGAGCTATTTTGGTTCTTTTTTTTTTTTTTCTAAGAGAAAATTAATGGAAGGTTGTCACTTCTGTGTGTGTCCCCATCCCACATGGCTAAGGATGGGAGACATTTTGAATGCCAGGGAGACAGGGACCCCATGTGCCTAATGTGTGCAGTAGCTACTAAGCAATGTTTAAGTGAACTAATGTTCTTTCCTGGTATAGGATGCGGTCCACTAATTGGTCGTGATTTCTGTCACAGAAGTCAGAATTTGGCCCATCAGTTCATTCAGCACGTTTATTATTACAGATGGATATTTTTAATATAGCCTTTGAAACGTCTTACTCTTGTTTGTATGTGATCAGGATTTTTTAAAAGATATAATTAGTAAAAATAAAAATGCTACTTAGAAGTACTTTCCCAATATAATGAGAGCTGACCTAGCCAAATAGAAATGTAATACCCTTTGATTTATAGAGCAAGCACTTACTGTTTGCAGGGTCATTTTAGGCCCAGTGACTCATGTAGGTTCTTATTGAAACATACTGTCATAGTCCTGGTACATAACTAAGAGCTGATGGGACAAGACAGGAGTCTAGACTTCTGTCTCTAAACAGCCCATGACTCTGGTGTATACTTCTCTTGCTTCAGTAGAAATCCCAGAGCAGGCTTAGGGCAGCTCCAAGAGTCTAAAGCAGTCCGAGATCCAGCACTGTGTCCTTGAATCCCTTTTAAATATATTCTTCATAACACGCATCATCTCAGAAGGCCAGTCAGCTGTGCTAAAGGTGTGATATGAAGGGCAACACAGACGGGACACTTACTGGAACTGGCCTTCCTTTCTACAGTGACACATCTCCCCCCTCACCACCCCCTATAGGGCTCCCCCCTCCTTGCCACATAGCATTATATGTGAATGGAGTCAGTAATATTTAGGTTTTTTTTCAAAGTAGGTATGAAATTGGGTGGTATAAATTACAATAGCAGCCCCTCGATGAAGAATCACCACCTACTTTTTATATTAAAGTAAGCTAAAATCGTATTGATTTCATGTTTATGTCTTAAAGCGTCGTTCTGCCACAACTACCCCCGGTGTACCACACGCTCTTCTGACTGTGGTAAAAGGGATTTGTTCTTCAGCTGGGATGGAGAGTCACGTTTTCTCTTCTTCGGTATTTTCAGTGCCAGCGGTGGCCTTGATAGCGAAACACATTTCCTCAACAACACTTTATTGGAGTACGTAGATTTGACGCGACAACTTCTGGAGGCAGAAAACGAAAAGGACTCTGACACGCTGAAGGATATCCGGTGTCATTTCAGTGCCTTAGTGGCGAATATCATTCAGAACGTGCCAGGTAGGGTTTCCAGTTTCTCAGGGCACCCTGGATGTGAAGGGGCCATTCCACGCTTCCCTCTCCTTTGAGGTTTTGTATGTTAAGGAAGTAGCTTGTGGGCGGGACATGCTGACCTCAGTGGGGAAAGGCACTTCCTGCCCAGACTGGTCACGTGACTGTCGTCTCTGGGACCCATATGGAGGGAGAGAACTGATTGCTGGGAGCTGACCTGTGACCGCCACACCAGCTCTGAGGCATGTTTACACACACACACACACACACACACACACACACACACACACACACACACCAATTAATTAATTAATTAATTAAATGTATTTTTTAGAGCCTCTAACTTGAGAGCATTCTGGGAAACTTATGTCAGCACAGTGTCAATGGCAAAAGTTGTGTTTTGTTGTTGTTTTTGTTTGTTTGTTTTGTTTTGTTTTTTAACCTCAAAATAAGTGTCAATAACTAGAAATCAAGAAGGAACCAACCCAGTAGGGATTTTTCAACAATCATTAAGACACTGATAGAAAATTCAGGAGCTCTCAATTAGGATGAGCTCTTTGGACATGCCTGTAGTAGATACAGTGAGCCAGGAGTGGAGTGCTCAAAGTAATAATTGATAATGAAGTGAACAAGTCACGCCTCCAGACTGGAGGAAGAGTACAGGTGATGGATGTAAATTAAAGCAAGTGGACAGTGTCCGATGGAGTCATTTCACAGATACGTGCCTGTTTTTGAGCAGGCACTGAGAAATGTGCTTTAAAAAGTTGTAAATTCTTTCCAAATACAAGATTTAAAAAGATTACTGTAAGCCTTTTGTATGCAGCATAAGTTGATTTTTTTCTATCTCCAAATATGATTTTTTTGTTATTTTTAAGTGCTATATACTAACCTTTGGCTTTCAATCATCTGGGCTGTATTTTTTGCCCTTTGAAAGGTAAATGTTATTTGAGGGCCAAGAGCATTTTTCTCCTCTATATTTTCTATGTAGGAGAGTGGCTAGTGTAAAGATAGATTTCGTTTCATTACTGTGCCCTTTGCCCATAACTTCCATCTTAATTTATTGAGATACTATTGAATTTCTTAACTCCCATTGATATAGAGAATATATAGGGTCGGTGTGCTGGCTTGTTGTATGTCAACTTGACAGAGGCTAGAGCCATCTGCAGAGAGGGGACCTCAGCTGAGAGAAAGTGCCTCCATAAGGTCTGCCTGTAGAGCATTTTCGTAATTAGTGATTGATGGGGGAGGGCCCAGCCCACTGTGGGTGGTGCCATCCCTGGGCTGGTGGTCCTGGGTTCCATAAGAAAGCAGGCTGAGCAAGCCATGATAAGCTGTTGTGTGGAACTTCCTCCCCAAGTTCCTTTTGGTATTGGTGTTTTATCACAGCAGTAGTATCCCTGAGTTAAGACGTAGGGTAGCACTCCAAAAGGGTGAGTTCCCCTGAACTAGCGGGTTCCAAACTGAACCATTTCACAGAGCATCACAGGGCACACAGCAGTCTGCACATTTGACTTAGAGTAGATAGATCCCTCCTTTGCTCTCATGTCAAGATGTATGTGTGGTGCCTTTCAAAAAGGCAACTTTTTTCTGGGGGAAGAAAATACAGAATTTGAAATAGCACTCTCCAGGTCAAAAGCCCTCACTTAGCGATGAATCAAGCCCCCTGTCTTCGTGGCGTTCATCAGGCAGCCAGGAAGAGGCTGGTCCTGACTCCAGCCCCCTCCTGGACTCCTTACGGCATCCTGCCTGGAGGTTTTAGATAGATTCAAATGCAACTTCCTCTTACTATCCTGTAGCCTTTGGTGTTTCATAACTGACAAGTTGGCATGCACGCTAGAATAAAACGTACTAGAAGTCAATATGTCTACCTGTTTTTATATTCACAGTGCACCAGAGAAGAAGTATTTTTCCTCAGCAAAGCCTCCGTCACAGTCTGTTCATGCTGTTCAGTCACTGGGCAGGCCCCTTTAGCATCATGTTTACACCCTTGGACAGATACAGTGATAGGAACATGCAAATCAATAGACATCAATACTGTGCATTAAAGGTACTTCCTCACATCCCCGATTGCCTTTTTACTGTCTTGAGTCCTTTTCTTTCCTCTGTCTCTCCTTATGTAATATGAACAGAAAAGGATGTCTTCAGAGCACCAAGAGTCTTGGGGTGTGGATTCATCTCTACATAGGTAGCTTTGTCTAGGTACCTAAAATACAGTTCTGAAAATCTCTAAGATTTCATTATTGTTTTCTGAAAGGGAGGAATACCTATTGTTGTTTGTGTTTATTCGTTCTCTTGGCCCTCATGTCTTTAATTTAGTATGATGGTAGACTAACTTACTCATAATGAGTATTTCCCTTTTAAAAGTTACTGCTGTGATAGGGGTACAGCTTCCTGACAGAATGCTTGCCCAAGTATGTATAAGCCCTAGGGTTTATCCCCAGAACCAAAATAAATACATAAATAGTTTGTTGTGAAAGGTATTATGGCTAGTACACATGAGTAAAAATACCTTGCCTCTTCTCATTAAGCAGCAACATTCGACCTCTTTAAATGTTTTAAATGTACTTCTAATATTATCGTTTGAAGGCCATGTCTGCTGTACTGTGCTGTGGCCCTGTGGCAGACAATGTGGGACTGTCATCAGATGGTTATTTGTACAAGTGGCTGGATAACATTCTGGACTCTCTGGATAAAAAGGTAATTCTAGCAGTTCTTCTGAAGTTTCACAGTAAATTACCATTACATTATTTGCAGTTCATGTGTGGACCTCTGAAATAAGTCTTCCTTAAAAATAGGATAGAATTATATGCATAAAAAAAGGTAAGGGCAGCAGGGTGGCGGTGGTGGCGCACGCCTTTAGTTCCAGCACTCAGGAGGCAAAGCCAGGTGGAGGCCAGCCTGGGCTACAGAGTGAGCTCCAGGACAGGCTCCAAAACTACACAGAGAAACCCTGTCTCAGGAAAAAAACAAAAAAAACAAAACAAAACAACAACAAAAAAAAAACCTGTAAGGACTGTGGAGACCAGTGATTGAAGCACTTGCCAGGCAAGTGTAAGGACCCGAGTTCAGATCCCCAGCTCCCATGTAAATGCCAGGTTGACGTGGCAGCCTACTCGTAATTCCAGGGCTCACAAAACAACTGGGATTGCCAGAGCAAACCGGACTAACGTTACTGGGACCCCTGCCTCGCTGAATAAGCATATCATAGGAAATTAGACAGGCTGTGTCATCTAAGGAAGTTAGAATTCTTATTACTCCCATGAATAATTTTAATTTCCCTTTCACAGTGTAGGATTAATAAGGTGCCGTTTGTGTATTTTAATAGGATTCATTGTAAATAACTAAAATTTAAATACAGTGCATTGCTCTTGTGGAGAAGCGTGCTCTTTGCTTTGTCTCCTGTCAACCATTTTGACTCTTTTCTGACCTGTCCCCCACCCTCACCCCCCTGCCCTGTGCTGTTACTCAGTTTGCACACCAGTTTACAATATGAAATGTGGCTTATTCTCCCTGCCCCACTGAGTTGTTGCAAATAATAATAATAAAATTTGATAAGAATCATTGAGGAGGGCACCATTCATTTTTTTTTTTTTTCTGAAAGCATGTAGCCATTGTTCACATTCATCACCTCCCATGAAGAGAGAATCAAACTAAAATAGCCTTGCAGGAAAAAACAAAAACAAGAGACATACATGTGATTCCCCATTCCCCTCCCTAACCCCTCCGCTCCCCACCCCCACTCCCCATGAGTAAACTGAATTAGCTGAAGGAAAGGAGATGGGATTATGTGATGGCATATGATGAATAGGTGCGGGACTCTTCAGCACACGCCCTGGCTGCTGACTTCCCTCTCCCTGGTCCTTCCCCTTCCCCAGGTTCACCAGCTGGGCTGTGAAGCCGTCACGTTGTTGCTGGAGCTGAACCCAGATCAGAGCAACCTGATGTACTGGGCCGTGGACCGCTGCTACACAGGTTCCCGGAGGGTAGCAGCAGGCTGCTTCAAAGCCATCGCCAACGTGTTCCAGAACAGGTATCCAGGCCCCACACTGCTGCCCAGAGCGCAGTTACAGTTGTTTGTGTGTCTGTTTTCAAGAAATTCAGAAACTGCTGTTTTCTTTCCTTGAACGCTAATGACATGTAGCCAGTAAAGAGGATAACGACCCCCCTGAGTCATCTGTAGCCTTGGAAGACACTCATAGCCTTGTCCTTTGTCTACCATATCCATTCACGGGAGTGAACATTTCCAAACTTTGCCTAACGTGTGGATGTTTATCCTCAGGGATTATCAGTGTGACACAGTGATGCTTCTAAACCTGATACTGTTTAAAGCAGCTGACTCTTCTAGAAGTATCTATGAAGTCGCCATGCAACTCTTACAGGTTTGTGTGCAAACAGTGGTTAAAGTCTTAACGTTCCTCAGGATTTGGCTAAGTTGATGTTTTGTTTTTGACCATTAATACATAGTAATATTGGTAGTTAAGTATGGTACCAAGTTCTGGTTATCAGTAGAAATGCAAGGCAAAGACAATATTGCTACTTAAATCTTTAAATAATATAATGTATTCAGAACTGCCCTGTAGAGGCTTATATCCGTGTGTGTGTGTGTGTGTGTGTGTGTGTGTGTGTGTGTGTGTGTGAACAGATTTTGATACTTAGGATTCACTAATTAGGGCTGTTACATTGGAGTGGCTACTTCTGTTTGACAGATGAAAATGAGGTGGTTTGGGTTTTTTTGTTTTGTTCTGAGAACCATGTAAAAGAGTATTAATCCTTTATTAATCTTTATTAATCCCTTTTCTTAGATTAACATTATTGTCTAATTTTTAACTAATTGATACAGTTGATATTTAAGAAGACCTTAAAGTGGAGTTGTAGTAGATGCTGATGTTCCTTTACATATATGTGTGCATTGGTGTCTCGCCTGCACGTGTGTCTATAAGGGTGTCGGAATCCCTGGAGTTACAGACAGTTGTGAGCTGCCATGTGGGTGCTGGGAGTTGCGGTACCACGCAGGTACTATGGAAGAGCAGTTGGCGCTCTTAACTGCTGAGCCTTCTCTCCAGTCCCTGACGCTCTTGTTTCTAAGGCTCTGAGGTAGTGCCCGTGCTGGACCAACTAAGGAATTACATCCAATTTCGCCTTTTTTAATGAAGAAGAAGGTTAGCAAGCACCCTCGTGCTTCACATAATGTAAGCCAAGGGCAGTTTGTAGTTCGCTGAGTGACTAAGCAAGAGCTGTTTCAAGGGGCTTTTCCCATGTGCCCATATTTTATGCAGTTATATTTTTAGCTGGAAAAGTGATTAATCTTTTTCAAGTCATTGCACGGTGAGTTGCTAAACCTACTTCACACTGGACTGTGTGTCCACACCACTGGTGTTAGATACAGGGATGCAAATCCTTCTGAATGGTGGTCACCTTCTGCAGACATTTCATGCACTAGAAAATTAGCATAGTGGTATGAAGGACTGTGTAGATTTTAAACTGGAATACTGTGTAGGAGAGGTGTGTTGGTCTTTAATTAGAGCTGAACTTTAGAGGACCCATTAAGTATTAACTGAAGTTGATAGAGTTACTTTCCCGTAGATCCTGGAACCGAAGATGTTTCGCTATGCTCACAAATTGGAAGTTCAGAGAACAGATGGAGTCCTCAGCCAGCTGTCCCCGCTGCCGCATCTGTATTCCGTTTCTTATTACCAGTTGTCAGAGGAACTAGCCAGAGCGTATCCAGAGCTCACTCTCGCCATATTCTCAGGTGGTTGCCCAAGGAAATGCTTCCTGTTTCTTTTACAGTCAGTTCTAACTGCGCACGCGTGCACACACGCACGCGCGCCCCTCAGGATTAGAGATGGTTCTGCTGTGCTCGCCTCTACCTGTGTTTGGGATCCACACTCGCATCCTGACATTTGCATGGCAGCATTTCACTGACTCAGCTTCCTTCTTCCGGTTCTAAAAGACCACCTTTCGAACATTCCGAACATCGGAAGTGTGAGGTTGAATCTTTTTCTTTAGCAAGAACTTAAACTCATCTATCTTGCTATTTAAACTTTCTGATGACATGGTGTTGCTTTTTAGAAAAAACAAAGAGAGAGCTTCGTGTACAATTTAGGTTTTCTGTTTTGCTCTGACCTTAAAGGTCCTGGCTCCCAGGCTCCTCCATCACAGCCAGCTCAGCACCTCTCCACAGTGCCTTCCTTGAGTACCTGTGTCACATGTACCATCCACCGTCACACCCGCCACCCACCATTTCATGTCCTCGCCCCCTTCTCAGGAGGCTTTAACTCTGTTGGTGTCAGGTTTCTGTCTGAACCTCACCAGGTACCTTCTGGCTGCTGGCTCTAATCTCTAACATGTCCTAGTCTTCAGCCCTCCAGCTGTTCACAGCTGTGGATGCTAGCCGTCTTCTATGGCTTTCATTTCTAGGTTTCCAGGCGCTTCTTATTTCCTGGCTTTCTTTTCTCCTGCCTCCGCGGAGTGTTTCTTTAGTGGATGTTCCCACACTTCCCACACCTGGGGTGACTCCGTCTCCCAGGAGGAGGTCAAGCCTTGACCTGGCCCCGGTTCCTCCACACCAAGTTAGGATCTCTTCATTCAGTTTCTTCTGGGTGTCAGAGCTTGCTTTTCATGGCAAAACTATGCAGTTTGTATGGAAACGACACACAGACAGTCGACGCAGAGTGTTTGTCTTTGTCTCAAGACTTCATTCTTACTGTCTTGCTCATTTCAAAAGCGCAGTTCGGAAGCGTCAGGAGTGGAATAGACCTTAGAACTCTCTGATCTTGTGAAATTGAAGCCAGCCCTTAAACAGTGTCCCCCTGTCTCCTGCCCTGCATCCCCTCACCACCACCGTTCACACCCCTTTGCGTTGTTATGCATCTGACTACGGTGGATAGATAAATGGAATCGCATAGTATTTTATGTATGTGGCTAGGCTATTTCACTTAGCGCAGTGTCTTCTGGGTTCCTTCGTGTAGCGTGGAATGGTTTCTCCTCCTCTTTTCAGGCTGTGTGGTATCCCAGTGTCTGCGTTACAGTCTGTTGACCCATTTTTTCCGTCTGTCGGTCATTTCACTTGCTTCTGTTTTTGGTATGAATTTGGATGTGCAAGTATCACTTTGAGTCTCTGTTTTGGATCGTGTAAGATGTAGATTCAATAGTTGGATTGCTTGGATGGTAGAGTAGTTCTTTAATTTTTTGAGGAGCCAGCATACTGATTTCCATACAAGTAGTGGCCATCTTCTCATCTTACCAAGAGTATGGAAACATTTACTTAACGGTCTAAAGCACTTTGTATCAAACATAAGTATGGCTGGTCATGGTGGTACACGTTTGCAATCCCAGGACTCCAGAGGTGTATGTAGTTCAAGGCCAGCCTGGGCTACGCAGAAAAAAACTATCAGAAAATAAAAGAGGTAGATGCTTTGTGTTAGCTGGTTTTTTGTTTTTTGTTATGTCAGCAAGGAGACGTTCATTATGGCATGTATCAGTGGGAAATGAGTGGCATGTATGTGTCTTCCTCTTGGCTAAGAAGCACATGGGATGATGTTGGGTCTCCCCTTTGATATGCCTCGAACCAGAGATCAGCCAGCGGATCCAAACAGCTCACCCAGCAGGACGGCAGGCCATGCTTCATTATCTCCTGCCCTGGATGAACAACATCGAGCTGGTTGATTTCAAACCTCTGCCCTCATCGAGACGGCAGGATGAAGATGAGGATGATTCACTAAAAGACAGAGAGCTCATGGTGACGAGCAGGCGCTGGCTACGGGGAGAAGGCTGGGGATCCCCACAGGCCACTGCCATGGTGTTGAACAATCTCATGTACATGACAGCAAAGGTATGGGGGTTTGTCCTTGTCGTGGCTACACAGTTTGGGGTCAGGAGGGCAAATGTGGTTAGAAATTTGTGCTAAGATGGTTGCAGGGCAGACAGATAAAACAAACCTATGGTATAAACTCTACTTATCCTTTAATTCCACCAGAGATGACTGGTGATGCTCATGTTTAAATTCCCTGAAAGAAATTACCATTCCTTTAACGTTTGGAAAGGATGAGGCTTTCTGTAGAAGCTATTTCCCAATGCTTCATGGAGTGATGTGTTTGCCCTTACCAAACAGGCATTTCTGAAGTGTCTCTTGTGTGTGCTGTTTTCAGTACGGTGATGAGCTGGCCTGGTCGGAGGTGGAGAACGTGTGGACCACACTTGCAGATGGCTGGCCAAAGAACCTGAAAATTATCTTGCACTTCTTGATCAGCATTTGCGGGGTGAATAGTGAACCAAGCCTTTTGCCTTACGTACGTATTGATGCAGTCTTGTTTATCTTTTAAAAATGTGTGCATTTGTGTCGGTCAGGGTATGTGGGCTGGTTGCCCCATGGAGGCACCGGGGAGTGGCGTGAGGACAGTCGGGAACAGTGTGCAGACTTAGTCTGTGACCCCCATCAGCCACGGCCACTGCGTGCTGCTCCAAGCCAGGGAGACTCGCAAGTTCTGGCATTCCAACTCAAGGGTGGGACAGGTTTTAGTCTTCAGAATTATGCCTAGAGTGATCGGCACCCTAGTAAGTGCTGCTGTGATAAGGGCTACACAGGAAGCGGTGGAATGCCGGGAATGATTATCTGAGAAACCCCAGAGACAGGTTAAGACTTGAGAGGAGGGTGGTAGTGATGTAGAGCCTGCCAGTTGAGCTTTCCCTAGGCTGCGGCTGGCATTTTGATCAGAGAGCTCAGGGCCTGTGTCTTCTGGAAGGAAGGGAAAGTTTGGGGAATAGACAGCAAAGCAAGAGATGTGATGTTCTTTCCTGCTCCAGGGAAAAGGAACACTTAGATCCATCCAGGTTGGAACTGGAGAGATGGCTCAGTGGTTAAGAGCACTGGCTGCTCTTCCAGAGGTCCTGAGTTCAATTCCCTGCACCCACAGGGTGGCTCACAACTGTCTATTTTCAGGGAATGCAATGTTCTCTCCGGGCCTCCACCACACCAGTCACACACAGGGTTACACAGTCATGCACGCAGCCAACACACCCATACGTGTTAAATGTAATATAAATTTTATATTTAAAAAAATCCATCCTCCTTAACAAAACAATAGGGACAGTAAGTTGGGCTAAAGTGAATGAATGCCCGGTGTGCACACAGGTCTGTGGGCATGTGCATCTATCTCCCCAAAGTGTGCCCCACAGAGGTGTTTGGGAGGTTGCCATCACAGTCCTTACAGGCCCTTCCATATACAGACTGTGGGGTAGGGTGGTGGAGATGACTTGGGTGGTGGAAGGATGTTCACTCCCACCCAGGATGTGGAGTCACTTCCGGCTCCACTTCCTTGCTGTTCAAGATGACGCCACTGTTAGGGGCAATGGTCAGAAGGAGGAAAACGGAGTGAAAGTTAGGTGCTTAGCAAGAAGCCTGGGTGAGTAGCAATCACGGGGCAATCCGACCCCTATGGCGACCCAAAGCCTTGTCCATTAACAATGGCGTTTTCACAGGAAAGCACCCCACCCCTTTCCTGTCCTCCTTGTCCATACTCATCTTCCACAAAGAGATCAACTTTGATCTTGTTTTTAAATCTGTCTCAATGGGGCCTGGAGAGATGGCTCAGCACTTGCTCTTGTAGAGGACCAGGTTCAATTCCTAGCACCAACATGATAGATCACAACCAACTGGCACTCCAAAGCCAAGGGACCTGATGCCCCCTTCTGGCCTCCTCATGGTGCAGTGCATTGACACAGTGTCCATAAACTCACCAAAGCCTGTGCACACACATAAAAACACGACACACGAAGGAATGGGTGAGTTTGACGTGTCTGCCTCTAGACAAAGCCACGCGATTAAAAGTCTCCTCTTTTCTCCTGCACGCTTTCTCTTGGGCAGGTGAAGAAAGTCATCGTTTATCTGGGTAGAGACAAAACGATGCAGCTGCTAGAGGAGCTGGTGAGTGAGCTTCAGCTCACAGACCCCGTCAGCTCAGGCGTCACGCACATGGATAACCCGCCCTACTACCGTATCACTTCAAGCTGCAAAATCCCTTCTGTCACCTCAGGTGAGCAGCCCCCACCGTGCTCACGTCTGTGGGAGCAGTGCTCTGCGTGAGTGAGTTCTGTCCCCTGTCAGGTGGCTCTTCTGACACAAAACAGAGATTTTGGGTTTTCCTTTAACAATCATGCTTGGGTTTAGAGAAGGAGAGAGCCATGCTCCAACTCCAAATCCAGCTTTAATTTGTAATTGAACTGGGAATACAAAAAGGCCATTTGCCATTTAAGTCTGTAGAGAACAGCAGAAACAAACATTTGGGAAGATATATGAAATTTTATCCTGGTGTAAATACAATATACTGTTAGGCCAATTTACTCTTTTTCTTGGGTCGTTTTTTTTCTAGATGATTTGTCCCTATTCTTCAGATGTCTCATTTGTCCAGTGGTCTTCAGATTCCTTATTTGGATGCCTTCATTCTCTTGAAGAAACAAAACCAAAACCCTGTCCCAACCCTAACTTTGGGGAAGTTCCCTTTTGGCAGGTTATATCTGATCAAATGAAAGGCATTTGGTAGTCTTATAAGTTAGTTTAGATTGAATAGTCATGCTGTTTGTTGACCTGTTGCCTCTTTGGGTCAAGAGGTATCTCCTGTTCAAATATAATCTTCATCAGTTTTAATGGTATCCATAGCTTTTCTTCTCCAAACAAAAGCAAAATCTCTTCCCCACCTTAGCCCATCTTGGTTTCCATTCTGAGGTCAGCACATCTTTAAAGTATACAGACTCATTTAATTCAGCAGTTTTCTCTGTTCTCCAATATATCTCTTGCAGCTGCTGTTCCTTTCTCATTAGCATTTAAAAAATTAAAGTTAATAAAGCACTATGTAATCTATTTTGGGGGGTCTTTATTAAGCATATCTTTTCAGGTGTGATTAGATCTTTCTATAACTACTTGTCCTGTAGGATTGTATGGTATGCCTGTTGTATGCTTTATATTGTAATATGCAAAAAACTGTTTCATTTTACTAGAGATATAAGCTGAAGCATTGTCAGCCTTAACTTGTACAAGTATCCCCATGATGGCTATAACTTCTAATAAATGTGTAATTACAGAATCAGCCTTTTCAGAACTCAAAGCAGTTGCCCGTTGAAATCCTGAATCTGTATCTATGGTATAGTGTACATTTTTTAATGTTCCAAACACTGCAAAATGAAACACATCCATTTGCCAAATTTCATTTCTTTGAGTACCTTTTGGGATACTTTCTGCAGGTAGTGGAGTTTGGTTGTATAAAGAACAAGTAGGACATGGCCTTATAATTTCCTTGGCTTGCTGCCAAGTGATAGGAAAATCTTTTTTCAAACCCTTGCCATTAACATGGTACTTCTTGTGAAATTCTGGGGTTTCTAGCACATATCCTACCAATAAGTGATCAATTTCATCATTACCTTGTGCTAGAGGACCTGGTAGACCCATATGGGATCTGATATACAAGAGATGTGTTATATACAAGAGATGATTTCTATTTCTGATTATTTCTTGTAATTGAATAAATAACAAAGTTCTGAATCATCTGGAATAAGTTCAGCAGTTTCAATATGTAAAACAACTCTTTCTGCATATTGAGAGTCAGTAACTATATTAAGAGAGTCTAGAAAATCTAATAATACCAGGAGAATGGCGTATAATTTTGACTTTTAATTCTGACATTTGAACAGAATCATAAGGGCTTTACTGAAATTTCCTGACTTATAACCTGCCTTTCCTGATTCATTTACATCAGTATAGAATGTAGGGGCTCCAGAAGTTGGTGTTTCCCGTACATTGTGAGGAAGGATCCAGTTCTCTTTATAAACTGAAGTCTCTTGCTTTGGGATATTTAGTGCAGTGTCTGGCGTTTGTAAGCTCTGTGAGTGTAGAGGAGCATTGTCTGTGTCAGTGTCAGGTGATAGATTGCTGACGTCTATCTCTGTGTGGTGCCTTATCTCCTGGATAGGTCAGATCTCCCAGAAAGAGTTCTGATTATCTCTCAAGTGAAAGGGTATGGACACGTGTGGGTTGCCAATGGCTTCGAGGGCTGCAGAGCAGGAAGTGCAGTTCCAAGATCTAATATGAGCTTCCTCGTCTGCCTCCATGCCCCCCCACCCCTCCCCCCCACCCCCCCACCCCCCACTCCCCCCCCACCCCCGTCTCAGCTGTGATCCATGTGCCCCAGTCAAGAAGTCTTCTGATTTCCTCTCGGTGGTGGGAAGAGACAGCCACCAGCTACAAATGTCGTGGCGTTACATTTTGGAGAACGACGACTTTTAAAATAGATTTTTTTTTTCAGACAGTTCTGGTTTTGCACTGTTTCGACAACAGTATGGAAGCCTCTTCGTTTTTCTCCCACTACGTGTCTTCATAACAATTAATTCTTACCCATTGATTTTCTTTTTCGTATTACATCTCTATTGCGCTAGTAGGGGCACAGGCATGCCATGGTGTTCATTTGGCGGCCAGAGGACAGCCTGCAGGGATTGGTTTTTCTTCTTCCAACACATGAGTCTCTGGTGCCAGACTCAGGTCGTCAGGCTCGGTAGCAAGTGCTTTTGCCCGCTGAGCCTTCCCTACCGCACCCACCGTCCCCCGTTTCTTTTCTGACAATCAAGACTGTGGCGGTTATTATGAGCACCTTGCTTTCATGTCATTGTCATACTGATTAAAACATCTACTGTTCTCGTAAGCTAACAGGCTCTTTTATCTTTGGTGACAGGAACTACTTCCAGTAGCAATACAATGGTAGCTCCCACAGACGGCAACGCTGACAGTAAGGCCCTGAAGGAGAACTTTGAAGAGAAGTAAGTACTTCCCTCTCGAAGTGTGCGGCAGTTTCCCCGGGTGGGGGTGTGTGTGCATCACTCTTCACGCTGGTGTTCCAGTGACACGTACCTTTCCGTACATGAAGATTTTCACATTGACTCCTTAGCGCCCTAGGCTTTTTGATAGGCTCTGATGATAAAGGGTGAACTGTGATAAGTGACTATATCCAGAGGCTTTCCCAAGTGAGTATCTGCTCTGCCTGTTTCTATACGTAGCTCTCACCAGGATCCCTACATGACGGGATGCGTAGAGGGGAATGGTTGAGAGCTTTAGCTTTTGAATTATAAGGCAGAAACTGGTGTGTGCCTAGGGGTAATATTTTGTATGGTGTGCTTCTTTTCCACACAGAAAGTAAGACATAAAGGGAATGAAGGGATGGCTTGATGCATAGAGCACTGGCCACACAAGCATGGGGATTAGGGGAGAGATTCTCAGCACCCCCATTACAGCCAAGCAGGCATGGCAGCCCACCAGTAACCCCAGTCCTCAGCAAGGGAAGGGAGAAAAAGAATCCATCCCTAAGACTAGCCATGTGGGCAAGACCTTAGTCAGTAAAGAAAGTGGAAAGCCATTGAGGAAGACAGCCAAGGGCGACCTCCAGCCTCCGCACACACATGAACTTGTGCGCACATGTGCACACATACAAACACACAGACAAACTAAGAAAAATAAATAAAGTGAATTGTACCAAGCTTTTTCTTTTGGGCCACCAACAAACTCCCAAAATCATGACAAAGAGTTAGTAGTTTTTAATGCTGGGCCTAGCGTAGGCACGCTTCTGACTAGCTCTTTTAACTTAATTAACCTCTTTCTCTGTATCTACCTCTTGCCTCAGGGCTCGTTACCTTTCTTTCTTCTGCATATCTTACTTTCACTGCTTCTGTATACCTGGCTGGTGGGTGTCTCCCTCATTCTCTCCTCCTCCTCTTGTTCCTTCCTTCTCCAGCCTAGATTTCTCCTCCAGTTTATTCTCTCTGCCTGCCAGCCCAGCCTATCCTTTCTCTGCCTAGCTATTGGCCATTCAGCTCTTTATTAGGCCAGTCAGGTGCCTTGGGCAGGCAAGGTGAAACAGATGCAACACATCCTTACATCATTAAACATACATCCTTACGTCATTAAACAAAAGTAACACACCTTTACACAGTTAAATGTTCCACAGCACAAACAAATGTAACCCATCTTTGCCTGGTTAAAATAACATTCCACAACAGTTGGTGATGAAGTAGAAACGCCCCTTGACTCGGATCTGTGCGTGACTCCCGTGGTCCTTCCCACAGCTATGTGCACCTGGACATCTACGGTGGCCTGAACAGTCATTTAAACCGACAACATCACAGACTGGAGTCTCGATACAGCAGCAGCTCCGGAGGGTCTTACGAAGAGGAAAAAAGTAACCAGTTCTCAATGCTCCTTAGATGACTATCTTGGTGACATGTATCGTTAACTGTGTTCATGTGAATGAGTTCGTTTTTTCCCCAAGGAATTGTTTTAAGTGCTGTATTTAACTGCCACTGGTTCTATTGTGATCTGAGGGATCTTTAAGGAATGGATTTATTAAGGCATAGTAAGTTGGGAGGTTTTCGTGTTAGGTGTTATAGAATTCATTCTCGACAAATGTCAGAGAGCCAGGTGGTGCCTTTAATCCCAGCACATGGAAGGCAGGGGCAGGGGGATATCTGAGTTCAAGGCCAGCCTGGTTTATAGAGCGAATTTCCAGGACAGCCAAGGCTACACAGAGAAACCTTTTCTCAAAAAAAAAAAAGAAGTGTTAGAGAACAGACATTGAATGGGTCTGGCTGTTGCTGTTGGTCTCTGAACAGATTGGCTTATCTTATGGATCCACATTTGGCTGAGAAGTTTTCCCTCACACTTCCAAAGTGATCAGTCCTCACAAGTAGCACTGATACTCGAAGGGAGAGTAGAAACACACGCACTGTAACTAGATTCGGACCCTGGAGCACCCGGTCCAATCTCCTCATTTTGTGCATCGTGGAACTGAGGTCCAGAGAGGTGAAGTGACTTATCCACGTCACACAGAATTCCTTTTTCCCGGGTGTCCTTTGATCTACACCCTGCAGCCCCATGTGGTAGAGCAGATTTCCTTCGGAGGTGGGTTTGTGTCGGCCCAGTCTCAGGAAACTTGGAAGCAGATAACTTACCAGAAGGTCCTTGTTTCCAGGAAGCTTTATTTATGATATGCTCTCCTGGTTTGGCCTTCAACTGGGGAGCGATGGGGACGCGTCAGTGTAGTGTTATGGTAGCATTGCCTTGCTATGAAGGATAGAGCCTCAATCACTAAATCAGTCTCTCCATCTCCCTGCCCCCCCCCACCCCCAATTCTATAGTCTTGGTACCTAGGTCTCCCTGGAAGATGTATATCACGAGAGTGGGAAATTATCTGGGATCCCTTTCCAATGCTGTGAACAGTGGGTGTCTTTCTAGAGCTTGCGTATGTGGCAGGTATTAGATGGTGCGGAAAATGAGATCATTTTATCTTGATAGGTGACTCAATGCCACTTTATTCTAATTGGCGCCTGAAGGTGATGGAGCAAAACCAAGGAGAGCCACTGCCCTTCCCACCAGCTGGAGGCTGCTGGTCACCACTGGTGGATTACGTGCCTGAAACGTCATCACCTGGATTACCTCTTCACAGGTGGACTGGAGCGTCATTCCTATTTCATACGAGCCACGCTGCAGCTGAGCGCTTGCAGCTCCCTAGATACTGTCTGGCAGCGTAGGAGCGGTCGCCCTTGTTGAGACGCCACGTCAAAATGAGCCCGGCCCTTTGAGATATTGAGAGACTCAAACCCGTATTCTGAGCGCACCAAGTTAACATTAGCGAGTGATTCTGCTGCTGCAGCTGCTCTTCTGGGTGTCTGGCATAGTTACTTGACCTTTCTACGACCCAGTTACCACATCTGAGAGGGAAAAAAAAAGTGACTTCCTTGTGATCAGCCCTGTTTTCGGAATTCACTTAACCCGAATTCTACTGAGTAAGATCACAGCAAAGCAGTTACTACATTCTTTCAGAACTCCTCCAGGCACCGAACACTTGTGGGGGCAAGTGGTGTATGTGCTAGGTCTGAAGGTTGCAGATAAGGAAATAGAGCCCTTGGCTCCAAGGAGCACACGCTGACGCTGTGATGGTTTCTCTGACTGCTTTCGTTTTCCCTCCTCTTACCCTCTAGAGAAGTGTTTTTCCATAGAATCCTCAAGTCTTGGAGGAATGGTACAGGAGTGTTCTCTGGGTCACTCCCGCGCCGGGCAGCTGCTAACGGTCTTCTTGTCGTCCCAGGTGTAACATAGCCGTGATCCTGCTGACAGATCTGATCATCGACCACAGTGTGAAGGTGGAATGGGGCAGCTACCTCCATCTTCTTCTTCATGCAATTTTTATAGGTAAAAAGTTCGCATTCCTCCCCCTTTGTGTTCCCCAGGGCCACTTTAAGTCGGTGCGTTCTTCAGAGAACCCTCAGATCAGCGGCTCTCCACCTGCGGGTCACAAGGGGTTGCAGTTAAGATACCCTGCATATCAGATGTGCATGTTATACAGTTCCTAACGACAGCAGAATTGCACTTACGGAACTACAACAATGAAATCATTTTTGGGCTGGCGGGGGGGGGGGGGGGGGGGTCACCACTACAGCCTGAGGAACTGGACTAAAGGGTCACAGCGTTCGGCAGGTCGGGAACCACCGCCGTCGATGCTTCTGTTTCTTGTGTTAGAATGTCACTCCCGTGAGACTTTTCACATTTTGTCTCTTCAGTGGGGAGTTACTCTTAGCTTGATCACAGGCAGGTCTATTGCCTTTTACTTGGGAACAAGCCCAAGGCCCCATGCATACCGAGCAAGTATGTTACCCCAGCTTCTCCTCCAGCCCATAATATCCCTATTCCTTATGTCTTGTACCCGCTACACAAATACCACTGCTACAACAGTAACAGTAGTTTGCCTGAGAGATTGGAAACTTTCTGAGTGAATTGAGAATATAAATGCATTCCAACAGCTAAAAGTGTCTGACCATTGTTCCGCCTGACAGCTGGGTCTGCATGTGTCCTTGGTAGCAGGTGTGAACTCTCCCATGTCTATAATTCCTCTGTATTTTGAACACTGGTTTTCTGAAGCAAGTCAAGGTAGCCATCTCCTGATAATGCTTTCCTATTATGAACCTACAGGGGTTGCCCCTACCTAACTCCTGTGACAAATAGACATTTTCTTTGTCTTAATACCAGGCAAAATAGAGTACCTGCTGTCTTAGAAGAATTCATGGACATCTGGTGTTGTATAGCAGAGTCATAATTTCTGAGAGGTCATGAAGTTTCTGGCATGAAACTGATTAAAAAGTTAGTTACTTTGAGAGCTGGGCAGAGGCAGGCAAATCTCTGTGAGTTCCAGGCCAGCCAGGGCTACATAGTGAGACCCTGTCTCAAAACAGAACAACAACAAAGAATTTCCCTGATTCTCCCTAGGCATTTATATAGTGGAGCAGAAGGCCATTATATAATATAATGTATAATACATATAAATGTGTAGAGAAACTTAAACCAATTTAAAAAATAAGCTGTGCAATACACAATATTCCATTAAATGTCTTTCATACAGTGTGCACTTGTATTCATGGATTCTGGATACCTGGGCTGAATTCACCAGTTTGCACACTCTCTTGAGTATGTCCTGGGTCTGAACTCACCATATGCAGGTGTTTTCCCTCATCACCCGTTAACCCCTACCGAGCACTGTAACCGCTCCTGAGATGGTAGTTCCGTTCTACTTTTTGTAATCCAGATGTGATTTGGAGTCTCTGCAGGTGTGTGGGGTTACCTGCTCACGCTACAACGTTGCACATTAGGAACTTGAGGGCCACCAGTAGTGGGACCAGTTCCTCATAAGAGTTTGGCGGCAAGCACACTGTCATCCTAGCTGACGATGATTTTTTTTTTCCCTGCCTTTCCAGGGTTTGACCACTGCCACCCAGAGGTGTACGAACATTGCAAACGCCTGCTTCTGCACTTACTAATAGTGATGGGACCCAACAGTAACATCCGAACTGTTGCCTCTGTCCTCCTCAGGAACAAGGACTTCAATGAGCCCAGGGTGTTGACAGTCAAGCAGACTGCACACTCCGAGTACACTTTCACAGGTACGGACCTCGAAGCCACGTTTAGTTGGAATCCTGCAATAGTGAAGATCAACCAAGGAAAAGTCGAAAGATGTGAACATTTAAAATACAGTTGCAGCATTTTTAGTAGCATCTGTATCCTTCTTAATTAGTCAAAGAATGCATTGAAACGAATAGCTGAGGATCTCTAGTAAGCAGACTTTTCGGTTGGGAATATATAAGTTGAAGCAGAAGTGAAGAGTGTTTAATTTATTGAGCACCAGTTTTGTTTTGTTTTTAAATGACATGTGATTTTTCTTCTCATGATTTCTAAAATTTGACAGAAATTTAAAAATCTTTTAATCCCTTGATTATCTTTGCTGCCTTTAAAATATTCTGTATTTTGAATTAAAGAGGACAAAATTAATGAGTAAAGCTTAAAAACTAGAAATAGGTAGCGGTGGCGCACACCTTTAATCCCAGCACTCAGGAGGCAGAAGCAGGTGGATCTCTGTGAGTTCGAGGCCAGCCTGGTCTACAGAGTGAGAGCCAGGACTGCTAGGGATATGATATACAGAGAATC
Source organism: Onychomys torridus (assembly GCF_903995425.1). Lineage (NCBI taxonomy): Eukaryota > Metazoa > Chordata > Mammalia > Rodentia > Cricetidae > Onychomys > Onychomys torridus. Next base: position 37,360,053 of record NC_050452.1, read on the forward strand.
CCTGGGGTTTTTTTTTTTTTGGGAGGGGGGCAGTAAAAATAGAATAAACCTTCCTAGTTTTGTGTGAAAAACACTTTCATTCAAAACCAGTAGCTTGTTGCCTGTTTATAAGTATCCTTGTGCCATTTTTGTAAGGTTTTGACTTTTAACAGTGTTTATTTAATGATTGACTTACTATAAATATCAGATAGAAATTAAAATAGATTCTTACAGTAAAATGAAGCTGCAATTATAGAGTTCTTTCCACATGAAATTAAAAACTAGCTCGCATTATAGCAATGTAACTTGTCTTGATAAAGATGAAGAAAACGCCCCGAATTGCTGGGAATCAGCCACTGTCAGTGTCCCTCGGCAGATGGCAGCAGAGGACCGCTTAGGAAATGCAGCCAAGAATCAATAACAAGCTGGGAACACGGTGTTTACACTGTGTGCTTGTGGGGATCCAGAGGACATGAGCCACGCCCACAAGCCTGCCCCATGCCATCTACGAGTAGCAGTGTCTTCTTATTCTGTAGGTCGCGTTGTGCACGTGTATTCATAGTGGGCTTTCTCTTTTAGCAGGCATTAACGATTTTGTACCTGATTACCAGACCTCCCCCATGACTGACTCAGGGCTCAGCTCAAGTTCTACCTCCTCTAGTATCAGCTTAGGAAACAACAGTGCTGCCATTTCACAGCTCCACGCCACCCTCCTCGGCGAGGTGGACCTCTCAGTGGAGCAGGATGGAAAAGTCAAAACCCTCATGGAGTTTATTACCTCAAGGTAACCGCACCGTGAGCCCCTGCCCCCTCAGTGTCTCTTATATTGAACTAGTCTCACGACAGCCAGGTGGTGTAAGCCAGATTTAGTGTACTGTCTTTTGAAAACTACAGTCCAACCAGAACATTGTTTTGAATGCCTACTGGTATCCCTGAGATGTGGGAATCATCTATGGGCCACTAAATGCCCTCAGACACTATTATCTGGAGGCATAACACTCCAATCAACCAACTGTCAAATGCTTTTTTAGGGTCTGCTGTATGTAGACTCTACTAGATAAGTAGCTGGAGAAAGGACATGATGTCCCCTACTGAGAGCCAAACCAGGGGGCTTCCAGAAAGCTTGAGTTTGGCCATGGTAAGGAAGTCCTCCTGATGACGGTGTTTTCTACACAATGCCAGAGTGTCTGGGAAAATTCACACCAGAGAGCCATAAAAACCAGGCCTGTGCTTATAGATTACATTTTGTGTATGTATATAAAAAACAAGCTGGAGAGTTGACTCGGCACTTGAGAGCACACATGTTCTTACAGAGGACCCAGATTTCATTCCCAGCACCCACATGGTGGCTCACAGCCCTCTGTAACTCCAGTCCCTGAGGATCTGACACCCTCTTCTGACCTCAGAGGGCAACAGGCATGTGTATCATACACTTATTTACATGCATGTGAAACATGCATCCATGCACATAAAATAGTAAATAATCATTTTTTTAAATCTATGTGTTTTGCCTACATGTCTGTCCCTCTGGTTTTGACCCATAAAATATGGAGGTTGGTTTTGTGAATGACAGAGTCATAAAATTAGGTGTTGGAAAAATTACATTAAAGGGAAATAATACAGAGAGTCTAAATTTTAATAATCCCCTTTATACGAGCAGTACTTGCTTTGTTAGGCTAATCTGTCATCTTTTTCGACTGTCCCTGAGCTGACATCCTGTCTTCCTCCACTTGCTATAGCCCCTTCCCTGCCCATGTGCTAGAGTAATATAGGAGTAGGCTGGGGCCTGTGTGCTGACTTATTCAGCCACTATCCCCCCTGAGTGTAAAGGCAAAGTCTAGATAGATAAGAGCAAGCGTTTGATGTCAATTCCAGACAAAAGAATGCCACCGCCCTCTGTTTTCAGAAAACGAGGGCCCCTTTGGAACCATGAGGATGTTTCCGCCAAGAACCCCAACATCAAAAGTGCCGAGCAGCTCACCGCCTTCCTGAAGCATGTGGTTTCTGTGTTCAAGCAGTCAAGTGCAGGTATTGTCTTTAATGAGCAGGCTAAGTAATGTTTGATCTTGATACAATGTCAGTGTGGTGGAATTTTCAATGAGGCCCAGCCCAAAGGTTGATAATTAATATTCCCCAGTGTACATAGTTTTACAAAGACTTTCTTGTTTAATATGTGAGTGATGACAGGTGTGTTGGTAAAGAAAAAATTACTGGTTAAAAATAAGATTTCTAATCATGAAATCTGGAGGTTAGTCTTGTGGGTGGGTGATAGTCATAAAATTGAATGATACAGCCGGGCAGTGGTGGCGGCGCACGCCTTTAATCCCAGCACTCAGGAGGCAGAGCCAGGCAGATCTCTGTGAGTTCAAGGCCAGCCTGGTGTCCAAAGCGAGTTCCAGGAAAGGCGCAAAGCTACACAGAGAAACCCTGTCGGGGGGGGGGGGGGGATTGTATGATACAATTAAGAGTTACAAAATAACATTAAAGGGAAATATGCAGAGATTATAAATTTTAAAATCCTTCTTATGTAAGTGAAGGTTTCTGCAGTTTAAAATTAACACATCTGACAGTCTTCGTAAAAGAATTCCATGCTAACATGATGCTTTCCTGCTAGAGGTGATTCTGCTCCTTTGGACCTTTAGCAGTGTCTACAGTCATTGTCTACGGTCATGTTTGTCCTTGTAGTATGGTTGACAAAGTAACTAAGATATTATTACTAAACACCATCACTGCCTAGGACATCCCTCTGTGGAGTGAACTACCTGGCTCCAACTGTTAGCTTTGCTGAGGGTGAGAAATCCTGGTTCCCGGGATCTCTTCCCTGGAGATGAGAACAAAGGTCTCTCTCAAGTGCAAGTGCAGTACAATCACTGTACATAATGAAAGTGTGGTCTGCCTGGCCAGGGAATGTGCCCTAGGTGGTATGCAGGGCCCTGGGGGTCATAAAGTGATTAGCGCCTGGCCGTAACTCCCTGCATTGCACACTCACCCGTGGTCTCCACCTGTGGTCTCCACCTGTGGTCTCCTGTGTCTTCTCAGAAGGAGTACACTTGGAGCGTCACCTCAGTGAGGTTGCTCTGCAGACGGCACTCTCCTGTTCCTCTCGACACTATGCTGGGAGATCCTTCCAGATTTTCCGGGCACTGAAGCAGCCCCTGTCTGCGCACACACTTTCTGACGTCCTCTCCAGGCTTGTGGAAACCGTGGGGGACCCAGGGGAGGATGCGCAGGTAAGGTACTCACTACCTACCTTTGGCAGCTCTTGGCTGCCCCTGGAGGTGAAGGACTGGTGGGAGCAGGAAGGTCCACATGGTGGCTGTGTAATTACTACATAGGTTAAGCAACGGGACAGTAGCAGGAAGCAGAGCGACGTGTCCCACTGAATACTTAAGAAGCGATTTAGATCATGAAATTTATGCCTGTTAGAGAAAGCTTTTCTTAGACAGGCATTTACACACTGTCTAGATCCTACTCCAGAGTCACCAAAAGGTAACACAGTTGGAATATTCAAGTTCAGTGGAGAGGGGAATAGAGTTTCTTTTTTAAAGACAAGTAAAGTATCACACTAGAGAACTCCAGTTTGTGCAATCCCATGGACTTACTGGTTTTAGACATTGGATCTTCAGTGACAAATAAAAACAAGATCTTGGCATCCTGGAAATTGTAGAAACAAGGGTTTAACCTACCAACAACAGCCCACATAGTCTTTGCTCAATGATAAATGCCGTGAAATGATAAGGTATTGATTTCAAGAGCCATGAAGGAGAAGGCGGCGTGTGCTCAGTTGTGAACTCTAAGGAGAGACTGAAATTAAACGGGGCCTATGATGATCTGGGTTGAGAACATTTCAGGTAGAAAACAGGAGTCAGAAATGCAAAGGGCCTGTGGCAGGGGCACTGTGTCTTCTTTAATGGACGTCATGGGAACAAAGGGAGCTAGCAGATACTGAGAGGATGCCAGAGCAGCGTAACCAGTCCAGAATGCAGACGACCTTGTAGACTCTACTCAGACTTCACTCCGAACTGATGAAAAGCCACTCGGGGGTTTTGAGAAAAGGGAAAGAAGCGGATGTGATGTGAGTCGCTCTTTTTGGTGGGGAGGGGGCTCTCGGGGCTACCTAGGTGGCGTCCTTGCTAGGGTCGAGGGGGACAAGTAGAGCCAGAGAGGTCCTAGAGGAAGCTGTTGAAAGAATCCCAGCTAAAGTGATGGGTTCCATTCAAGGAGGCCGCAGAGATGCGGAGAAAAGCAGTCAGATTTAGGGTATGTTTTAAAGTGATATTTTCAAGACTTGTTGACAGACGGTGTACATATTGAAGAAAGAGTGTGCCTGGACTTCTGGCCTGAGCAATTGGTAGTAATCACAGTGCTGTTAGAATCAATCTGTGCTGTGCTTTGATGAGTTCTCACCAATCAGCAAAGCGTGTTGCTCAGGAGGTTAATTATTTTGTAACATGAATGGGAGGTCGGTTCTATTTTTAAATCTCCCCAGGAAGTCCATTGCCATTTTGTTTTTGTTCTTGTTGCTTTGGTTTTTATTGTTTTTTTTTTTTTTTATGTTTTTAAACCGAACATAATTAATTAAAAATTTGCCCTTTGTCCCCAGGGATTTGTGATTGAACTGCTTCTCACCTTGGAATCTGCAATTGATACCTTGGCTGAAACCATGAAGCATTACGATCTGCTTTCTGCCCTTTCTCAGTAAGAGCTTACAGCCAGGCAGCCCCCAAGCACTGGGCTCCAGGGTCTAAACTCCTATAACTATAATGGCCGTGTGGATTACCTCCACAGAATTCAGATAGTGGGCTGCAGGTGTAGGTCAGCTGATCGCACTGGTGAAGCCCTGGGTTTGATCCCTACAGCCAAATAAACATGGTGTAGTGGCTCGGACTTGCTATGGTGCCTCCTGCCTATAATTACATACAGCACTTGGAAGTTGGAGAGAAGTGGGTCAGAAATTGAAGGTCATCCTTGGCTACATAGCGTGCTCAAGGCCAGCCTGGGATACAGAAGGCCCTGTCTAAAAGGAAAAGGAAATAAAGGGGAGGGAGAAATTAGATGTGGGCTGAAGAGATGGTTCAGCATTAATGCTTCAGTTTCCAACAAGGATACCAACCTCTAAACTCCAGCTCCAAAGGATCTGGCGCCCTCTTCTGGCATTTGAAGGGATACACACATACACTCACATACCTTTTTTTTTTAAACATGTAAAGTGAGGACTTCCATCTGGAGCTGACCTTGTCAGTGCTCTCTTCCAGTGTCCAGCTGGGGACCTTTTTACTGGACTTTAGGCTCCATCAAACCCCATGGCTGTCACACCAGCAGTCACTCCCGGGGTGACCCCTCAGGACACTCACCTTTACCTGATTTCTGCTTTCCTCAGAACAGCATCCGCTCCCACGTCCCTGCCTTGCAAACCTCAAACAGCTCATCCTTGAGGTCACATGTAGTCACCTTCTCCCTAAGCACTTCTAAGTCACCTGCTCATTGTTTTATCCTTTGGATCCCTGTGTCTCCTTTATATTTTAATAATAGCAAGTAAAAAGGTATAAATCGGTCTTTACATACTTCTCTGCCTCTGTCAATTTTATTTATTGTCCCCATCTTTTTGTATATTTTTGATACATGTAGAATAGCAACTCATTTTAATCAATTGGAAACATCGAAGTAAAAAATCTTTGTGCTTGGGTCTCATGGGAAGGACATGTCATTGAAAGCAGGAGGGACTGTCAGGTTGGACGTAACGCGGGTCTAAATCCAGAGCTGAAAGTTATTCCAGTGGAAAAACTGACTTCAAAAGATAGAGAGCCACAGCAAAAGAGATGCTGATGTCTTTATGTTGGGGCCAACTGGAGATCTCCTGAAACAAAGTCAGATAAACAAGTTACTTTTTCAGGTTTTAAGATAAATTTATTGTAGCAAAAGTGGCATTCCTCCTCTCTCTCTCTCTCTCTCTCTCTCTCTCTCTCTCTCTCTCTCTCTTCCTCCCTCCCTCCCTCCCTCTTAGAACCTCATACCATGATCCTGTAATGGGAAACAAGTATGCAGCTAACAGAAAAAGCACTGGACAGCTCAACCTAAGCACCGGTCCCATTAACAGCAGCAGTTACCTGGGCTACAACAGTAACACGAGAAGTAACTCTTTGAGGTTAAGTTTAGCTGGTGACCGCAGAGGGGACCGGAGGCGGAGCAACACACTGGATATAATGGACGGACGGATCAACAACCATAGTGGTAGCTTGGCGAGGACTCGAAGCCTTTCCTCGCTGAGAGAGAAAGGACTGTACGATGCACAGCCCACCACCGAGCCCACCAACCTGATGGCCACCATCTTCTGGATAGCGGCGTCTCTGCTAGAATCTGACTATGAATACGAATACCTCCTGGCTCTCAGGCTTCTCAACAAGCTGCTCATCCACTTGCCCCTGGATAAGTCGGAGAGTCGAGAGAAGATTGAGAACGTGCAGAGCAAATTGAAGTGGAGTAACTTCCCAGGCCTTCAGCAGCTCTTCCTTAAGGGCTTTACCTCAGTATCTACCCAAGAGATGACCGTGCATCTCCTCGGTCAACTCATTGCGGTCTCCAAGCACACGTTGGTGGATCCGTCCCAGCTGTCAGGTGACGTTAACATAATCTGTACCAATGGCAGTATAGTTACCTTTAAAGGGTGTGTGTGTGGGGGGGGGTCCTGGGGGGTTGAACCTCGTTTCTTCCCAATGCTAAGCAAGCACACAGCCACGGAAGTGCATCTTCGGCCAGCCCGTAGTTGCATTTTAGTAGAGTTGGAATGTAGACCCATCATTTGTTTTGAAATTGCTCATTTCTGCCAACAAAAAAAAAAAAAAAAACATGATGATGTTTCATGATAGATAAATTATTTGGTCAAGTAATTTATAAGATCAGATAGCTTATAAAAATGAAAATGGTTTCTGTAGACCATTTAAACGTGCCTTTCCCTTTCCAGATATTGTGCAATAAAGCTGGTTCTTGTTTGCTTTTTCTCCCCACCCGATAGGCTTCCCTCTTAACATCCTTTGCTTGCTGCCTCACTTAATCCAGCACTTTGACAGCCCAACTCAGTTTTGCAAAGAAACTGCTAGTCGAATAGCAAAGGTAAGCAAACGCGCTGCTCAGCCATCAGGCCTGGGGCGCTGTTGGGTCTTGCAGATCCTCTCACTGTGATTTTCTGAATTTGCCTCTAATATTTATTCTGTTTATCACACAGAGGAGTGAATAAAACTGTTGAATCCGAGCGACCCTCCTCCGAGTCTGAGTCTTTTTCTGCTCCTCTCCCTGTTCTCTCCTCTGCCACTCTGTGGGGTTTCTCTCTCATTCATTCACTTACTGGCACATCTGAACCAGGCCCTGGGGCAAGCGCTAGAGACGTGAGGAGCGAGCGGGGTAGATAGAACACCGTCCTCCTCCTCGTAGGCCTTGGAGTGGGGACTTGCAGGCCCTGGAAGCTGAATCCACTCGAGAGGCTGGTGAGGCTCCGGGCCATGGGGGCAGAGCCTCCGGGGGCACAGATGGCAGATGTCTCTCTGGAGGAGGTCCTGTCTAGGCTGAGACTGGAAATCAAACCGGAAACACCAAAGTGAGATCCCCGGGTGAGGCTGTGAGCGGGCCAGGAACTGACGATCCCTGGACTGAAGAGATTGCATGTGCGGAGAGAGAGGACCTGAGCTCCATTCCCAGCACCCACACACATACAGCATGCACACACTCACAGAAATCAAATATAACTGTTAAAGGAAAAATTACCTGTGCAGAGGCCCCCAAAGGAGAAGCCATAGTATATTTTCAGTTTCTTAAAATTCTTTGTACTTTTTTCTTTATAACCCTTTCTTTCCTGTCTTTCCCCTCTGCTCACGCTATTTACCTTCCTACCACACGGTTCTGAAAGCATTAGAATAGCTCTTCTTACATCATCTGCTAATGTGTTGAAAATGCTTGTCTCTTAATTTCATCAATTATGATGTCACCATTCTATGGTTTTAATAATTTCCTGTCTGAACAGCTTTTTAAAGATGACATTTTATGTATGTACAACTATGTGTATGCCAGTCATTGTCTCTTGGAGGGGGAAATTTTCAGGCTTACAACATATAAAAGTTAGATAGATGTAGAAGTAATATACACTCCGAAGTAATGAAGTGGCCTGGGAGGAGTGAATGAATGACAGACAGCCCCAAGAACCTGCGTAGAGCCCTGGGAAGAAAAGCCAGGAATTTCTAACCAAGAGGAAGGAGCCATTTACCCTTTGGTGAAGAGCTTTCTATAGAAACAGCTTTCTCATGGCCCCCTCCATTCAGTTAACACGAGCACATCCCGGGGAAGAGGTGAGCACACGCGGCCCAGTGAAGGGAGCCTTCCCGTAGTCAGTGCTAGCCAGCAACAAATCACGTTCACAGTCACGAACATCAGAGCTCTCGCATTACTTTGCCAGGTAATATAAAGGACAGGAAAATAACTAGAGCCCAGCACAGTGGCATGGGACTGTGGAGAAAGGATCCCCACAGGTGCGAGAGCACCCTGGTCTTCCTCGGAAATTGTAGGATAGCCAAGGGGTACAGTAGACCCCGCCTTAAGAAAAAAGGATAAAAGTTATATTAATAAAATATGGCATTGAATTTCTAAATTTGTTATAACTTATTAGGTATGAAGAGATTCTTAAATAGTCAATTGTAGATGGCCTAGCTTGTCATAGTTAACAGAAACGTATCTAGGTTTCTTAAAACTGGTAAGGCAGGCATGGTGGCGCCTGCCTATGATCCCAGTACTCTGGTGACTGAGGAATTTTGTCGTGAGTTTGAGACCAGCTGGGTTACGTGGTAAGTTCCAAGCCAGCCTGGGCTACAGAGTGAGCCCCTGTCTCAAAATAGAAAATTAAAAAATAAAAAAAAAAACAAAAAGCCAAGCTGGTGAGATGGCTCAGCAGGTCATGGTCTCCTTGCAACCTGAGTTTGATTTCCAGGTCCTGCAAGCTGTCCTCTGTCTTCTCCCACACATATGTCCATACATACACTAAATACATAAATAAATGGGATGCAGTAGAAAGGAAAACATACCTGATTGAAAAAAAAAAAAGACTTCAAAAATTCTTATTGTTGGTTTTAGTAAGCTTAATGGAAAGCTGACTGTTTGAAATGAAATACTTCTAGAAAATACTTTCCTAAAATAAACCAACTTTATAGTAATGTTTTCACTAATAAGAGTTTAGGGTAATATAAAATTTGTTAAAATTAGATTTTATTGCCGGCATTTGGTGACGCACACCTTCAATCCCAGCACTCAGGAGGCAGAGGCAGGCGAATCTCTGTGAGTTAAAGGCCAGCCCGGGGTATAGATTGAGTTCCAGGAAAGGTGCAAAGCTACATAGAGAAACTCTGTCTTGGAAAAAAAAATAGATTTTATTTTAATATTCCAATGATGCATCATCAGAAAAATATAAACAAGGTTTCCTCTCCATCACCTCACCCCCCCAGTTGAGGGGTTAGAAAGAACACATGAAGGGAAATATATACATGCATGTATGTATATATACATATATGTACATGTGTGTGTGTGTGTGTGTGTATACTTAATTAGAATTTTTAAGGAAATAAAAAGGATGAATAGTGAAGTAGAAGAATTTAAGAGCTGTAGCCAGAATATATGCAATGCTAGATTCGCTGAGATGCCTAGCCTAACCTAAGGATGTCATAGGCCCTGGGGATAAAGCTGCGGATGCCCTGACCTCATCAGGTCACAGGAAGTCCCACATAATTTTTTTGCTCCTAAGAATCCACATCAGGCCTTCTGTGATTGCTAAATTGTTTTGAAGTGTGCTTTCTCCTGTGGAGCAGCCCAGGACGGCTCCCTCTGTGTATGCTTTTAGCAACCTGCAGGGTATTCGTTAAATTGATTTTCTTAATTTATCCTCTCGATTGTGACTATTGAGAGTAATTCTCTGCTATTATGTGCTTCCTCATTATGCAAATATCACCAGATCTGTTTGTGCCCATGGGGAGCTTGGCATTTCAGGGCCAGGCAACACGCCTTCATTATGGCAGAAATCATACCTAAAAAGTTTGTTACAGAACATTTCTTTTTGGACCCCCAGATTGTATCATAACCTGGTGCTTCAAAATGTCAAAATGAAATCTTAGGTCATTTTCTTTTTTATAATATTGCACAGGAATTTTCTCCCTTTTCAAAGATAAGTGTCTGAAAAATTATTGGTAAGGAAAAAAAAATACTCTTTTGTAACAGCCAGAGGTGATGGCACACACCTGTGATCCCAGCAGTCAGAACACTGAGGGAGAAGATTCATAAACTCAAGTCTGGCCTGAGCTACAGAGCAAGGCTCAAAAAGAGTTCATTGTTATTCAGAAAAAAAATGTTTTCTAGCAAAGATTTAAACAGTTATTGTGAAATTATAAGATTATGACTTCTTAAATCATTCAAATAGAAAAAAAATCAACCAAGCCCCCCTCTGTATCTTCCTGTCAGCTTTGTGGATAATGGATGAGATCAGCTGCTTTCCATGGATTTATAAAGTAATTTCCATGCTATTATGTCAGTGTTTTCTGCCATCATACATGCCTTTGGATCTCTAGCCCATGAAGAGACAATGACTGAGAAGTGGACGTGAGGTCCTCCGACTCTGTCTCACATCCTCCGAATTGTCAAAATTATTTGAAAGAAATCGTTAAACATATGTTTATTTCAGGGGAAATTTTCTCTTTCCTAAATGCTCCAGGTAGTTGTGGAAATGTATACAAAGTGTTACTAACGTGGAAACACAAGAAAAGAAGAAACTAAAAGTAGACATTAATAACTAGGACAGGCTGTTTTGATACACATATACTAGATTTGCAAAACAGCAAGGGCCCGTTTTCCAGTTCCAGATTGTTCTAGTGTTTCCCAGAGGAGGCTAAGCGATATCTTCACCAATAACCCAGGGAATAAAGGAACTAAGAACTGGAATTCCCCCAAAGATTTCCTGAGACCCATGCTGTCGCTCTATGCCAAGCAGCTTCTGGAAGAAAGACATGTTATAGGTTGGCTGCACAAGGAGTGGGCAAGGAACTCAGCACTTAGATCATCTCCTGAATAGCAGTGTGATGTCTGGTGTGTGGATTGCCCCCAGTGGAGGCAACATGGCTCCAGTGCAGTCCTGTGACTATCACACAGGTTGGGGCTGTCTGCAGTAGCTCTTCTGTGAGATACCCAGAATACATCTGTGAGATACAGCGGCCCTGAACTGGCCTGAGAATCTTAAGTAGAGCCTGCTCGCTTAGGCCCTTGGGCACTAGAGTGCTTTGGGATTTGTCAAAACGGGTACAAAGTCATAGGTAGGGCTTATAAAACCACAGATGGCCATTTACCAGAGACAGGATTGTAGACTGAAAACACCATCCTGTGTGAAGCCCAGACGAAAGTTGGACATGCCAATCCTTCCATTCCTTCCTGCAGTGGTTCTCAGCCTTCCTGATGCTCTGACCCCCCAGCCATAAAATTATTTTCATTGCGACTCCACTGTTAGGAATCCTAATGTAAATAGTTTTAGACGTAGCGTTTGGCCAAAGAGGTTGAGAACCACTGCTCCACTGCAGTGCTCTTAATGGGGCCTTGTGTTTTTTTTTCTTTTCCCCTGAACTTTTCTAGTTCTTTGAACTGAAATGCATTGAAACTTGAATGCGCGTCTCAGATTATTCCTTGAAATAAATGTATGTAGCCTCAAACGGGTTTAAGTTTTAGGAAATTAAATAAGCGTGTGTGTTCTGTAGGTCTGTGCGGAAGAGAAGTGTCCGACCCTGGTGAACCTGGCCCACATGATGAGTTTGTACAGTACACACACCTATTCCCGAGACTGTTCCAACTGGATCAATGTGGTGTGTCGGTACCTGCACGACTCCTTCTCAGATGCGACCTTCAGCCTTGTGACTTACCTGGCAGAGGTGAATTTGGGTGGCTTTGAACTGCCCAGTGGTGACATTGTCAAGTGGCTGTCTACAGAAACAGCCCCGTGGTGCTAACTAATCTTTGAGTTGAAAGTGAGTGGAAAGAGCGTCAGGGAAGAGGGCATGTCAGAGGATAGAGAGAGCACCAAAGAAGAGAGAGTGAATAGAGAGATACAGATAATTCCTTTCAAGTACAAAAGGATTTTTTTGTTGGTTGTTTTTCTCCCATTTAGTTTCTTTCTTCTTTGTTTTTTGTTTGTTGGTTGGTTTTTTTTTTTTCCCCCCCCCCCGAGACAGGGTTTCTCTGTGTAGCTTTGCGCCTTTCCTGGATCTCGCTCAGTAGTCCAGGCTGGCCTCGAACTCACAAAGATCCGCCTGCCTCTGCCTCCCGAGTGCTGGGATTAAAGGCGTGAGCGACCACCGCCCAGCCTATGTAGTTTCTTAATCACTGCCTTAGTTGACATGAAAGCAAATGTCTTAGGATTTCTATTGCTGTGATAAAACACCAAGACCAAAAGCAACTCTGGAAAGCGTTTTTTGTTTTGTTTCGGGTTTTTTTGTTTGTTTGTTTGTTTTGTTTTGTTTTTGTTTTGCTTACAGTTCCACATCACAGTCCATCACTGAGGGAGTCAGGGTAGGAGCTCAGACAGGGCAGGAATCTGGGGCATGAGCTAATATAGAGACCATAGAAGGGTACTGCTTACTGGCTTGCTCAGCCTGCTTTCTTGTGTACCCCAGAACCATCTCCCTAAAAGGGTGTTGCCACCCACAATGGACTGGGCCCTCTCAGATCAATCTCTTAAAAAAATAAAAAATAAAAAAAATGTTCCACAGGCTTGCTTGCAGACCAGTCCAGTGAAGGCATTTTCTCTACGGAGGTTTTTTCTTCCCAGATTACTCTAGTGTGTGTCGAGCTGACTGAAAAGCCAGCAGGCACAGTAATGTAAGCCTCCCCTTTACAGAAAATGGAAAGTGTGTTTGGGTGGAGTTGATCCTGGAGAATAGGTACAAAATTAATTCTTGGAAGCTCATACCTGTAATCACAGCAAGGGGCAGCCTGGGCTACACAGTGAATTCCAGGGAGGGAGGGAGGGAGGGGAGGGAGGAATCAAAACTCAAGAAAGAATAAAATCTTTCTTCCTTTTTTTTTTTTTTTTTTTTTTTAACTAAAATACTTTTTTAGTTTCTGACCATGTTCACACTCATGGTCAGAGATGTGTGAACCGGCCATTGAGGGTCCAGAGGGAAGTTACTCATTTCAATTTATAGGATAAAATCTTGTGCAAGATCAGTTAGCTCGTATGTAGGTGTATGTGGTTTATGAATAGTAGTTCATCATTCTTCGGTGATAGTAGTGTGGTCATTTTTTCCTTAACCTAAAATAGATGGATTGTTTTTATTATTGAAGACTGTTATTGTAATGAGAACTAGTTATCCTTTCTGACAGAAGGAAAGATAATATATATTGCCTTTTACTATGCCAGTTTCCTGGTTTCTGACACTCTGAATAAACCTGTTCTGTTTTTCGACTTGGTAAAGGTGATGCCAAGTTTTTGTTCAGCCTGATAAAAGTCTGCATTTCGATCTTATTTCCAGCTGTTAGAAAAAGGACTGTCTAGTATGCAGCAGTCATTGCTACAGATTATCTATAGTCTCTTGAGTCACGTCGACCTGTCTGCTGCCCCGGCCAAGCAGTTCAACCTGGAGATCATAAAGATTATTGGCAAATATGTACAGGTGAGTGACCACCACATTCACATACAGCTTCGGTCAGCTTGAAATAATCCCTGAATGTAAAACTCTGAAGCACCCTAGATACTCAAGGGTAGGGCTACTTCCAGGAATATTTACTACCTGGAAAACATTCTCAGTGACACAGAAGCGCCATCGGGTGGGTCGCATTGGTGTGGTGCCTTGGTCGGATTCAACGGTCGCATTCCCAGAGCAGCTAGAGAGCGTGTGTGGATGTGAAGGGCGGCATTTCCCATCTCTAGAAATGAGGGCTGGGACTTACTCTGTTTTCGCATGACTCTGTGTTAGCTGGGTATGATGTAGTAGACAAAACCTTTAAGAAACGGGAGGCTACTTTAAAGTCGGTACTCGAGAGTTGGTTTGTGTAGGTCAGGAAGTAACTGATATTTAGAAAGTAGAAATCCAAACATTGCTTAAACGTGAATGATAACCGGAAAACTGGTAGGTTTTGCATTTCACCTTTAAACTGTTTGTGACAGAAAGACGCTCTTATATAAGGTATCAAGAGAGGGGCTGGAAAGGTGGCCCAGAGTATGTGCTGCCCTCACAGAGGGCCTTAGTCCCAAGCACACAGACACACACATACTGCATAATTAAAGAACAATAGGGTTGGGGATTTAGCTCAGTGTAGAGCGCTTGCCTAGCAAACACAAGGCCCTGGGTTCGGTCCTCAGCTCTGGGGAAAAAAAAAAAAGAATAATAATAAAAAGAAAGTATACAGAGAACAAATTATGTGAGAACTGACGAGTATTTTTAGTTTATACTCCACAGGCATATGCATTTACTGCAGCAGAATTTTAAAAGGGAAATACTGAGTTTGTAGTCTAGCCCCCCTCTGGAATTAATCAAATTGTATGAAAACCTTGTTGAGTCTATAGGGGTGTGGCTCAGTGGCAGAAGTCTTTTTTTTTTTTTTTTTGAGCTGAGGATCGAACCCAGGGCCTTACGCTTGCTAAGCAAGCACTCTACCACTGAGCTAAATCTGGCCAATCCCTAAAAGTCTTTTTTAAGAAGTTTTTCTGTAATTCTGTAATTCTTTTTAGTATTTTTTTTTTTTTAATGATTATAAGGAGGTGGTGAGATCAATGTTTTTGAGCCCTGATTGCTCCTCCAGAGGGCCCAGATTTGATTCCCAGCACCTACTTGGTAGCTCACAACCAACCATGGCTCCAGTTAGGGGATCTGATGCCTCCCTTTGGCCTCCTCAGGCATGCACACATGAATTTTACAAGTTCTTTCCTAGACATCAGTTCTGCACATATACATCTGTCATATCAGTCCCTCCTAAATTATGTTGTAGGAATATATAAAACTAAAACAAAAAATGAAATGTAACTGAAAAGCATAGGCATCGTGGTGAGGAAAAACTTCCTCTGAACCTCGGCTATTCATATTTGGGGCTCAGGTAGTCAAGAAACAGTCCAGGGGCTGAGAGACAGCCCAGCAGTTAAGGGCACTTGTTAATGGCAGCTCCCAACAATCTGTAACACCAGTTCCAGGGGATCTAGCATCCTCTTCTGGCCTCCGTGGACACTGCACAAATGTGGTATATGGGCACATACAGGCAAAGCACCCATCCACATGAAATAAAACAAATTTTAAAGAGGTCAAAATATATTTTATTTCATATATTAATATGTCTAAAATATATGAATTTAAAATTATTGTTGTCTGTTTAAAGTTTAGCTTTGAAGCCCTAAGCTTCACCCGGAATGTTCAAATGTGTGACTCCTCCTTTAACAGCAGCCAGGTTCCTATGTAAGACTTTCCAGATTCATGATTTACAAGGTACTCCCTAGAAAAAAAAAACAAGGTCCTCCGGTGAAGAGTATCTGTGTGTGCGATCATCTAACACTACCAATAATAACTCAGATTTTCCTGTGTTTTGTAACTCAGACCTTGTGTTAAAAGATCTCAAAGGAAGATGGACCATTTTATAGACGTCTTATAGCAGTACTGTTTCCACCATCTACGGTATAGACTGAGCTTTTGTTCTTCTGCCTGCACACTTTTAACTCCGCTGTTGGTTCTTTCTGAATCCAGAGTCCTTACTGGAAGGAGGCCCTCAACATCCTAAAGCTGGTGGTGTCCCGCTCTGCAAGCCTTGTTGTACCCAATGACATCCCCAAGGCCTATGGAGTGGATGTAGGTTCTCCTGAAATATCCTTCGCTAAAATCTTCAATAACGTCTCAAAGGAGTTGCCCGGCAAGACCTTGGACTTTCACTTTGACATCTCTGAGGTAAGATAGCCCACAATGGATATGGTACCCTTAGGAGTGCTCATCTGTTCTTTGACTCACTCAAGCCTCAGCTAGTGGAACTTGTACCTGGTTGGTATTAGGCGCTGTAGTAGGTGCTGTGAAACTGTAAAAATGGGGAGAAAGGCGGACTCTGAGGAAGCTTACATCATCTTGAGGGACGCAAGCAGATGAGCATCATGATGCTGCCTGACGGGAAGTAAGATAGAAATTCTCTGGGAGTATAGAGTGTGCTCCTAAAGGTGTGCTTAAGAAAGGAGGTAACATCTAAGCTGAGTGTTGAAAACTAAGTAGCCCCAGGGGTATGGATAGCACAGTTTGGGGGTGCCTTGGTTAGGGTTTCTATTGCTGTCATAAAATCCCATGACCACCATCAACCTGGGGAGGAGACGGTTTATTTCATCTTCAAACTTTTGTAGTCCCATCATTCAGGGAAGGCAGGGCCATGACCTGGAGGCAGGAGCTGATGCAGAGGCCGTGGAGGAGAGCTGCTTACTGGCTTGCTCCCCATGGCTCGCTCCGCCTGCTTTCTTGGTTATTTGTACAAAACGTCACACTGGCCCCACTGTTAACCCTTGCTGGTGTCTTTGGTGTGGAAGCGTTGAGTCAGCTTTGGCGTTTGTTTCTGTGTAGACGCCCATCATTGGAAACAATTATGGAGGCCAGCACAGCGCCGCAGGAAGGAACGGGAAAGCAAAGGTGATCGCCGTCACCAGGAGCACCTCCTCCACCTCCTCTGGCTCCACTTCCAATGCCCTGGTTCCCGTCAGCTGGAAAAGGCCACAGTTATCACAGGTGCATAGAGAAGCATCCGCATGGGATGGAAGAGTCAATTTGCTGACCATGCAAACTCCCACAAAGTGTCTCGCTCTACCCATACTAACGCTGGAATTTCCTTCCTGTTAGCGGAGAACGAGAGAGAAGCTGATGAGCGTGCTGTCCCTCTGTGGCCCCGAATCCGGCCTCCCGAAGAATCCCTCTGTGAGTAATCAGGAGCATGCAGATAAAGGGCACCAAAGCCATTGGGTCTTGGGGCTTGCCTTTTCTAAGTAAGTTCTGGTATTCACCAAGGATGGAAAGGAGATGGTCTTGCATGTTGCAAAATCTGGCAGCTGTGCCTATCAGGTGCTGAACCAGTTAGGTATGAAGACTAAATTGAAATTCCGCACTGACTGAAGAGTGAAGCGGACAGGGATTTGGGGGGGGGGGGGGCTGGTACCTCAGGTGCAGAGGGTCAAAAATGATGTACAAACCTTTTTTTTTTTTCTTTTTGGGGGCATCAGGTTGTGTTTTCTTCTAATGAGGATCTGGAAGGTGGGGACCAGCAGACCAGCTTGATTTCCACCACGGAGGACATAATCCAGGAAGAAGAAGCCGCCGTTGAAGACAACAGCAGTGAGCAACAGTTCGGCGTCTTCAAGGACTTTGACTTCCTGGATGTTGAGTTGGAAGATGCAGAGGTGAGAAAGTGGGCCTTCTTGACATTTACAGATAGTCGGGCTTGAGCCAAACAGACGCTGACCATGCCATCTCCCGTTATGGAGATGATTATAAAGTCAAGAAAGGTCAGCTAAATGTGGGACTCTGGGTGCCACAATTAGTCAGTAGCGGAAGGAAGCTGAAGTAGAAGAGTCCATTCTGTCTTTACCAAGTAAGAAAGGAATTCGTGATGATTATCTTAGTGTATTCCTAGGTTTAAATGTTTAGTGTGAGCTAAACAAACTCATAGCAAATACAAACATTAAAATTGATCAAACATCATCTTCTCGTTTTTGTTTTTGAGACAAGGTCTACCCACGCTGTAGTACCAGCTAGCCTGAAACTTATGCCTTAGCTTGCCAAGTGTGAGAGGACAGGCGTGAGCCAGCATGCCCAGCTCAAACATAGTGTGGTGTTGGTCACTAAAGTGATCACATGGCGGCTTTGGCTTTCGAGAACTCTGCCTCTGGCAGGCGCCTGAGGTCTCTCGCTGGCATCCCCAACCACGTTGTCTTATAAGCTGATCCTGTCTGCATGTAATGTCCATCTAGGGGTTTTCTAAGAGGAAATCCATCTGTCAGTCCATGCAGCTGAGCTAGTCCCAAGCAGAATTTTCCATTCAGCATGACTCTGTGAGGCCTCTGGCTATCAATCTATGCTTCTCTGGGGGCCCTCCCCTTCTTCCCAGGCCAACTTCCCAGGTCACTGTTCTGTGACCCCATTGCCCACATAGCAATGTTTGGAGCAAGTAAAGATCAGTCCAAGGGATGCTCTCAGGAGAGGAGAGAGATGGCTTTTCCACATGCTCTTAGCATCCTTCTTAGCTCACCCTTCGGTTTCTAACGCAACTAGCATGGTAAATACAAGGGAGAAGCCCTGTCATCTTAGGCTGTCGGATTCCATTCCTGTAGCTCAGGTCCGCTCCTCAAATGGCAGTCCCGCAGACCTGAAAAGATTATAATAGATCTGAGATCTGGGCATCCCAAAATGGTTACAAATATATATTAATATACAGCCAGACAAAAGTGCTTCATTATCAAAGATTCTGTGCCATGTTGGCATGTTTCTTTTTCTGAAGAATCAACTCGGGTAGCTTGTGCATCCATCAGCTCCCATGAGGGGCAGCTCTCTTTGACTGCTCTGTCAACAGGAGACTGTGTAGGGCAATGTTTCCCTTCCTGTGCTTCAGCGGGTCCTGAAGCTACAAAGAGATGAACTGGGGACCTGGGAGTCACACAAATGCCAATAGACTTAAACACCTTTAAAATGAAAAATTTAAACATATATATCCTTTTTATTTTTATTTTTTTCAAAAGGGGCAGATTTTTAAAAACCTATTAAAAGTGTTTTCACATTCATCCTTTGAAACATATATTGAAGGAAGGGTAAGATGGGCTGTCACAGCCGGGACAAAATGAGATTGCTTGAGAGCTGGCACCCTGTCCTACATTCGTGAGCTGCTTCTAAATCCTCGCAGTTACTTACTTTTTCCCTCAGATTCTGATTTTTAAAGGCTCTTGACATTTCCCTAACAGTTCCGGTTATTATTATTTTGTTGTTCTTTGCCTTTTTTTCCTGTAAAGAGCTCTGGAAATGCCTTAGAGTTCATTCAGCACTCTGAAATGTCAGCAGGAGTGACTGTAACCCTTAGCGGGGCTTCCGTCCGAGCTCTCTGAAGACACTTACTTCAGGTCACAGCAATCTAGGGGAGTGGAGAGGGCTGAGCCGAACCCCGTAATTAAGCAAGCCAAGGGAACATACTTTCTATGTACAGTCGTGGTTGAAACATAACAATAGGAAATACTTGGATTGGATGGCTAAAACAAAATAAATAAAACCCCTAAAAGATTTCCTGGCTTTGAAAGCCCACAGTATAAATTCATTCATTCACTCATTCATTCATTCATTGAGTACATTGTGAGGCCGGGTGCCATTAATGTGCTCCGCAACATGGTCATATTTACAGTGTAAGTTCAAGAAAGGTATTTTTCAAGCCCTAACCTCGCAGAACCCAAAGCATCTAAAATTCCTTGAGAAACAGCCAGGTCGGGTCCGAGGGCGCAGTGGGCAGGGTTCCTGAAGCACCCTCAGCGTCAACAGTTTGGCTTATTTCTGTCCGTTTTCCTCCACTGATTTCCACTGAAAATTCCACTTGAAAGAGTGCCTCTGTTGGGGGGGGGGGGGGGGCATTGTTTTTTGAAAACCTCTATTTCAGACACTCCCTTCCATGTGAAGAGATATAAATTAATCTTTTTTTTTTTTTTTTGCCAGCTTAGTATAATTCGTCACAGCAGGGCTTTAGACAGTTAAGAATTATGTTCTTCAGAAGTAGATGCTCAGCACAGAGCTAGCATAAATCCCAAGTGGAGTGACGCCACAATGTGTCTCTCTGTGACCCTCGTGGAAGTTGGCAACAGTCGTGTGCTTTGATAGCTACCATCTCGATTTTAAATTATCGTGGAAAGTGACCACTGCATTTAACTGCAGCTGGCCCTCAAGACGCCAACAGCTGTCACCCTGTATTGTCGTCAGTCGAATGTGGGTACTTGAAGTCAGTTATCGCCTTGTACCAAGTATTAGCCGTGTAAATTTTGGAAACTTTTGTAAATTTCATGTTGCCAAAGTGTATCACGGAAGCATCGTTCTACGTGTCTGTCTCCAGCTCTTCCCCCAGTTCCAATCCTACGTCGGCTTCCCGCAAAAAAAGCTCAACCCAGAGCTTGCGTCCGGCTTTGGGTTTGAGAAGCCAGAGTTTGCCCCAAAAAGTGTAGCATATATTTGAATGTGTGTCTTCGTTCTCTCTAACTCTGTGTGTTTCCCTTTTTGCTAACCAGGAGCTGCAGGTAAGTTGCAGCCTGGTGTTGTGTGGACTGTCTTTATTGTCCCCTGTGGTGTACCTGTCCTCCGTGTGGTCTCATGCGTGTCTGTGGATTAGAGTAGAAATCACCTAGATCTAGCCGCTCCCTCAGCAGTACAAGATGGATTATCAAGAAAGCAATTTCATAAAAATGCCCAAATAATTTTTTAATCTCTAAAAATACAAGTATTTGATGATGGGTTAAACATTGAAAGAGACAGGCTGATTGAAACTCTGCTCTTGATGATGCATTCAGTAGTTTTTCACCTTGGTGTGTGTTTCCGGGTGTCATAACTTCTGCAGCATCCATAAGCATGTAGCTGAGTCCTCAGAAATCATGTCTTGCTTTTTTCTAGGGAGAGAGCATGGACAATTTCAACTGGGGAGTCCGGCGGCGCTCACTGGACAGTATTGACAAAGGAGACACGCCATCCCTCCAGGAGTACCCCTGTTCTAGCAGTACTCCCAGCTTGACCCTGACGAACCAGGAGGACACAGACGAGTCCTCAGAGGAAGAAGCTGCCCTCACGGCAAGCCAGATCCTGTCACGCACACAGATGGTATTGCTCTCACCTTTCCATGAAGTAGAGGGGGTTCAATTAACTCTAAGATTTGATTTCAAAAAAGAGAAAGAAAGAAAATATGATGTTTAGGTGCCTTCTAATTGTCATTTCATTATGTACAAAATGCACGCACCAAAATAAGTATTCTGTTACTCATGACAAAAGCAAACTTACGAAGTTGACCTGTGTGCCCTGCAGCGGCTAACACAGCTAGTTCTCTGCTAGTTAAAGTGAGGTGTTCTGAACCCTTTTAGGGGCTCCTCATGAAGCGCGCGCACGCGCGCACACATACACACACACACATATTTTGGTAATGGGTTTGGACACTACCAACTCTCAGTGCATGGCTGCTTTCCTTTCCTGGTGTGTAAAAGTCACACTTTGAACGTGATGTGCAAAGACCGAGCAAACGTTAGTCCTTTTTAAGAGGAAGATAGGAGACTGGAAAGACGGCTCAGCAGATGAGAGTCTAGGGGGACCTGGTTCAGTTCTTGACACCCACGTCCAGCAGCAGCTCATAACCACCTGTAACCCCAGCTCCAACTCTTCTAGGCTCCGTGGGCACCTGCACTAACTTTATTATTAAATTTTTTTAAAGATGTATCTATTTATTGTGTATACAATGTTCTGTCTGCATGTGTCCCTGCAGGCCAGAAGAGGGCACCAGAGATCATTACAGATGGTTGTGAGCCACCATGTGGTTGCTGGGAATTGAACTCAGGACCTCTGGAAGAGCAGCCAGTGCTCTTAACCTCCAGCCCCCAGCACTAACATTTAAATGAAGTTAGTTATGTTAGCTTTCATGAAAGCCATGGGACAGAATTGACTACATACTGACAAGGCCAGCTCCAGACTCAGGGGTACTGAGGTTAAAGAAAATCATTTAAAATTACTTTGTCTACATGGGAAAAAGTTAGTATTTGCCCCTGTGTATTCTATACCCCAAGGCTTGGTATTTCCTATGTTAAATACTGACCCAGAGAAAATAGTAACTGTGCCTAAGCATCACTAATGACGCTCTGTTATTATAAACAACTTTACAGGGTTTTTTCCTTATTTTTTTGGTCTTATTAAAACTGCTCTTGGTTTTTGCTTAAGTTACTGAGTGGTGCACTCCATCATGCATGTCTGACCTTCCAGAGTCCCCCGTGTCACAGATCCTCAGACGTGGCTGAGACGAAGCTCAGTGGTACAGCATGTGCCTGCCATGCCTAGGGTCCTTGGTTCAATACCAGTAGCACAAAAATAAATAAATCCTCAGACCAAACAAAAATATGGCTTATGGTGCTGGGGGTGTGGCTCAGTTGGTTGAGTCCTTGCTTAGCTCACACAAAACACTGGGTTTGATCTCAATCACCCCATAAGCTGGGCATAGGGGTACCTACCCGGGAAGTGGCAGCAGAAGGGTCAAATGTACACAGGGAGTTTGAGGCCTGCCCTCACCCCAGGAAAAAAGGATAATACATGAAAAATACAAATTTTGGCTCAAGGCTAGTATAGTTCTAGATTGCTCACGGCTCTCCCACTTTGTTTAATTAGCAACATTTAACCTTTGTGGCCGCCTGCTCCATCATGCTGAGGGATTAGCTGCTTCCATCCACAAACCTTTCTGCTACCTACTAGAAGCCAGAGAAGGCTACTAAGCCCATAAAATCTCCGGTGACAATTCTCTTGGCTGTCCCTGCTAATGAATGCCTCTCTCCTCCCAGCTAAACAGTGACTGTGTGGCGGATGACATGCCGCCCGAGCACCAGGACCTGCTTCAGTCTCAGGATTCTGCCAGGAGCAACACCACAGAAGACGTTCTACAGATCAGAGATGAGCCCAGTTTGGAGGCCTGTCTAGATAATGCTTGCAGCCAGCTGCCTGAGGTGGGGAGACACAGGGCTGGTGCATGGCCAATCTAGGCTCCCTTCAGCACTCCACCACGTCCCTTGCTTCTCTCCCCCGAAGAGTTTTCAGCTGACATGCTGCTAATTATTTGATTTGTTTTCAGTATTTCTAACCTGTCGGCTTGTTTTAAACAAAACCGTCAGCCCCGGTTGGTTGGTTGATATTTAGTTTGGTTTGGTTTGGTTTGGTTCTTCCTTTAAAAAAAAAAAAAAAAAGTGACATGTCGGAAACAGCCTACAGGTTAAAAATAATGCCAAATGTGTCAATGAGCGTTTTGCGCTGCGGAGTGTGACTTGGTCACTGTGCGAGCGCTTCTCTGGACAGCAGGCATTGCCTGGGGCGCTGCGTTTCTGTGAAGGACTACCTCTGCCCTCCCCCTTCCCTGTGCTTTGGATGGGTGTTCTGTGATTGGTGCTGTGACCGGGTTAGGACCTCAGGCTAGCTGTGTTAGCAGCTGTGCGGTGAACCGTGTCCAAAGACTCTGCAACCTCTAGTATTATGGTTTTTGGAGAGGCCTGTAAGAAGTAAGCCAGATTCCAAGCTAATGACTGACCAAAATAAGTAAGTATTCATTGTCTTGGTGTTATTGTTGCCTTTTTTTTTTTTTTAAAGATGATTGTAGATATTTTTTAAAAATGTAATTATTGCTGTAGTTCTGTGAAACGTGCCTTCTGCTCGATAAGCATTAGGAACTGTGCATTTTTTGTATGTGTTAATGAAATTAGTGTAGTTACTAGAGCTCAGCTGACGTGGTTATTAGGTTGTGTGACCTTTTGTAAGGCAGCACTCTTAGTAGGCTGAGAACTGGACATGTCTGCACCCTCTTTAACAGTGAGCAGATATATTTTGAAATGGAGGCATTTTTGCCTTCCTGATCACGAGTCCTGGGAAATTCTAACAGAGAGAAGATGTAAATAGGTCAAGCAAGCGTTCATTGTGACTTCACTAGGGCCAGAGTTTCAGCAAGAGGCTAGGAAGGAGGAGATGATGGTATTTACTGTCTACATTAAGGAAGATTAAAAAGACATTTGTTTTGCTGTGTGTGTGTGTGTGTGTGTGTGTGTGTGTGTGTGTGTGTGTGTGTATGCACGCACACATTTCAACAGGAACAGCTTTGTGGAAGTCCAGAGAGTAATAAACTGGTTTTTGGTGGTGACAGGCATAAAGGACACGTTTCAGGGTTCTTGGGCCTTCCGGATAGAGGGGTAGCGTACAGAGGACATGGCATGTAAACTCACATGGTCTGCTGAGCTGACTGCAGGGAGTTCGGTATCGGAGAATAACATGGGTGGGAGAAGAGAGAAACAGGAAGTGAAGAGGGTCAGACATGCGTGGTGGTAAAGAGTGCCATTCTCAAGACAGACTGCACCATCAGAGAGCGGGGAATCATGGGGTTCCCCCATTCAGGACATGGCTCTGCTGATGAGCCTCGGGATATCGCCGTAGGTAATCGGCTCAAAAGGAAGACGGGCTTCTTTTGGATGCCAGTTCGCTGCTTTCAGTCCTGACAGATTGGCCTGTGGTAGCAGTCATGGCGGAGCATGTACCAAGCAAATCTGTTCCCCATGGCCTTGAATGACACAGCAAAAGGGAGGAGCACAAGGCCCTTCAAGGGCACACCCCATTGACCTAGACCTCACCCGCCACTAAATCCCACAGTAGCACCACATTGGAGTGCCCCAGCCAGCGGGGTTTCAACAGGGGCGACCCACCTGTGGGAGCAAATGAGAGACAGGGGACACGAGAGACTGGCAGCAAGACAAGATTCTGATCAAGCTGCAATGTTTATTTCTCTTTGCAAGGCTTATATAGCATAGGAGGGGAGGGGGCAGGAAGGAGGGAAGGGGAAGAGATGTGGAAGGCGTGCAAGATGTGGGAGACATGCAGGTCGTGCAACTGCAAGATATCGGCTAAGGTCACCGGTCAGGGGCCATTTGTTCTGTTGTTAGGCTACCTGACCATGGAATGCTCTTTACATTCGGTTGTCATGGCACCTGACTGTGGAATGTTCTTATCTTTGGGAGCCTCTGGTTAGTAAACAGGTGTTACGCTCTGGGGAAGGGCGGTGGGCTTAAAACTTGTTCTCTGGCTTAGCTAGTACTTTCCATGGTTCATGTTTGGTTCCTGACATCTTGGTCCCTAACACTGGGGAAGCAAGCCTTCATGGACCTTTAGGGGTATACTCCAGTCCCAAAGCATAGCAATGCCTAAGTCAAGGTCCACAGTGTGTTGGAGCCCTGGATGAAGATGCAGCATAGGTGAGCATGCATTCATGCATTTCTTTTTAGGCAGGGTTCTACTCCGCAGCCCAGGTAGTTCTTGAAGTCTTTGCGGTCCTCATGCCTCAGCCCCAGAAGGGCTGTCACTACAGGTGTGAGACACCTTACCCAGCTTAGCCAGCGCTATTGAGCCCCATGCTAGACACTCTTCTAGGACCTGGGCATCTAAAACAGGCAGCTGGGGGCATGGAGCTTAATTCTATCAGGAGTGACAGATAAGCATGTAAAAATAAATTTTAAAAATGTGAGAAAGTGGGCATTGTATTAAATCTTCTCCAGAAATGTAACAGTAATGTGGATTTGAATGGCGAGAAAGCCTGTGAGTTAGGCCTCAGAGTAATCCCCTATACATATATGCGATCGCATATACGTATATGTAGTCTCATACTTATATGGGCCCTCAGTCTGTTTCTTGGCTTTTTTGTTTGAGGTTGGGTTTTTTTGTTTGTTTGTTTGGTTGGTTGGGTTTTTTGCTTGTTTGTTTTTTTCTTTTGAGACAGGATTTCTCTGTATAGCTTTGCACCTTTCCTGGAACTCACTCTGTAGTCCAGGCTGGCCTCAAAATCACAGAGATCCACCTGCCTCTGCCTCCCGAGTGCTGGGATTAAAGGTGTGCCCAGCGTTGGGTTGGGTTTTGATTTAGACTTTTTGAGATGGAGTCTCACTGCTTGGCCTTAGGCTGGCCTAGAACTCACTGCCTCAACCCCCCGAGTGCTAGGATTACAGTCCTGAGCCTGGCATCACCTAACAATATAAAGTGGGCTAATGGACTTCCTTCCCAAGTACCAAAAAGTCCCTGGGGACATCTTTTCTACCAAAGAAAAAGTTTACCCTTTTTCTTCCCTTTTTAAAAAAGGGTTCATTCTCGGGGCTGGAGAGATGGCTCAGAGGTTAAGAACACTGGCTGTTCTTCCAGAGGTCCTGAGTTCAAGTCCCAGCACCCACAGGGTGGCTCACAACCATCTGTAATGAGATCTGGCACCCTCTTCTGGCCTGCAGGGGATACATGCAGACAGAACATTGTATACATAATAAATAAATCTTTTTTTAAAAAAGACAACAGGGAGATAGGAAGCATCAAAGCCATGCATCTCTGAGATGAAACGAGTTCACCTGTTTCCAAAGCCTTTTCTTCTTAGAAAAGGGGAGGGGGTTCATTCTCATTGTGAAGGGTTAGAATGAAAGGGCGATCTTAGGGCAGCACCATTTATAAACAAGCTCTCATTAGAACTGTCAATAAAAGAACAGTCCCCACAGAGGAGTGTCGGCGCTGTATCTGCTAGCCAGGCTGGCAGAACATGTTTCCCAGTGTCTCCAATACAGTGCCCGATGTTCCCAAGTTGCCCACTAATAAAGAAGCATAGGAAAGCACCATGATAGTAAAATCATAGTTTTACAGTAACTTCTGCAACTAGTTAATTTTTATAGGTGAAATGTCTTAGGAATTAAAGGAACAAATCTCCTCATAAATATTTGTCTGAAGATTGCCCTTAAAGTGTGGTTAACACTGGGAAGGTAAAGGAAATGTCTCAATTACTGTTCTGTTGCCGTGCAGAGACAAATATAGGTGTCCGCTAATAAAAAGTGGGGCTTCGTGTCACCATGTTTGAGTATGTGACACAGGACGCTCAAAATGTGGAGGGAAAAGATTATACCAGGAAAATTGTAGATGTCAGGACATTGCTAGCCGTGTTAGGAAAATCCTCTCTCCAGGTTCCCAGGTCTGTTTCTTCACGAGCTGTCTTTTCAAACCGAACTTCAGGCGGAAACTACAACTGGATTGAACATAGTCCATTAGGTGACGTAGGTCCTACTCTGTGAGGTCAAGGTTTGCTGCTTACCACATCCAGACCCATGTTTCCTTCATGTACTTCTTGTTTATCTGCCCTATTCTTCAGCCTTTGAGATCTTCTGCTGTCGAAAGAATCCTATCCCTAGCCACCTTCTATGGGCTATTTCAGTCAAAGATTGGCCCTCTGTTGACTGCCATGCTCTCCCTTCTTTGGTTGGGTGCTAGCAGACATTCGTATATGGCTGATGCTGTTTACCATATGCATTCCACATGCCAGTATATGCTGTTGCCATTTGCATATTAGCCTGAGCTAATTACAGACTCATAATTAAGAATTAATTTGTAGCAGAGCACCTGTCTAGAACGTGCTCAGAATTCTTTCCAGAAGTGTAAACTAGGGTTCAGGCTAATTCAGGGCTCTAACTTCTGTAACTGGAGTTTCCTCCAGTCCTGCCTGGCCCACAGTCAGGACAAATCTCTCTCACACGCCAGTCCCACAGCCGCTCAGACCCAACCAAGTAAACACACAGAGACATATTATTTAAACTGTTGGCCTAATGCCTCAGGCTTCTAGCTATCTACTTCTCACATCTTAAACTAACCCATTTCTATAAATCTATACCTTGCCACATGGCTCGTGGCTTACCAGTATCTTACATGTTGGTATGCATGGCAGCAGCTGGCAGCATCTTCTGACTCAGCCTTCCTGTTCCTAGAATTCTCCTCTCTCCTTGTCCCGCCTATACTTCCTGCCTGGCTACTGGCCAATCAGTGTTTTATTTGTTAGCCAATCAGAGCAACACATTTTACATACAGAATATCTCACAGCAAACTTCTGCTTGCTTTTCACAGTTTGTAGGGAAAATTCCATTTTCAAGCCATAAAAGGAAGATTAAAAACTACTACAAACATAAATATAATACAAATATAATGAAGGTCTCATACTGGAAAAGTTCGTCTTGGCTTCTAAAGTCAAGGTGCTGTTAGTTAAAACTCAGATGGTGCAGACTCATATCCACGCAAGTTAGAAATGAGTGTTGACACCATTAAGATATGTGCTTTGAACATGTTTTTCTTTCTTAACAATGGTAGTTCATTTATTTAGCCAATATTTGTTCTCCTCCTTGGCAGTCACAGCAACATTATGTCAGCATGTTAACAGTGGATAGGTAGACTGGATCCACTTGTTAGGCTCTATAGCGTGTGTTTTCCTTATTGTTCATTCGCTGAGGGTTAGGGACATGCAGCCATTCTTATGCATTAAATGCACTTGTAATTCATTTCATTTCAAAAGCTAACAACCTAAGTTTCCTAATCTTTTGTGAACTATGCCTTAGCTGTGAAGCCGTATTGGGTCTCAAAGATGCAATGAGCTATTGTATTACTACCGAAAGCGAGCTCTGTGTATCACAGATACCTGGAAAGTTACCATAGTGGTTCGGTTTGAGTGTCTTTATGACTGGTCAGTGTCTGATTCTGACTTGTGGGCAGCCAGACCCTTAGTATCAATGGATTCAGTCTTGAGCCATCTCCCTATCCCTAGCCAGAATTTACCATGTTTGGTAAAGTGAAAGGAATGATAGATAGGTCAAATAAGAGAGACTTCATACTAATAATGACAAGTTTTCTCATATAAAAATATACTGTGTATGAGAGAGGGTATCTTAGCAAAGGACCTGGACTCTAGTCAACACCAAGTCCTGTACATAAAGGAAAAGGAAAACAAAGAAAAGAAGAAAAGATGTTGGGTGTTTTTATAGAGCAGTTGGCTGTATATTGTAATTTTTTTAATTCTAGGACTAGGGATTTGAGTCAGTAAGTTGCTTGCTTCCTGTGTGAGGCCCTGGATTTGTTCTTCTATACCAGCAAAAATTGAAAGGAAAAAAGAAAAAGAGTGGGATCATTTAAGAAGACAATTGTGTATATTCACAATTCAAAAACTAGACAAACTAGACAATTTAAAGGGAGACTCGGATCTTTATTGCATTGGTAAACGTCTTTCATTGTTGTTGAAGTCTGCTAAAGCTGAGATCGTTTCACAGGATACAAGTTCAGTATTAAAGGAGGAACATGTTACAGCCTTTGAAGATGAAGGGTCATACATTATTCAAGACCAACAGGACCAGCTAGTGTGTCGAGGAATCCTTGATTTAGAAGAGACTGACATGCCAGAGCCTCTGGCCCCGGAAAGCTACCCCGAGTCCATCTGCGAAGAGGACGTCACCTTGGCTTTGAAGGAGCTGGATGAACGGTGTGAGGAGGAAGAGGCTGATTTCTCTGGATTGTCCAGGTGAGCATGGTCATGTAGATAGGTAGGAGTCTCTGCTTCATCCCCACCCCTTCCCAGATGTGCCCTGCCCCCATTCTAGATTATTAATTTTGATTAATTGGTGTTTAGTCTATAATCACACTTTCTTCATTTTTAAAGATAAGGCATACTATGGTCCTTCCTTCCTTCCTTCCTTCCTTCCTTCCTTCCTTTCTGTTAGTATCCATATAAAACAAAAGCATTCCATCCCTAACACACCATGTTAGAAGCACACCACATGCCTATTTGGGCGGGATACCAAATGGCCAAGTGTTAAAATCAATAGTTGAATGAATTTCTGGGTTACCGAAATAAACCTAAAATGTATCCCAAAATTCTTACATGTTAGGTTAGATTACTGTAGGAATCTTGAGCTACCAGATCATGGTACTGAAGTGTAGAAGAATATTATTTTAAGGTGTGCTACTTTTGTTTATGTTGCATTTGTTTAACTCTGTGAAGCTGTGTCACTGTGCCTGACTAAAACACCTGATGGTCTAAGAACTCACCAATAGCAAAGCAGGAGAAAGGATAGATGAGGCTGGCAGGCAGAGAGAATAAATAAAAGAAATCTGGGAGGAAGAAGGAAAAGAAGTAGCCAGAGAAGGAGGAGGACATCAGGGGCCAGCCACCCAGCTACAAAACCAGCAATGGAGTAAGAAAGAAAGGTATACAGAAGTAGAGAAAGGTAAAAGCCCAGAGGCAAAAGACAGACAAGTTAATTTAAGGAAAGCTGGCAAGAAACAAGCCAAGCTAAGGCCGGGCATTCATAAGTAAGAATACGCCTCTGTGTGTGATTTATTTGGAAGCTGGGTGGCAGGCCCCCAAAAGAGCAAAACTAAACAACAACAGTGAAGGATGATACACTGTTCCCTTCAGATGTTTATGTTCTGCACATTCAAAATGTAGTATCAGAATGTGAATAATTCCCAAACAAGACTTGTCTTCACTTGTGGATTGAGTAATTGTTACATAAGTTCTTAAAGGAAATTCTGATGGCTCTTCGTAGGTTTGCACACCAAACAGTTCTATGACTTAAATTATGATGCTGTCTAATATCTGCTATTTAAATTCTGTAACTATTTGTGGTTCACCATAAGGTTCTTGGTAAAAGGATCTAATGTCATATATTCTGTCAGTATATTTCTCCACTGCACAGAGTCAGTGCTCTTGATGATTACTAATATTTGAGACTAATATCTGATAATCAAGTATTTCAGCTTTCCAGAAAGACAAAAGCCTCATGCTTAATGCGGTAAAAGAGTCATAACATACAATGTATCCAATTTGTTAACTCAATACACACAGAATGTTTGCCTGTATTTGAAAGCGTCACCCTCCCTCTTCAGCATGTCTTGCTGATAGCACTCACTGACAGTAAGACCTATGGAGTCCCTCACAGGTGTAGGCTTGACAGAAAGGATGCAAGGGGAAATATTCAGGGTTTGGCATCCTACAAAGGCTAAAGCAAAGCAGTTTGCTTTGGTCCATTTGTACAGCTGAGTAGAACGTTGCATGTTTACCGAGCACACACAGGTCTAGAGTTCAACACATTCTGTTAAAATCAGTCACTTCAGTGATTTAAAAAAAATAACTTTTTAAAGGTAAACTAGGTTTTTTACTTCAGATGACTATTTTGATATGCTCAAAGCCTTACTCTAGTCTCTTTCTTAGTTAAAAATTGTCTTACGTAGAATTTCATACATGAATACTGTCTGTGTGTGCATGACTTGTGCCCCACCCTCTTCCTCTTTCAGCTGTTTGCCCCCTTCTCCAGCATCTTCTCTTCCTGACCTGTTCTTCAGTGTCACCACACACACACACCCACACACACACACACACACACACACACACACACACACACACGAGCTCATTTAGTACTGCTTTTATGTAAACATGTTTAGGACTGAGCATTTGGGATCAGATGTCCCATAAGGGCTCATCTCTGGGGAGATGGCTCCTCTATCTGACCAGCTGTTGATCTCCTGTAGCTCTTCATCTCAGGGCGGGGGCCTTGTGAAATTTTCCCGGTCACACCAGCATGGCTACTGGTGGTACTCGGGGTTTTCGGCAGCCTTCCTGTGTGGGTCTCACAGAAGCAGTTTCCCTGTCAAGATACTTTCTAGCAACAGGCGCCCTGGTCTCTGACCCTTAAAATCTTTCCACCCTCGCTTCCGTGATGTTCTTGGGTCTCAGGTGTGAAGTTGCCATCTTGTACCATGAACCATTCAGTGTCGAGACTCAGGTCACATTTCTCTGTGGAGCGTGTGACTGAAATACTGAGACCAACAGAAACACAGTTTCATCTTCTTCCCTTGCTCCGGTTTTAAGTTTTGACTGTCTTGATGTAGGAATGAGAGATTCCTGAGGTGAAACAGCCACCCCTTCTGTCCACTCCCTTGTCTGCCTTACTGCTAGGCACATGCAGGAACTTCTGAAATAGCTGACCTGAATATATGCTGTGGCTGGTAATGTGGCTTTGGGCCTATGATCCAGGGTTCAAATTCTGCCTTTCACCCTCCCATTAGCCCCTCAGGCACATTATTTGATCTACTAAACTTTTTGTTTCTTCATTTGCAAAATGAAAACAGTAGCAGAATCTAACCTTGATAATGCTTTGTGAAACCCGGTCCTTGATGCAGAAGTATACAATCAAAACTTTCCCAATGTTACCATCAATGAAGGGCTCTTCAAAAAAAAAGCTGGGTTCAGGACTAGTAAAATGGCTTAGTTGATAAAGGCACTTGCCACAAAGCCTGATGACCTGAGTTCAATTCCCAGGATCCACATAGTAAAGGAACCTATCCCCATGGATTGACCGCCCCACTCATGTGCTGTAGCATATATGTGAGTACATGTATACTTGTGTGCATACACACAAGGAAAGAGACAGACAGACAAACAAACTAAATGAATAAAACAGAATTTTATTAAGGAATCCATAGATCACAATATGAAAGTACTCTAATCAATATTGATTGTTTCGAGATGGTCTCTCTATGTAGCCCTGGCTGTTCTGGAAATTCCTATGTAGACCAAGCAGGCCTCAAACTCACAGAGAATCACTTGCCTCTGCTTCCCAAGTACCGGGATTAAAAGTGTACGCCACTGTGCCCTGTCCTAATGCATGTTCTTTGTAGACTTAACTAGTGTTAATCCAGTAGTAACATATTGTAGACTTGGATTGAGATCATTGCTTGAAGTAAGAGAGTTCTAAAATGGGAAGAATCTGCATTCATTTGTGGCATCCCAGGGCATTCAGGCTGCATTCTCTAAATTAATGTGTGTATGTGAATAAGAATAGTTTCTATTGAATGATGTAAGACACTGTGAGTCTGTCCTTTTCAGACAGTGTGATGATTACTGTGGTTTTTGTGTCTCCAGTCAAGAGGAAGATGAACAAGATGGTTTTCCCGAAGTGCAGACATCGCCTCTCCCAACGCCCTTTCTGTCTGCCATAATAGCAGCTTTTCAGCCCGTGGCTTACGAGGATGAGGAAGAAGCCTGGCGCTGCCATGTCAATCAGATGCTGTCAGACACGGATGGATCGTGTGCAGTGTTTACCTTCCATGTGTTCTCAAGGCTGTTTCAGGTCAGTGAGGTCGAGGTCTCCGAGTGCCCATTACCACAGTCTGGTACAGTGAGGCTTCTGTACTTGACATCTCAGGCTTGAACATTCTACTGATTTTCTTTAACATATGTTTCTAGGAAGGTAACATTTTCTTAACTTGCAGAGTTGCATGTAGTACACCTGCTGTGTTAATCAGTTCCTAATGCAGCTATGAAAACCTGCAGTAAAACTGCTACAAGACTCCAACACCAGTTCTGACTTTCTGTGGTATGCTGGATACCACCACGGTACCTGCCCTCCACCAGCTTCTTACAGGGAGGTTCGAAATGTGTATAATGAGGTGCTAGGTGACGCTTTCGTCACCATGGGAACTGAGTAACTACAGCTGCTTTCCACCTTAGGTAATAGTAATAAGCGCTGTACTTGATGCTTTTCAGTAAATATTCTCATGCAGCACCACATCACGTGGATATCATTTTGAGCGCTGTATGGGGAAGGAAAGTGTCTAAGGCACAGAGATCCCAGTCCTGTGAACTGTCCGCCATCTTCTTCTCCAGCTAGCTCGCATGCCTTGGGAAGCTCAGCAGAGCACTCCCCACTCATGTTTCCCGGGCGCTCCAGCCTCCAGCTTTCTTCGTGGGAGTTTAGTGTTCAGTAGTGGCAGTTTCCACTTAACCTTCAGCACTTAGTGCTCTGCCTGTGGCTTTCTCCTTCCTTACCAGTGATAGTGGCAGTTTCCAATGCCTCTCTCTCCCCCTCCAGTCCTAATGCCAACGAGGAGCACAATACACATGTGTGTAGATACACATTAGTTATCTCCTACACCCAGCTGGTTCACCTCCCCAGGCAGCCTGATGACCCCCTGCTCCTGGGAGATCACTGTATTCATGCTGACAGTCAGAGCTCCCTACAGGCCAGGACTCTCTTCCTGCCTAACCATCCCAGGTAGCTAGGAACACAGGTGTGTGCCACGGTACCCAACCACGATAGCTGTTTGTTGACATGTCTCCTAAAGAAATAATATGTAGAGACCTAACAGATCTGCTAATAGAATTCTGTATGCCATTACAATGATTTCAGTTGTGAGTTATGCTTCTTTACATAAAAATGGGGAAGACCTTTTTTATTTTATAAAATACTAAACTTTTCTCATGCTTTTCCTCGTAGACAATTCAAAGAAAGTTTGGGGAGATAACGAACGAAGCCGTGGGCTTTCTTGGTGAGAGTCTACAGCGCATCGGTACCAAGTTTAAAAGTTCTTTGGAAGTGATGATTACATGTTCGGAATGCCCCACCGTCTTTGTGGACGCCGAGACGGTAAGCCAGGCATGCTGGTGCCCATCTCGAAATCCCAGCACTTGGGGAGCTGAGGTAAAAAGGTTGGGGAGTATTATAATGAGTTCCAAGCTATACCCCCTCTCTATAACGAAAGCCTCTTCAAAGCACAAGAAAGATGACTGTGTTGGAATGATGTTGTTCATTTATTGGCCTTTTGTAAAAAGCAGTTCTCAATTTTGAAATGTGAGCGTTCATATCTTAACCCTGATCTACATATGTAGCACAATGTCATTCCATCCAGGCATGGTGAAACATACCATTAATCTCAACTTTCAGGAGGCAAGGGCAGGCAGATTTCTGAGTTCAAGGCCAGTATAGTGTACATAGAAAGTTCTAGGCCAACCAGAACTGCATAGTAAGACTCTGTCTCAAAAAAAAAAAAAAAAAAATTCCATTCCAGTGTATGAAATGCTGTTCAGACTTTGAACAGTGTATGAAATTGCTGATTCTGCCCTCTCCCTACACATACAGAATCCAGGATGACGAAGCTGAAGTGTCACACTCTAGAGATGTGTGTTCTTTCCTGTTCTTGAACAAAAATTGGTAGCGGGCTAGACCTCTCATTGCAATCTATCCAGAGCGCTGTGGTCTTCCCTGACATGCTGCAAATAATACTCCTAGGTTAGGCAGCTGCATGTTTAGAGGAAGCTTCCGAGATGGTGCCTCTGAGGTGCACACTGGTCAGACAGCAGAGGGTGTCAATAACCAGCTGGCAGGTATGCCGTGACCTTTCAGGAAGGAAATCAGTTTGCCTGCTTTCACAGCTAATGGCCTGCGGTTTGCTGGAAACACTCAAGTTCAGTGTCTTGGAGCTGCAGGAACATCTGGATACCTACAACACCAAGAGAGAAGCAGCTGAGCAGGTCAGTCCCCTCCACACACAAGTCATTTGCGTTGGGATGCAACAAACGTTGATCTGGACGCAGTCTACCCTGGACAGACGAGCAGCTCTCTCACGGGCCTGGTGGTGGGTCCTGGGGCAGCTCTTCTCTGTCTTTGGCTTTGAGAAAGGAGCCTATGAGCACAGTGAGAGCCCGCAGCTGTGGTCAGCATGGCAGGAGGGGTAAGGAGTGGGGTTTGGAATGACAGCTGTGGCCAAGAGCAGTCTCTAATAGAACTCATCTTCTGCCAGATGTTGCCTGCTAAGAAATGGCTGCGCAATTCTAGTCAGCCATTTAAACACTGGTCCAGTTCCCTAAGTCCCTGCAGCGTGATTTCAGTTGACAAACGCAGAAAAACAAGGCAGAAGCATGTTCTCCCAGACAAACTTTATATGCATTTTCCTAAAATAGATGAAATTCTCACTACTAACTATTAAATATACCACATTTAAAGACCTGTGAAGAACTGAGTATCAAACTTGGTTCTTTCCTTACATATTCTAGGTGAGGACATATTCTGGGTGAGGACGTATACCACCAAATGTACGTGTGAATAGAAATTGAGTGTCCCTGATCCAAAAACCTGAAATCCAAAATTCTTTATAACCTGAAACTTTAAGCACCAACATGATGTCAGAAGTAGAAAATTCCACACCTAACCTCATGTGATGGGTCACAACATAGCGTGAGAACTGAATGGAATGGCTAGGCCGTGGAATGTGTATGAGTCTCCCAAGCAATTTTACTAAAAACTGTTAGCAGACATGACTCTTCGGTTGCCTCATCCCTTGGTGATCACCTGATACTAGTTTTTGTAATTTCTGTCATTCTGGTGGGTGTGGAGTAAAATCTTATCTTACATTTCCTTCATCACTAATATTTGAGCATAGATATCTTCCTAGGGGGTAGCTTGTGGGTGTCTGTAAAGAGCCATTTTCTCGGGTATTTAGAAGAGGTCATTGTTTTAAATATAAGCTTGATTTATTGTGTGTGGGCAAGGAATGGGGCATACTATGGCATGTAGTAGTCATAGACTCCTTCCTTATGGGAGTTTGTTCTTTTCCTCCCACCATATGGGTCCCAGAGATCCAACTCAGGTTGTCAGCCTTGGTGGCACGTGCCTATAGTCATTAAGCCATTTTGCTGGCCTTCGATACATGCTTTTTATTAGATGTACGTATTGAAGTCACTTTTCTTTCTGGGGCTGTCATTTTCGCTACTGAAGTATCTTTTGATGACCAGAAAACTTTCGGCTTAATTAGATGCGAGTTATCAGTCTTTGTATCCCACTGGGGTTGTGCCTTGTAGGTCGGTCTTCAGAAGTCACTGCCTATCCTAGACACTGTGGTTGTTATCGTAATGGCCCAATAAGTCAGGCCTCTCTGGTCTGCACACCTTTCCAGCACAGCTCAGCACCACCCAAGCTGCAGTCTGGGTCGGCCTTGTAACCGGCCCTAACCAACCACCAGAATTGACAAGACACGGAGACTCCCAGGACAAGCCTGGAGAGGTATTCTCCAGTGTCTGCTTCTGCCACCAAACTCATCAGGGGATGGGAAGCTTTGGGAAATTCCAGGAGGCTTAGACTCTGACCCCTACTACAAGATGATTGGCCAACAGAGGAAAAGAGAGGCATCTCACCTAAGAACCAACAAATCAGGTGTAAGAGTAAGGCCTGCTTGGAACTTTGAGGCCCTGGTCAAACCATCAGATAACCAGAGGATCATGGCTG
The DNA here is from genome assembly GCF_903995425.1 of Onychomys torridus. Taxonomy (NCBI): domain Eukaryota; kingdom Metazoa; phylum Chordata; class Mammalia; order Rodentia; family Cricetidae; genus Onychomys; species Onychomys torridus. Next base: position 37,396,678 of record NC_050452.1, read on the forward strand.
ATCCTAGTCAAACCAGAAACAGAAGCTCTTTTCACTGATAGTGGTTATGCACATAGCAAGTAGGTTTTTCTTTCTGCTCTTATTTTCAGCCATTGCATGTCAGGGTGGTTGATTTTACAGCAACAGGTAACTACTTTCCATGAGGCAACATCAAATGCATACAGATAATCTAGCTAATGACATGCTAGACCTTCACCCAGAAACTCCAGACATTACCATGAGAAATGAAAGACCAGAGGACCAAACCATGTTTCATTTTTTTGTGGGTCAGGAGACCCAATTTTGTAAAGATATCATCTATAGAATTAATGTACTTGAGAATCACACAGCATAATGATGGGAATTCTAAAGTGTATGTGGACATACCAATGGTTGTAATCATACAGTTTTCTCAAACATAAGATCAGATAACCTTACACATATCTGGCTAGCTGTTTATTTTCTGTAACCAAAGTCTTTTGAGGACATGGCCACCCTACTTGTTTGTACATTATTTATGCCATTTTTCATACGTAGAACTGAGTTAATATTTGCCACCAAACCAACATGCTTTGAAAAGCTTTAAGCATTATTTCCCTTCTAGAAAAATCTAGGACAGTAAACTTTGAAATTTTACTTCTAGCCACTGACAGAGAGATTTCAAATCGGCTGCTGCCTGTATAGGAGTAGGCAGACTGTGGAATATGACAGACGGCAATAACAGGCCCTTTTGATAGTACAATTTACAACAAAGTTGCTGTTGGTTCCAAGGGAAAGATTGTGGATTTCACTGAAAGAGAAAGATTAAACCTTGACTCCTGGGGTTCCATCTGCCCAGTTCTTACCCACACGGCTCCATGGCCCTGCTTTCGTTCTCCTGTTCTATCAATGAGTATCTTTATGCGGTTGCTCTACTAGCTGTGACTTTTGTTTTGTAGGGCCCACGTGTGCCAGGTAAGGCCTCCACCACTGAGATTTTCCCCCCAGCCCCAGCTAGTATTTTTGGTCCACATTCGGGGTTCTTCTATCCTCCACGGATCGGGTGGGATAGCCTGAGGTAAGCAGGACCTCCAAGTCTTAGGAGGAGTTGGACATTGATCACCCCAGCACCATGGGACTAGAAATTGATTTTTCCTCTAGCACCTTCTCAGCACATCAAGAGCCCCAACGGGATGCTACACAGACTGTCAGGCTTGCTTTTTTCTTCAGCCTTTGGTACCTCACTATCGCTGCTGACTGCATGTCACAGCCCACAGAAACCTTCAGGCATGAACTTGTAGCTACCACTGTCTGTCCACCCTCTACAGCAAGGGACCCATGCAGGGCTCACTCTAGCCCTTTACCCAAGTCCTGGCTGATAGTTCAGTGGCTGTCACTGTCCTTGGACAATTGCTTGCTTGTGCATAAGTTGCTCTGTCATGCTTAGAAACGGAAGCTCCCTCCGAGGTTAAACTTTCGCCTGCATTTGAGCAAAGAAAACATGAGGAGAGCAATCAGGTAGGAAGTAGGGGTTCTCCTTGTGACCCCTCTGGGGCATCTATCTGTACATGCTGTTAGAAGGCTAGTATGCAGTCACGGGACTCTATTATTGGGGATAAAAATCAAATAATTAAATAGTGTTCTCTAAAACACTAGGTAGGGTATGTGCTGTTTATTTACTGCCCATTCTAAAAAAAATAAATAATCAACTCTTTGTCCATTTACTAGTTGACTTGGACAGACTGGGCAAGTAGTTGTGATTCAGCGCACATGCATTTTAGCATGTTACAGGAAGAGAGGTGGACACCCGAGTTCCGTGGTAGATGTCAGCTGTTGGCTTTTCACAGTGACTGCCACCAGCCATATCTTAGCAGAACGGTTTAACATGTTTTTATTCCAAGATGCTGTCAGGAAAATAACCCAGGGGCCAGTGCAGTCTGCGCGATTGCAATCAAAGGAACAAAAGGTCGAAGAGATTGTTTTTGAGACAGTTGCCGTCTCTCATTTTCATTCTTTGCCTGTGAACACTAAGCTCCAGCTGAGGATTTTAAGTCCCTAACACTAAGATGTTTTCCAGGGAGCGACTTAATGAGCTGGTAGTCTTTCTCAAAGGAAGCAGTCTGCGTGGTTGATTTGATTACTTAATAATCACACACCAAATCATTTCAAACACACACACATACACACCAAAAACAAAGTCACAAGCCCAATCAGCCAGAAGAACTGACCACATCAACCATCAAAGCCCAAGAGCTTCATGTGAAGGCCCTTAGCTCTCATTCTGGAAACTCTGTGGCTCCATTTTTCTACACATCCACAATGCTGCTTTATTTTAAATTAGTATCGACTGTAAGAATAGCCGCCACCACCACCACCCCCAGGTAAAGAAAATCTGCATTTGGTTTCTATAGCCAAAATGCCTCAGAGATAGCATGCTTGTCATTTATTACCATCCAAAAGGAAAGGAAATAAATAGAAACAGGGTTTAGATGGATCTCGGTTTCTGTTTCCCTAATTAAAATTGGCGTGTGTCTTCAGAGAACTACATTTTGGGTGAGCAGACAACCTTAGCTCATTTTTCTGTAAGTTACCTTCATTAAATTGACCTTCATTTTCCACATCTCAGATTTAGACACAAAGGTCAGGTAGAGACAGCGAAGATTTCCAATAAAATCTACAAAGCAAAGGGTCTTACAATATGGGACACCACGGGCCCCAAGCACACCGATTCCATCTTTGTTAATAAACTCAGTGTGTGCATCTTGTATTGATCCTTCCTTGTTGGTATGTTCCATATTAACGATTGGCCTTAGGTGGAGATAAATTGTGTCTCCAGCCAGTGCTCACCTTTCAGGTCAGTTTCTGGTTTCATATAGACAGACTGGTAATGCTAGTTTTGTTTATTCTGTGACAACTACTGAAATTTATTTACCATTCTTTCTACAGTGGTTAGAGAATTGTAAGAGAACATTTGGTGCCAGCAAAGACATATACAGGATAAACACCAATGCACAAGTAAGTCTTTCTGCTGAGTGAGGACATTGGGCGTTATTTAAAAAAAAAAAAAAAAAAAAAAGTATGCATGCGGTTGTATGTACTCCATATCCCTAGAATGCTTGTAAGCCTTTTTCATTTTGGTCTATCAGAACAATCTTTCTGAAAGTTGGGTTCAGTGAGATATTGGCTTAGTAATAAAAACTTCACTTTAATAAAAATGAACCACCAGCTTGTGGCTGAAGCTTAATAACAGTGAGTTAGATAAGCTTGATGGGTGTCTAGACAGTCCAGGTCAGCATTTAGTCGTATCTGCCTCTTAGAGGAAAAAATGGCTGTACATTAGTATTCTGTGGATATGTTATTGTCTGGTGAGAAAAACAGACCCTAGAGCAATGTGCTCTATATCCATATTACCCTAAATATGAAATTGTGGGTCCATTATGTTTTGCCCTAGTTTTAAGAAGCAGCAACACATTTTCTTAGAGAAAAGCACATCTATAATACGCCCCCCTACACACACACACACACCCCGTGATAGTATGTTAAGACGTTATTCCAGTGAGAGTGGGAGAACTTCCTACTAAGAGATAGCCTTCAGCAACTCAGACACCTCCACAGCTGACATTTGAATTCCCCCCTTTTTCAACTCTCTACGTTTACAATAGTGTGTTTCCATAGAAGTTATACTAATATAAGAAGGAAATCATAGTTTAACTCTTAAGCTTTTCAGGCACAATGCCAATATATATTTCATAATCCCCTCCTCGCAACTCAGTTGAGCGGTCTCTTCATTATCCCCATTTTGAAGATGAGGGGATTGAGACTCAGAGAGGCCAGTTTATCTCGTAAGTAAATAGTAGAAACCAAGATTCAAACTTAGACAGGTAATTCTGAGCTCTGTACTATTTTAAAGGAAAATTAAAATCATGGATAAAGAAATAAGATGGAAGTTAACTCTAGAATTGAACCCAGTGGATACTTTTAATGATCCCTACGAGCATCCTATAAGCGAGGTGGAGATGCTGAGTGGTTCTTAGTCTTTCTACCTCTAAAACAATTCCATAATCTCCAAGACTCAGTGAGCAGCTTGAGATGTACTGAGTGAAAAGAGGAGACTCCACTTAAGACTGGATTCTATTCTTCCTTTTATGCTTTACGCTGCCTGTGCCCGGTGCCAATCTATACAAGCTGTCAGTAAATATTTTAATGAATCAATGAAGACAAAAATCTATCATACAAATATCAGTGTACTTAAAATGTGTGTATGTGTCAGTTTTGGTAATTCAGAGCTATAGTTTGCGAGGTTGCCTATAACTGTAGCGGCCTTAAGTTTTATCCGAGCATGTCCAATCCGACACCGTTGGCATGTATGTGTACAATCAGTTCCATTTAACATGCTAGCAGGAATAAGAAAAGGGATTTAAAGCTTGAATTCCCACCTGAAATAAACTATATGAAGTAAAAGTTCAGAAGTAAAACCTCCTGCTAACTGTTTGACATTTGGATTGTGCTCTGCTAACGTTACCGGGCCACTGTTTGCATAATTTATGGTCAGCTGTGTAGAGCTAAAGTTCACCTTTGCTTAGCAAATCCTTCCTAAACTGACAGGAATAAATGTGGCTTAAAAAAATAATAAAATAAAAAGCCCTTCCGGGGAAACATCAGCAAAGCAGATTCCAGAAGTTCTGTTTACACACCAGCAGTCTGTTTTAATTCCAAGTCGCTCCTCTTTATCCCAAGGCTTTTCACTGTGTGTTTCACACATCATCTCCACTTGGTTCACACCTGGTTAGGTCAAACTTCTGGCACAAATGCCATTTGGAGTGTACTGTAAAACACACTAGCTCTCCGTGTTCTGTCCTGTGGGCCTCAGCAGGAGTGAGACACAGCCTGAGATCTAAGAGACTAACAGGTAGGAACGTCTAGAAAGAGCTACACCACCAGGCGGTGGTGGCGCATGCCTTTAATCCCAGCACTCAGGAGGCAGAGCCAGGCAGATCTCTGTGAGTTTGATGCCAGCCTGGGCTACCAAATGAGTTCCAGGAAAGGCGCAAAGCTACACAGAGCCACCCCGCTGCTAGGTAGGATAAGTATTTTTCTGCATAAGATTAGGAGCCAATTCAGCCAATCCTTTGGTTAAAAAAAAAATAATGGTAAATTCATTTAATAAGCTTCCCACTGCACTCATGGAAATATTACAGTTAGGTTTGTTGGGAGAAGGACAAAAAAAAATCCTAGATCAAAGAACGTTTACAACAGTTAGAGCTCCCAAGATCACTTTGTTTTATTTTTTGTGGCTTTTATACAAAACTAAACTGTAGCGCAAATTTTTATTTGCCAGAGGGAAAACACAGCCCACCTGAAGTTATTAGTAAGTGTCCAGAAAGTAGTTTGGAAATGACTTGATAAAGCATTGTTTGGGGTATAAATGTGTTCTTCAGTTTGCGTGGGGCATCTGTAACCTTAGTTACAATGATTTCTTACACTAATTCTTGATCTTTTTCTCTTTGTATTTTTTGTGACCCGATCACCTTGCTTAGCAAATGGGAATTCTAGCAGTAAGTGGCCTGTCTTGATTTATAGATTCCTTATCCTTGCCAGACAAACTGGTTTTCATCTGCCATGCGTCCTCCTGTGACCTAGCAATGTTTTGTCATTGACCACTTTGAAAAGTAGCGTGTGCTTCAGTTTTACGTGGCCCTAATCCATGACCATGTTGGTCCTGTAAAATGAAACAGTAAGACTTTATAGTGAATATGCAACCAGCAGTTACAGTGTTTTTTTTCTACACCTATACCTGACATCTCTCCTTTAACATTTTAAATTTGGACTCCACATGACAGCTTCGTAGTCTCACTTAAATGAGATCACCAGGTGGTTTGTCTTAAAAGAGTCCTTTTCTTTAAAAGCCCCTTCCTTGTGGTGAGAGGACACCCAGTTTCGCTCTGCCCTGGCTGACAGGTGCATCAGGACCTCATGGGACCAAAGCCTGTGCAGCTGCAAATTCTTCCCATCAGCAGCTTAGAGTTTCCAATTTACATTGAGTCCTCTCCTCCAGAGCATCCTACATACCGCCTTCTGACACTGTCCGGTGTGAAAATGTGCTTCCTACTAAAAAGGGATTCTGTAACCAGCAGCAAGCCTTGTTATCTGAATGCCCCCCCCCCCCAGCACTTTTCACCTGCCTCCCATCAGCTTCACACCATATTAACTTGCTTACCGCAGAAGCACAAATGCCAAGACGATTTTAACCTATGTGTGATGTTTCACGAAGTATGAGATCTGGTCAGGTCTGGGAAAACGGTGCCTTGGTTAACCTCCACTGTTAACACTGCTTCCTTGCAGGAGCTGGAGCTTTGCAGGCGGTTGTACAAACTGCACTTCCAACTGCTGCTTCTGTTCCAAGCCTACTGTAAGCTCATCAGCCAAGTAAACACAATCAGAAATGAAGCAGAGGTACGTTCCACTGGGCATCAGAACACTTAGTCAGTACATACGTGTGAGTGTGTATGCACGTGCATAGCGCGTGCTCATGTATGTACATGTCTTGTTAGAATGCCTAAAGTCAAAAGCCACTTACATGGAATTTTCTCCATTGATCAGTTAGCTCTTTTTCACATAGCAAATAAGAGAGCTGATACACAGCGGTTAAGCCAGAGGTTTGGTAGCAGAAACAGACCCATAATCAAACATAAAGCATGCATAAAGTTGCACTATGACGTCCCTAACATCTCGTCTGTTTCTATAGTTTTGTGAATGCACATGACATTAATACAGAAGTTAATGCATAGGTTCACAGTTACTGACTATAATCTGCTATTAAAATTGTCATTGGGAAAATGGTCAAAAATTTTAATTAAATATAAAGTTTTTTATATTTATATATATACATATATATGCACATATATGCTTATTTGTATACACACATTTATATAAAGTACCCTGGGTAAAATAACCTTCTAAAATATACTTTCCTCACTGTCCAAAAGCAATTATAATCTTCTAAAATATAGTATAAACATTTATTGCAACCTAATATATCCAGATTATCTAAACTTGGTATAGGACACATGTACTGTAACACCCAATACTCAGGAAGTTGGAGCAGGAGGCTCTCAGGTTATATGAGAAGACACTTTGCCTGGGTTTTATTGTTGTTGTTTTGTTTTCTTTGGTGGCTAATTTATATTCCTGTTGAAAGAAGAGTTCCTCACCATCAGCTCTATCCCTGACAGTGTATCCCTGACTATAGGAACAGATCGTTAATGACGTATCTGTTTTAGGTCATCAACATGTCAGAGGAACTTGCCCAGCTGGAAGGTATCCTTAAGGAAGCCGAGGTGGCTTCGGAAAATGAAGAGATTGATATTTCCAAAGCTGCACAGACCACAATAGAAACCGCCATTCATTCTCTGATTGAAACTTTGAAAAACAAGGAATTTGTGTCGGCAGTAACCCAAGTCAAAGCTTTTAGGTAAGTGGGGAGACCGCACAGCACCATAGTGCGTTCCCTCAAGTAATAAACAGATACCAGTTCCTCTAACTAGGCAGTTTGGTTCACAGGCGCTAACCTAAAATGTAGCTTATAGAGTCACGACATCCATCTCAGAACTTTAACATTATGTATTTCCAGAACCCTCTGGCCCAACGACATCTTCGGCAGCTGTGAAGATGACCCCGTGCAGACACTGTTACACATCTACTTCCACCATCAGACACTGGGCCAGACGGGCAGCTTTGCGGTCATTGGCTCAAACTTGGACATGTCCGAAGCCAACTCCAAACTGATGGACCTGAACCTGGAGATCAGAGAGTCTCTTCGCATGGTGCAGTCCTGTCCACTTCTAGCGCAGGCCAAACCAGTTGGAAATATGGCGAGCACTGGATTCTGAGCAACTTCTGATAACTCGAGAGAGGGAGTAATTTGAAAATGATCAAGGTTATTCTTAACCAAGCACCTTTTATGAACCCTTGTGATTCACTGATAACTTCTGGGCAGCAGCACCTTCAATTGTAGTCTACTAATCTCAAACTATCAGAAAAAACCCGAAGAAAAATATCTAACCGCTTCACTGCTGCCTATACTCCACAGTAACTGTATGAAGGATGATTTTTTTTCACATAGGTTAAAAAAAAAAAAAAAGGGCTAAAAGTGATGCATACAAGTACATTACTCTGGAGGAAAGAATAGAATTCCGAAGATGTTTGCAGTAATGGCCTCCAAGACATTGCAGGGCAGGTGACGTGAGGCTGGGATCGGGGCCAGTTCATTTTTGCTGAAGACCTGCCTGCCACCTGCAGAGTCACCTGGATTTCTAGCTGTCATCAACATAACCTACAGTTGACGCTTAATCATCAACATGACGACCATCCAGTCCGACAAATAACAGACTTACTTGCAAAAACCAATGGGTCTGGGGTCTTGTTTTTGTTTTCTCCCTACGTATGGGATAAGGGTTTGGGTTTTTTGTTTGTTTTGTTTTGGTTTGGGTCTGTGTAAGGAATTATGTGTGTGTGAGCTGGAGTGTGTGAGCGTGTGGCAGTCCTGTTTCCACAGTGTGGATGTCTGGTGACACCTCAGAGCATGCCCAAAAGAGCACTGTAAGATTATTTTTGAAGAAATTTTATTTTATTAGATCTAACTCTTCATAGTGTGTAAATGTTAGAACACTTTAATAATATTTTAAAACTGGGCTTTCCCAGTGTCTCAAAAAAAAGAAAAAGAAATAATATATCTGTTAATATTATTGGACTCTGCTGCTCAGCTCTCTGATCAGTGCTTGTGTTGATATTGTTGATAACTAACCAAAGTAGATGCCTGCAGAGACTTTAAAATGTAAAATAAAGATGTGCGCTGCCCGTCAGCGCCCCTCATTAGGCAAGTTAACTTATTTTACTCCATAATTATAGATACTGCATAGACTAAAACTTGTATTTTCCTGTACATTCGTGCCACGCACTGTTATACCAGAGTACATGTACAGAGCTAACGGAAAGGCTGTGGTCACTGATGGTGGACTGTGTGTTCTGCAGGCTCTGAGGGCCGCAGACATCAAGAGAAGAGATGCAGATGGCTTGTGTGTTTATGCAGGACTCAGCTGGTTTCAGGCTCGAGGAGCCTTGGAAGACAGAAGCCTGAAGACTGACTCCCAAAACATGCAATATACTTCTCCACTGTCTAAGTGTGTAGCGTAACACACACTGGATCCTCTGTCTTTTTTAAAAAATAGCATTTTGTAAAGGAAATGAATGTAGTCCACAACTCCTGATTTGAAAGGAACACCTTGTATTTTTTATATGCATCTCTTATCCACTGTGACTTTTATTTTCAAACTGGGCTCTGAACTCCAGAGTTTGGAATGTAGAAATGAATTGCTTAGCTTTGCCTTTTCCTAGGGGTGTGGACCCTGACAGAAATGTAATTATGCTCAAGTGCATTAATCGTAGGCACTGTGCACGCTGTTGGACTGCTGGCCACAGTTATGTTTCCTGTAAAATTCCATAACTGGTCACAGCACATTCATAATCACTGTATTTTTTGACCCAGATAAAAAAATTTATTTTAATGGTGTTCTGGTACTGTAAATGGTGTCCTTTAAATTATTAATAACTTTTGGGTTGGGGGGACAGGCACAGGGATGGTGTCCAGAGACACACCACACTTCACATCCCCTCTCCCATCTTTCTCATCCTCCTTTCATCCTTTTTGTTAAAAATAAAAAATAAAAAAAGCATTGAAGCTGTTGCTTTGTGTAGTATTTTTAAAAAAATAATAGATAATAAAGATGACTATAGATGACATGTTACCTGCAGAGTTCTCACACATAATTTCTCTTGAAAAAAGAAAAAACTTAAATTGACTACCCACCCATCTTTGGACAATTTATATGTAACTAATATGGCAGCGTGTTAAAAAATGAACCTACCTACAAAACCAGAAATCAGATCCACGAGGACTACCTTCCTTACAATACCTACACTTTATTTCCCAATTTTCTGACTCCGAAGTTTGCATTTACTGACAGAATATTAGTGCTTAATTTTAATCAGCTTCTCTTATTACATTGAGAACCTAAGTGTTTGCTAGAAACAACCCTCTTCTCGGAATCCAGCAGTTTAAACAGTTAGGAAATTGGCTTCCTAAAGAGCAACATGAGGAGACTACCCAGAGTACAACAGCAGGCTTTAGAGCTGCTGCACCTTTTGTGACTTGGAGGTTAGAGCTGTTCACCTATGTATGCTGGCTTGGAGCATCGCTAAGGGACCTTTTAGGGAAGACCACTGCCAGAACACAGTGAGGAACACCTGTCACAGTAGCATCACCTACACTCCAGGGAAAAAGAGCCGAGAGTTACTGTGTGGCTTTCCTCACCCCCACCCCCTAGTTTTCAAAGTGGTCTCTGGTTAACTTTGCAAAGTTGAGAATTACACAAGAACCAATCCTCTCAACATGCAGAGGTGGTATTTGCTAGCTTCTCAACTCAGTCTCAAATCTGATGCCCTCTAAACTTTGGGCTGCATGCATAAACAGTGTGACGTCTGCATGCTAGAATGTTGCTGTGGAAGACAAACTTTGTGTCCTTGGTTCAGTATCCATGTGCCCACATTCTGATCCTTGCCAAATAGAATTAGCTGCCCTGGGAAAATTAATGACAGCACTAAAGTTATTTTACTACTACCCACATTAGCAGTTGGTGGATTTGTCTTTGGACTCATTACATGCAGACTTCTTTAGGTCACTCAGCCCACGTGGCAAGTACTTACTGAGTATTATGTATATCATGTAATGGCAATCAACTGGATTGCCTTTGCCTGGACCTAGTCCCAACTAAGTCAGAGGTCACCCATGAGCACACTTGAGAACATCGCTTATTCAACCCCACAGTTCTTAATGCTCACTTCCGAGCCACCACTTTAGTCCTTAAAACTTCTTACCTGTCTCCAGGTACACAGAGGGCTTTCCTTTAAGAGCCTTTAATCTCAGCACTCAAGAGGCAGAGGCAGGCAGATCTCTGTGAGTTTGAGGCCAGCCTGGTCTCCAAAGCAAGTTCCAGGAAAGGCGCAAAGCTACACAGAAACCCTGTCTCAGAAACACGGAAACACACACACACACACACACACACACACACACACACACACACACCCCTAAAAGGCAATTTAGCCTCGTGGTCCATTATCCAGAACACATTTTTTAAGACGTTTAAGAGGGGGAAGGACTTTGAGAGGTGGCTCAGCAGCTAAGAGCACTGGCTGCCCTTGCAGAGGACCTTGCTCCAGTTCCCAGCACCCACATGGTGGCTCTCAACTGCAACTCCCATTCCAGGAAGATCCACTGCCCTCTTGCCTCCTCAGGCACCAGGAATGCATGTAGTACACGTGACATACAGGCAAAACACACATCAAATAAAAATGAAAAAACAGAAGCCTTCTAGTGCCTTCTCATAGACAACTAGGCAATGACCAGTCCCAGGCAGGGCCTGCAAAGTTCCCCAACCTGCTCTTGCTAGGTCCACCAGCTGCCTTATGCTCAGTATTTGGCCTCTCCGGTTTCTCTCTACCACAGGACGTTGTCCTGGCATTCTGAAGCATGTCTGTCAAACTTAGACAATCCTTTATTGAGGCATTTAGCTAAGGGCTTCTGCACCTGCCCAGTTCTCCGCCTTGTTTTTTTTTATTTTGGTGTTTGTGTTTTTGGTTTTGTTTTGTTTTTTGAGACATGGTTTCTCTGTGTAGCTTTGGGCCATTCCTGGAATTCATTGTGTAGCCCAGTCTGGCCTCGAACTCACAAAGATCCACCTGCCTCTGCCTCCTGAATGCTGGGATTAAAGGCCTGCGCCGTCGCTGCTGCTGCTGCTGCCGCCGCTGCCGCCACTGCCACCACCACCACCACCACCACCACCACCCGGCTCTCAGCCTCTTTTATATAGAACTGATGGCCCCTCTGAGAATCACCCTGAGGATGGAGGTATTTGCTGGTCACTAGGATAGATGTTAGCCACACCCCCATGAGGTTCACACCCCTGAGGAGATGCAGATTGATCGCTCTCTGCACACTCATCAGCTTGATTCGTTTGGGCCAGGGTGGACCTGTCCCCCATACACCAGGACACTACAGAGTCCTCAAGCTCACTTTGGACTCTGAGCACATTACTTTGGATATTTGCTAATGCACAGGATGTCAGGCTGGAATCCATGATGGGGGGGGAGGGGCGCAACTGTGTCACATTTACAAAACTGGGAGCACAGTTTCCACCTGATTCCATTTTGTTAGAAGCCCCTGAGTTTGTACGCTGGGCACCATCCTCTGCCAGTGGGCTCTCAAAGTTCCCCCCCTGGTGGGGGAGGGCTTTAAATTAGGAGGCCTAATTAAACAAAAAAACAAAAAACACTACACCCCATACAACTTTATCGTGTGTTGATCCTGTTTGATAAAAATCGTAGGAACTTCCAACCTACAGACTGAAGCTGCCTTTGAAGCCTTAAGAACTGATCAGTACCTGTAACCCCCCTAACTCAGCCTGACCCACTCTGCCATCAACAGATGTTAACGAAGTGTAGGTGACAGGTCCCGCCGACTTCCAGCTCAAGCTTTCCTCAAACCGAGACAGAAATTGGATAAAGCTTCAAACTGTTTTTGCAATATATATATATATTTTTTTTATTTCACGGGCTTTATCCAAGTACACTGCCTTTCATGAAGTATTTTTTGAGAAGGGAGAGGTGGAGAGGTGGGGAGGGGCGTGGGAGAAAGCTCACTGGCCCGCTCCATTGGCTCCATCTAGCAGAAACGTGTTCAACTTTGACTAAATGATGTATTTGAAGCTGAAGGTGCTATCACAGGACAGTCGTTTGTCCTTGCATCTCCCACACAAGTCTTGACGATGGGGGCGTTTTGGGTCCACGTGGCGAAGTCTGACTGGGCAGGCACATCTAGTTCTTTTACAACTCTGAAAAATCAGAGTGGGGAGTACAAAGGATGAACCCCTAAAGTGGTGAATTCTCCAATTACCAACTTAAGTGCATTGACTGGACTCTCAAAGAGACATATGGGCTCCATTAGCTCTGATTAGTATTAACATGTAAACGATGTCGCTTCTTTCTTTTTAAAGATTATCTAAGTCCCTTGGCATGCACGATGCTAAGCCAATACTTAGCCTCCACAGTTATGGGTGATAAGCATAAAGCTGGAATTTAGAACGGTCTTACGGGAAACTCCCTTTGGGAACTCTCAAGCAAGCAAGACTGAAGCTCAGTTCTTGTGTTTCATACCCTAACTCGGATGAAGCTTTTGGGTACTAGGGTACCACCTCAAGCTAGCAGAAAGGTGTTCTGTTTTACAGTGTGCTTTCCGGTACACCAAGTGGAGTGGCAGGTAACCAAGCTTTCTATACTGCAAAAAAGGGAACGGGTTCAAAAGAGACCGCACAATTATCCAGTTTTATAAGAGCAGAAAGGAATAGACACCGCTTTTCACGGTGGAGGGGACTTCCTACATACCACCAAAACAACAAACAAACAAAACAAACAAAACAAAACAAAGACTACGGCTACTGGGAACTTAGCCTCTTTTAGGAAACCTATTCAAAGAAGTACACCAAAAACCCTCTTCCAAAATGCAAAACCATGTGATTTACTTGGCAGGTGATATCCTCCACTCTGTAGGGGTTGTAAGATTTCTGGCACACTCGGCAGAACTGTTTGAAGTACACCTGCAACAAGAAAGAGCGTCCACGTGGAGCAGACGCTCAGCATCATGGCGGGAGTAGGCCAGCCACAAGGCGGCAGCGGAGTCTCTTACCTTGCTGGTGCCCTGCACACACCACACGTAGGCACTCTCCCAGCGGGTATTGCACTCCTTGCAGTGGTAGTAGCCATACTTCTGCTCTAAGAACTGAACAGCGGGGTAGCAGACTTTAACCACGTGAGGCCTGAGGGCCCCTCATATCAGAACCCGGGACAGAGTCGGCCTGATACCTAAAATGACCAAATTTCATTCTTGATCGTGGTGGGGAAGGTAAGGTTAGGTTTGCATCCACCTCTAAGTTAGAGTAATCAGGTGAGCTAATAGCTCAACGGAACAAATCTGTAGGCCGAGACCAAACAAAACAGCGTGTAGACCAGACACGTTTGGCTGGCTGACACGTTTAAGTCTTCGCCCTCAGACAAAGGAAAGACCAAGTATCTAGTGCTAGAGTTCAGGATTCTTTCTTAGGCCTCTTCTGTGGGGTGACACGTGATCTTAGGACACACACAGATGACAAGTTATTCATCAGGCTGCAAGAGGGGGACTCTTCTAAACTTTCTCAGGTGTTCAACCAAACATTAAATTCTCCACAATGCCAGTTAAGTTTCCCAAAAGGTCCTCCTCCATATCTGTGAGTACAGGCCATTTAGTATGAGCTAAGTGGTATTAGCAGCACCTGACTTAAACTTCCCATCTTCCTACTTAGTGACAAACAAGTTGGGAACAAGTTTCCCTCATTAAGCCTTTAAGGACTGGCAGGAGCTTAGAAGAGTACTTTATGCAATTTATAGGTAAGCAAACACCATGGAGGCCAAAAAAGGCTTGAGATGTTTGTCTAGATCACACTCGGCTATGAATGGCAATGGCCAATGCTTTCATGAAGGTCTTTCCTCCCTCCACCCCAAACACAGAACACAGTCTTCAGATAACTGTGGGAAATGAGGAATTAATCCCTAGGAGCCCTTTCCTATCGCTCCTGGCTCTCCATCTCCTTGGGAGTTACAACTGCCCTCCTTGGGCCCCTGACCCTTGTGTGTGTGTGGCGGGGTGGGGGGTGTTGGGAATTGATTCTCCCACGATTAAGTTCACCAGCTGATGCTGCCCGGTGTGCGGACTTATTACCTTCCTTCAGCCATCTGAAGTGTGGTCCAGTCAGACCTGGCTGTGCGTCCACCACGGGGGCCTTATTTATGGTGTGCATGTGATTCGAATAAAGTAATTACACTGGCATTTCCCAAAAAGACTCCCAGTGAGTCGGACCACGTATGTGTTGGTTTTACTGTGTAAACGTCTTCCTCTGCAGTAACAGTGACTGCAAAATCCTGTTTACCACGGGGCTGGAGAGTTGAATCAGCTGTTAAAAGCACACCCTGCTCTTCTAGAGGACTCTAATTCAGTTCCTAGAACCCATATGGTGGCTCCCAACCATCTGTAAAACTCCAGTCCCAGGGGGAATCCCCAACCTTCTGCTCCCACACCTCCACCACTACCAAGCGCAGACATACACATTTAAAACAAAAACAAAAACAAAACAAAACAAAAAAAAACCATACACATTGATGACATTGAAGAATACTATGCCATGCATTGCCCTGGACCCCCACGCTTAGTCCCGAAGGAGACCCCCAAGTCTGAAGGTTTCTGGGGCCCATCCAGCCTCACCTGGAAGCGCAGGCGCTCCTTGTCCGGCTCGGTGCTCTGCGGGGAGACCCCGTTTCTCGAGTCACCAGGGTCCTGAGCCGCCTCTCCGGCAGGACGCATCTCCTGACTCCGGGGCTCAGACTGCGAGGTCTCCCCACTGTCCGGGTCCTCCTGCAGCGGCTGCTCCCGCCCGGCCTCCCCTTCGTCCTGGACGTCGCCCGCTTTGTTGCACGGCTCGGGGACATCTTTCCTCGCTGCTACCTCTTCCTTCCCTGGCTCCGATTCCCAGGTCCCCGCGGGTGGCGGCCCCAGCTCTCCCTCGGTGGGCTTCTGCCCGCCCTCCAGCGGAGAGGCGAGGCCACAGAAGGCCACCGGCGAGTACACGGCGACAGTGCGCCAGGAGCGCGGGGGCCTCCGGGCGCCGGCGGGGCTGCAGGGTTGGCGGGAACCCGGCCGGACCTCGGGGCCCGGTCGGTGCTGTCCGAGCTGCAGCGTGCGGCGCCCGAGCGAGCACTGCACCGAGGCGTCGCGGCGCGGGTTCACCTGCACCGCAGCATCGCGGCTGCTGACCGGCCGGGGACCCATCCGCGACAACAGGGCCATGAGCTGCGCCCGCCGGTAACTGTCGAAGTACTCGGTGGCGCTGAGGTTCCCGCTGCCCGGGAAGAAGGAGGGAGGCCCCGGCCGGTAGCCCCCGGCACGGAACCGCCAGCCTTCCCGGGCCTTGTCGGCTGGCGGGTAAGGATGCGGACACGCGTGGGGCATGCTCGCCGGGAACATGTGTGCGTCCCGCGCCTCGCCCGCCCAGGCAGCCATCAGCTCGGTCCAGCTGCCCGCCACGTCCCGCTAAATAGGTGGCTGCGCCCCGGCGGGAGAAGCCCTGCCACCCCTTGCCACGAGGAGCAAAACCCTCCCCAGCCTCTTCCTACACCGGTGGGCGGCAACCCCCACGAGGATGCGGAAGCACGGCTTTCCTTGCTAGACACAGTAGCGATTTGTAGGGGAACTCGCCGAGGCGAGAATACCACCGGGTGAGAATCATCGCCGGGATTAGCCAAGCCAGGTGGCCCCTATGCCCTCGTGCCTCCAGATGTCCGCCATGAGGAAGGAGAGGCAGGCACAGCGTCTGATTAGGGAGCAAAATACCAAGGGAGGGGCCTGCTTTGAGCCTTGGTAGCTGTTGTCTCGGGTCACAGTTCACTTAGCTCAGAACCGTGGAGCTGTGTCCACCCATAGCCCTTTCAGGAAGGGATGCACTTTAGGGAGCCTGTAGCTACAGCCCTTCCCCAGGAGTGAACAGAGGTACCTGTTTTCTCTCCTCTGGGGAGAGGTCTACAAATTTTCCTAAGTAAATCATTCCTTCAAACGATATGTGGATCTGAGATGCGTTTAACACAAATGCAGGGAATGGATGGGGGGAAAATGCCTTCATCCCTGGAAAATGTTGGCAGTCATTAACAAAAAGAGAGATACTCGATCAAGTGGTCCATTACAAAAATGTGGTTTTCTCTGGTTTGATAGCGGCTTGATGAAATGCTATATCTCAGTCTCATTGACCTGTTTTTTGGACTTGTCTTAATACACGCTAGTGCCGAATGAATCTCAGCAGGTGTTTGTAAGTTGAGCAAACACATGTTTTTGTTTTACAATTTTACTCATATATGCACCAGACATCTACATTTCCAACCCCATTCTTCTAATACAGTGCTTATCTGTAGCAACGGTGGTGGGAATGGTAAAAACCACACAGCACACTTAACCAGAGGAGGTGCACGTTAGCTGACCCAGGTGCAAGCAATATTGGAACACTGGTAATTTATAAAAACACATGATTAATACTGAGACAACATTACAGCAGGAAGATCAAATCTGTGACATGAAATGTAAACCCATCTTTATCCTGGATGTGAACCATATATGAGCTACCACAGGTCGTAAACCGGAACTGATAATTCAGCCAAGTGGAGGCTCCTACGCATCTCCACGTTCAGAGGGAGGTCTGGGTAGTTTCCATCACTCCGAGGTCATCTGTTCCCACTGTGCCATAGGAGGTGTCTGCCATTTCCTCTTCTTTCAGTTTCTTATAAGAAATATCTGTGTCTTCGTCTTCATCTAGGGGATCTCGCTTGTGCAGTATCTCACTTCCATACATTTTGTATATTAAAACCAACACCCCTGCTTCTG
This sequence comes from Onychomys torridus, assembly GCF_903995425.1. Classification (NCBI taxonomy): domain Eukaryota; kingdom Metazoa; phylum Chordata; class Mammalia; order Rodentia; family Cricetidae; genus Onychomys; species Onychomys torridus. The sequence goes on from NC_050452.1 coordinate 37,414,202, forward strand.
CGGACTGGAAAAGGGCATAAAGCAGAGGAAACATGTACATACTTCCTATGAAGCGTGGTGGGAAGGCCAGTTTGAGGATGGCGGTACAGAGCTGCACATTCTGACTTCCTGTTTCCAGGCACACAGTCCTCTTGCAGTTGGGTGGGAGATGGAAGAGAGTAGCTAAGCCATAGCCCGAGGCATAGCCCGCCAGAGGCATAAAAATGGCGATCACATAAACGGATGCCGGGATGGTTGCCAGCAGTTCAGGTCCCAACATGGTGCCAGTCAGTATGAAAAGAACCACCAGAGTCACTAGCAGAGACCACAGGGAAACCTGATAAGAGAAAGTAGATAGGCAGACTATTAGCAATGCCATCATCGAGGAGGAATTCAGGCAAGGGGGTGGTGGTACCTCCCACACAAAATGGAGGTCATTGACAGAGTACACCCAAAGGCTGGAACTCCATGTTAGACGGAATTGCTCAGGGGCGTGGCCTGATATCCAGTGACAATTTACTTTCTCTGAGCTCTGGCCTTTGCCTTGAATGGGGCAATATGAGAACAGTCTACTCCTTCTAAAGTCTTTCAAATGGTAAACCAGGGATCAGGGGATGGTTACTGTTTTTAGGCAGACTGTCACTCAGCCTCTTACCCTAGGTCTTACAACCTTCAGTACTCTGCATATATGTTTAATTTACTGGCGTGCCTCTTTAAAATGGAGCCCAAGGACTAGACTGGACAATTTAATCTTTACCTCTCCTGAATCCTGTGCTTCCCACATGAAATTAGCTCTCATTTTACATGCAATAAAAGGCTGTTAAGTTTACACTGAACATTAACTTAGTTTAGGATATTTTTAACTTTCAACGTATAGTTCTAAAGATGGCCAGCAATCTGGAAAAGTTATCAAAAATGTAAGTGTAAGATATGATGAATTCTTTGTAATTCTGCAACTCTACTCTTTCATTTGTCCATGAAAAAAAAATCTCCTAAATTTCTAAAGATTATTAGGAAGTATTTCAGTAGGGAGGTTCTAGGTATACTGCACCTCTAGGTTGGGTAAAATGGGTAAAAAACCTCTCGGGGTTCCGACTGGAAATCTAAAAATGTCGATAGTCCCCTTCAGATAGGTAGTTCCGGTGTTCTTTTCCCCTGGGGTGTGAGGGCCCTATCGATCCAAGAAAGCTGAGGAGTAAATTCTGCCTCCCTGAAGAGTGTATGAGAGGGGCATCATTCGGGAGTTTCTGCATTGACATGTACTTGATGCTCTTTTGAAAATACTTAAAATTGAGTCAGGCAGTGGTGGTGCACCCCTTTAATCTCGGCACTCGGGAGGCAGAGGCAGGTAGATCTCTGAGTTCAAAGCCAGCCTGTTCTACAGAGTGACTTACAGGACAGCTAGGGCTACATAAAGAAACCCTGTCTTGGGAATTTTTTTTTTAATTGATCTAGGCTGATCAGAAATTCTACTCTAAAGATACTGAAGTAATTTCCTAAGGTCTATAAAAATATGTGCACAGCTGGCAGAGAACTATGACAAATCAACACTTTTATTATGTTTCCAAGTGTATCATATTGAAAGCACCGGCAGGAATTCCAATTCTTCATTCTGAGGAGTCTGCCGACAAAATTCCTTTAAGCAATTTAAAATAAGAAGAAAGAAAAGATGAAAAGCCGTATGGGTGGGCATTGAGATGGAAGGCTCATTTTAAGTGTTTGCAAAAGCTTCCTGATTATGCTAGCCTCGTCTCTCCAGTGAGGCCAACTCACCGAAATTGTCTTATTTAACACATTTCCTCTATTTGTAGAGCACAATTCCTCATCGACTGTCTTGCTCCTGGAGTTCCTTAACTTTCATGATAAGTGCCATTGGATTAATAATAAAACAGTGGCTGATGGTACCTAACTGCATCTCCAGACCATCTCTGGAGATACTGTCGACATATAATTAGGTGTTTCTTATACTCTATAGTGGTTACTGTACAGGATTTCTTTCACTTAGAGCTAGATCTGTGCACAGAATTGAACCCTCTGTCTCTGACTAGGGAAAGTTGGCTCCTCTGTGTAAATAGAAAGTAAGTTCATAAAAGGAAAACAAAAAAGTTTCTATATTCCAAAGTCTCCATAACTATGACACTGAAATGGCTTTTTTTTCTTGTCTAAAGAAACTTGTCTTGCATATTAGTTAGTTGTGTGTTTTGGTTAGCTTACTTCCTAAAATGAGCATTTTTGTTTTTACCTTCTTACACTTTTCAAAAGAAGTAAAATGAATATTTTCTGGTCTACTACTAGAAAGTATATGTTGATAAAATATCCATTTTAAAAATAAAACAATGGGTGTTGGAGATTTAGCTCAGTGGTAGAGCATTTGCCTAGCAAGGGCAAGGCCCTAGGGTCAGTCCTCAGCTCCGAAAAAATTTAAAAAAATAAAAATAAAACAATGTTAGAAATATTCCCTAATAATAGTAATCCTTCATCATTTCATAGTTTGAAAAACCATATAAAATAATGCAACAGGGAAGGAAAAGGATACATAGGTTTAGAAATGACAATGTCATTTACACTACCCAGGACCCAGTTTTATTTTGTGCTTTGAGACCAACATTTTGTTATATTCTATTATATTGACACACTATCCTGCTAATTTCAACTTTTTTAATTAAGAAGATATTTAAGGGTAGCTATTACAGGTTTTGCTTCCTCAGAATTAGAGTTCCACTTGAAACTATATTAATGCACTGTAAAATGTTTTGAAATAACTTTATTTAACCTGCTCTGAATTTTAGTCCTGTTCAGTTAGTGGGAAATGCTTGACATTTTGTTGTTTTGTTTTGTTTTTTTTGTTTGGAGATAGGTTATCATTATGCAGCCCTGGCTGTCCTGGAACCCACTATGTAGACCAGACTGGCCTTGAACTCACAGAGATCTGCCTGCTTCTGTCTCTCAAGTGCTTAGATTAAAGGCCTGCGCCACTATGCCCTGCAGTGCTTGCCATTTGATTGCATTGTGTCCCTCGTGAGTCTATCCCCAGTATGAGTACTAACAGATCTCTACACTATTGTTAATTTTCAAACGTGGTAGAGCAGTGGTTCTCAACCTTCCTAAGGCTGTGACCCTTTCATACAGTTAGTTCTTCATGTTGTGGTGATCCCCAACCATAAAATTATTTTCATTGTTACTTCACAGTTGTAATTGTGCTGCTGCTACTACTACTACTATGAATCGTAATGTAAAAAAAAAAAAAAATTTTGGAACTAGAGATTGGCTAGGGGGTCGCGACCCACAGGTTGAGAAACAACGTCAAAGGGGTTCTCTTGCTTTGTAATCTAGAATGGTTTCCAAATCCAGCCCTCCTGTGTCAGCCTCTGAGAGCTGGGATTACAACCTGCGCCTTTCTTCCCAACTTTGGCTGTAACTTAATTAGATCTATTAGCCCACTGAGGACATTAGACTTGTCATTAATTATCCTTTGTCAGATAAACTTGTTAAGTGTGTCCCTGAAAGTCCTTTGTTCCCTTCCCTGCTTTCCAAACCTCCTAGCTTGTCAGCTCCTCTCCAGAGACTAGACTCTAGGTGGGTGCCACTGGAAGGGAAGAGAGACCTTACCTTCACGATGTAGTCTGCCACGCGGTTGTACTTGTAGCGGATGAAGACGCCCAGCCCAATAGGAATGAGGGTGCTGCACAGAGTCAGGGTGACCGCCCCTAGCGGGAGCAATTGCACCAGAGGGGTATTGATCCAAGCCCGGCTGTAGATCCAGAGGCAGAGGGGCATCAACACCAGGGCCAGAAGCGTGGAGGAAATGGTCATGATGATGCTGCAAAAAAGTGTGAACGGAAGTCAGAAGGGCTCTGAGCCAAAGAGCCTGCCACGTCTTTCCTTACCTGTGACTTAGAGGGGAAGGGAGCTGGGGGCACTGCAAGCCGCAGGCTTGAGGTCTGCCGAGAATCTCTTTGACCCTTCCATAAAAGAAACACGAAGCCCAGGCAAGACAATGACCCAGGATCCAGGACCCAGGACGGCTGCCCCGGGCTTCATAAAGCCTGGAAACAGATTGATTCTGAGGACAAGAAACCTTTTCTTTTAATCCTACCAAATGCCCTGCAACGCTGAAACTGGTGGGTGCCACTTGCTGGGTTAAATTCAATTATGTTGCAGTCTCGATGAGATTACTTTCTTCATGGGACTACAGTGCTGATTTGCTTTTTGCATTTCCGTTCAAGTCCTAGCTTCAGACTTCTCTCTTCTCTTTGCCTTCCCATTACTAGAGACATGAGCTGACCTTCCAGAGCTATGCCAGAAATCCCAGGGCTGTTAAGCAGCTAGGTCTGGGTCAAAATCTTCCCCTCATTGACACCCAAGCCCTAAGTGTCCGCCAGGATTTCATCTTCCTCCTCTTTATCCTTCCCTCCTCAGGGTTTCATCCCAAACAGCTCCACACATCCCTCTTGCTGTGAACTCTGAGGGTTTGGGGTGAGAAAGAGACCATACCTGAGGTTCATGTCACCGTCCACCAGCAGGGACATCAGGTTGGAGAGATTTCCACCGGGACAGCAGCCACATAGGAGTACCGCCACCGCGGCCACCTCATCCAGCTTGAAGATGAGAGCCAGCAAGAAGGCCAGCAGCGGCAGGAAGCCGAACTGGCAGAGCGCGGCCAGCAGCGCGCCCACGGGCCGCCGGACGTGTGCCCCGAAGTGGTTCACGTCCACGGTGCAGCCCAGGCCCAGCATGGTGATGCACAAGGCGGCTCCCACGAACACGTTCAGCCCGTGGTTGAGCGGTGTGTCCCAGAACGGGGGCTCGTGGGGGACCCAGGGCCGGGGGAAAGCGGAGGAGCCCTGGCCGGCCACGCCACCGGCGAGGCTGCTGCTCGTGGGCTCTGGGGTCCGGCTCGGCCCGGGGCTGAAACCCATGCTCGCACTCGGAGCGAGACTGAGCCCGGGGCCGGGGCTGGAGGCGGCAGTGAGCGGCGACAGGGTGCCGGTGCTCGGGCTGCTGGCGTTGGGCGACAGGGTGAAGTTGTCCGGCAGCAGCGAGGACGGGTCAAGGAGCAGGGTGGCGTTGTCCAGGCCGTCCATGGCGCGGTGGCCGAGGCGCGCACTGCGGGGTCTGTCCCCCGGCTGCGCCTCCTCCCTCGGTCCTGCGGGCCCCGCCACCCGTCTGTCTGGTCAGGCGTCCCCGCAGCGGCGTCGGTGCGGCGAGCCGGTCCTCGCTCCCGTGTGCATGCCGCCCGGCGGCTGGCACTGAGCACCGCGCAGCCCGCGCCCTGTCGCTGCCCGCGCCACAGGCCCCGCCCTGCCGCCCGGTCCCCCTCCTTTTAATCACAGCTAAGTGGTTCTGTACCAGCGCAGCCAGGGGCGGAACAAAGACCCGACAAAGCCCAAGAGGGCGGAGGAGACCAGGCCGGGCTGCCCATCACATTCTCTGATGGCCCTCCCTCTTTTTCTTTTTCTTTCTTCAAATATTTTTTTCTACCTCAGATGTTAAATTTGAACATGAAGTCCCAAGTGAGGTTTGGATATATGTACACGCTTGTTAAATCATGTTGAATGAACGTATCTCCTTCGACGTTTAACGTTTCTTTATGATGAAAATATTCCAAATGCTTTCCCCTAGATTCTCCAAACACACAGTACACAATTATCTTTAGTCACCCCGCCCAGCAGTCGTACACCAGAACCCGGCCTCTTTGGTAATGAAATCTAGAGCGCCAGACTCATCAAATGGAAAAAAAAAAAAATGCTTATCTAAGTACACATAAGTCATATACATAAACAGTTTAAGTAGTCCGCAGCTCTAGGCATAGAGAGGCCTGGCTTCATATGAGCCAGTCTGGAAGCAGCACATGTATCTGGCTTGAATTTGCAAACAAAAATGTTAAGCTTTTTATGTTCGGTCTCTGAGTAAAAAGCAATAATAATGATTTATTTTTTATTTTTTCAGCCTGGTGCTGTTTCAGAACCAGGGCAAACCCATGGACTGGGTATTCTGTTTGTGAATTCCACTGAAAGACATTTATTTTTAATTGACACATTGCAGTTGCACATATCTATTGTGTGTAGTATAACATTTTAATCACATACATGATGCTAATGGTCAGATCATAGCCATCAGCGGCACATATTTGCAATGTCTCTGGTTAGGAACACTGAATCCTCTCCAATTCCCATTTTAAAATACTCGATTACTTGTTGCCAACCAGTTATCCTATGTTATGGCCTGAATCTTACAATCAGAGGCAGGACACCTCGGCTTTCTGGAGCTTGCTTGTGAGTACCTGGGTCAACGGGCTGAGATAAGTCCCCATGGGGAGTGGGGAGATGTGTGTTAAGGAAGCCATGGGCAGCTTCAGTTGCAAATACCTATTCTAACTGTTGACTAAGGAGTATAGACTTTGGGTCTGGTTTGTTTTGATATATGAATTTTTAGTTATTTGCAAGGGTGTTTTTTAAAAAATATATGTTATGGCTTATAACATTTATAAAAGTTTAAAGACGTCATTGGCAGGCAGAGAGAAGAAAGACATTTCCGTGGTCTCAGATTTATGAAGTGTTGTAAAATCTCAGCGCTGAGATTAGAGGACTGAAGAGAAACAAAGTGAGGAGATTCCTGCCTTCAGACAGGCTAATCCCCAAACAAATCAAATCAGTTCATAGCAATGGAGACGCAAGCGACATGGAGCCCATCACTCCCCGTCAGGGGCACGTCAAAAGGAAAGGGACTTTCCTCCACAGAATCCATCTCTTAAGGAGGAGTGGATATCCCTGGAGTAGCCAAGCAGTGACAGCCAGTTGAGTTGTGCAAGCCAGTGTGGGAATGTCTAGTCTAAAGTCAGGGCCCAGGCTGGGCTTCCTCCTCAGCAAAGCCGAGACAGAGTGAATTCTTTCCCCCAAAGAAGTGACTCCTGTCTCCTCCCCGGAGAGATGGAGGGACCTCCATGGTCCAGTGATGCCCTGATCCCTGGTGTTTGCACCCCTTCCGCCCCAAGTCCCACAGAAATGTAGAGAATATGAAAAAATAATGCTAAATTAATACATGTAACGAAGCTGTTGATTCAAGGAAGGTAGATCTGCAGCAAACGTTTAGGAGCCCGATCTGTCCTCACGCTTCTTTTCAAATATCCTAAACTCAGAAAACGTGCATTTATTTGTGTAAAGCTTTGAAGGAAGCGGGCTGTGATGAGAAATTCTCAAGTTTTCAAGGCCGATGAGGGCCAAAGAGTCGGATGTGTGACGCGTTAGCTGTACCGCTCAACAGTTGAGTACATCCAGATGGTGCCATCTTATCACTCCATCAGGTGGTTGAGCCTGACACTGAGTCCTGTAATAGTCGTGGTCTTGAATGTCCCCCCCAAAGCCCACATACTCAAGGTTCAGTTCCAGTCTGGCACTGTATTGAGGTTGTGGGGGTACGAAGGGGTGGGGCCTAGCAGAAGCACTTTAAGTCTCTGAGAGAAGGCTTGCAAAAGGAACTGAGAGCCTAGCCCCTGCTCCCTCTTTTTTGATTTCTGACCATAAGATGAACGATGTAACTGTCTGCTCCCACCATGATGTGTAGCTCACCAGAGGCCCCAAAGCAACACAGCTAAGCATGGACTGAAACCTCCAAAGTCCTGAGCTAAAATGACCCTCTTCTCTTTGTGAGTTATTTCAGGTATTTGGTGATAGCGATGGAAAGGTCAGTCACATGGGCTTACATTCTTAAGTCATGGGATGAGATAAGCCGAGAACACATGGCCGAGGGCGCAGCTGGGGCTCAGTTGATTAGACACCAAGCCTGTTTGCTTTATAATGCCTCCTCCTCCTCCTCCTCCTCCTCCTTCTCCTCCTCCTCCTCCTCCTCCTCATGTTAAAGATATTAAAACCCACAAATCAAATAAGCAGTAATTACAGGCAGACCAACCAGCTCCTCTTGGGGCTTGGGGAGAAATCTGGGAGGCAATTTGTACAGTGGGCTGGACCTGGAAGGAAAAGCTCCAGATCCTGCTCAGCCTCCACCTGTGGGGGCTCTGTGGTCCCTGCAGACTGCTGTCACCTCTCCTGCAGTGACTGCTGCCAGTGGAAAGAACAGTGCTCTTGCCCAGCGGTGGTGGCACATGCCTGTAATCCCAGCACTCGGGAGTCAGAGGCAGGTGGATCTCTGCGAGTTCGAGGCCAGCCTGGTCTACAGAGCTAGTCCAGGACAGGCTCCAAAGCTACACAGAGAAACCCTGTCTCGAAAAACCAAAAAAAGAAAAAAAAAAAAAAGAACAATGCTCTTGCCTACCCTCTCCTTTCTGACCGTCTCACTGTCGAGGGGACACTTCCAGGACTGGGAGACAGAGCTCGGCCTTTAGGTATGGTATCAATGATGAAATGACTTGGGACATTTCACATCTGTCACTACTGCTGTTTCCTTTCACTGACACCAAGGCAGGCCTGGTCCACTCCAGGAGAAAGAACACTTGGAATGGAGAAATACACACAGAACTCGGAAAGTGTACTGTTTGGGGGCAAGACATTTAGAGTCTTATCATAGCTTGTTCCAAAACTGATTTCAGGAAGATTGAGTGTTAATACTAATAATGGCGAAACAAAATATAGGAAAAGTATTGGCAAGAATTTATCTCACCTTGAACAGAGAGTATCTTCTAAACGAAGAAGTAGAGGGAATGGTCCTAATGGGACAGTTGGAAGATGTAGCAATCTAAAAAAATTTTAATTTTGATATAATGAAACCGTATTTTTTAAAAAAAATAAAAAGCAAATCATGAAACAACAACAAAAAAAAGCCCCACACTTTGTGTGTACATAAAGTCAAGAGCTAATATCAGTAATTTACAAGGCAGATTTACATATTCCTAAGAACAAAGAGTGCCGGGAAGTAGTCGGCAATAGAATGCTTATTTGGCATGCACAAGGTCCTGGGTTCAATGCCCAGCCCTGAAAAAAAAGTGCAATAGAAAAAATGCAAATGATATGAATATACACAAGACCACAAGAAATAATGCAACCCATTGCACTAATAGAAAACACTCACATGCACTTACAGTCAAATAAACCAAACTGTAGCAATTTGAGGACGTTTTTCTTAGCATTGGAAAAGCTTCAAATGAATAAGATTATGTGAGGGAGCAGAGGTATGCTGCAACCAGCTCCACATTCATCTTGTCGGTTTTTCTTTTCTAGAAGACAACTTGGTAGTAGATAATACCCGTCGTACAAATGTGTATCCACTTTGACCCAGAAATTCTACCTCCGGTGTTTATCCCAAGGAAACAATTAGGGAGTTGCAAACAAAAGCGAACATTACCTGAGTGTCTAGTGTGTATGGTGCACTCTCCAGAGTATCTTATTTCATCTTTACTGTCTGACTTCTCAAAAAGTTTGCAGACCCACACTGAACACACACAACTGCAATGCCAACACTTCCTTCTAAACGTATTTGCCTGCAGTCATATGAACTAGGAGGCAGTAATACAGGAAACTGTCATGCAGACCCAAAGCATCATCAAACTCAGTGCTTTGCGCATGCTAGGCAAGTGCTCTACCACGCAGCAAACCCTACCTCGATAACCAGAGTCTTTGTAAAATTCTTTAAATTTGTATTATTTCTTTTTCTTTATGTGTCTGTGAGTGCACCTGGGTAAATTTATGTGCTCTCCATTCATGGAGGTACTCTTGAAGGCCAGAGGGTGTCGGGTCCCCTGGAGCTGGAGATATAGACAACTGTGAGCCACCTAATGTGGGTGCTGGGAACTGAACCCAGGTCCTCTGAAAGAGCAGCAAGTGTTTTTAGCCACTGAGCCCTCTCTCCAGCCCCTGAGAATTCTTAATCTAGTCCATGGATGAGCCTGTAATTCTACTAAATTCTGTGTTTAGCTACTAATGAAGTCATCCCTTGTCTGTTTAATAACAGAAAATGCTGGTTGGGGCAGGAGGAGGCTTGAGGGGAGCGGGAGGAGGGATGAGAGGGGGCTCTGTGGTTTGTATGTAAAATGAATAAAAAATTTCTTAATAAATGAAATAAAATAAAAACAGAAAACACCCTATCATAGGGACAATCAGTTAAGAGCCTGATGAGCAAGCATGAAAATATGAGTTTGGATACCAAGCACCCATGTAAAAGCGGGGCAGTTTGGAGAACCCAGTGCAGAACCATAGGCTGTCAGGAACAGAGACAGTGGGCTCCCTGGAGCGCATTGGGCAGCTGACCTAAGTGCATGGATGAGCTCTAGGTTCAGTGAGAGACTGATACCAACCTCCAGCTCCCAGAAACACCCAAGAGAAGATGTGTGTCTCTCACCACAAACACACAAAAATGCTTTATTGTAAATTTTCTCTTTTGCCTGCTTTCAGAAATCACTTGACTTTTAAAAATATGCATAAAAATAAGAGCATGAGAAAAATAAATAAATAGAAGCAGACAAAATATCCAACAGCATGCAACTGATTGAGTAAATAATTCTTTTTTTTTTTTTTTTTTTTTTTTTCAGAGCTGAGGACCAGGGGGGTCTTGCGATTGTTAGGCAAGTGCTCTACCACTGAGCTAAATCCCCAACCACACTAAATTTTTTTTTTTTTTTTTTGGTGTTTTGAGACAGGGTTTCTGCTGTGGATATCGCTCTGTGTAAATAAAGTTCTGATTGGCCAGTGGCCAGGCAGGAAGTATAGGCGGGACAAGAGAGAAGAGAATTCTGGGAAGTAGAAGGCTGGAGAGAGACACCGCCAGCCGCCGCCATGAGAAGCAACATGTAAAGACACTGGTAAGCCACACGCCATGTGGCAAAGTATAGACTAACAGAAATGGGTTAATTTAAGATAGAAAAGGTAGATAACAAGCAGCCTGCCACGGCCATACAGTTTATAAGCAATATAAGTTTCTGTGTGCTTTCTTGGTTGGGTCTGAGCGACTGTGGGACTGGCGGGTAAGAGAGATTTGTCCTGACTGGGCCAGGCAGGAAAACTCTAACTACAAATGGCGTCCAACGTGTTGGCAAGAGTTTCCACCTAAAATCTGAGAAAAAAGATTCTAAGACGGAGCTAAAAACAGCTTCCTAGTTGTCTCTCTCAAGTTAGCGGCAGCCTGCGGGTTTGAGCTACTATGGCGGATTCCTGGCGTGTGCGTCTGACCTGCAGTGCGGCACTTTACTCTGCTGTGTGGTAGATTTTGACTTTCTGGGCTGTGCACTGCTTTGATAGAACTGCTTCTGATAGTTGATGGTACACATGGCTCCAGACCCAGAGCTGGCAGTAAACTGTACCACCGCCATGTTGGGAAGCAGAGGTGGGCAGAGCCAGCAGCCACAGCAGCGTTTCAGTCTTACAAAGATGGATATTACACAGAGAATCTGGTTTATGTTGTCTTTGGGATTTTTAACTGCAGAAAAAGATTTGATCATAAAAGCTGTTGAGTTAAACAAATATGTAAATTTTAAAGGTACCTTGACTTCAAAATTTGGATATAAGGATATGTTGCTTTGGAAAGGAGTCTCTGCTTTTGTTTCCACAGAAAACCAGAGGCTGTGGATTTGTTCCAGATTAAGATACATCAGGTTTGATCAACCAAGACCACCTGAAAGGTCTCTGATGACACCATGGCCCAGATGATCTAACATCTAGAATGGTTTCAAGGCAACTGGCTCAGAGGTTCACTCTAATGGACTACTCCATAATCCTAAAATTTTCTTTGTGTCCCCATAAGATACAGCGCCCCCCTCCAGCAGGAAGTAGTAAGAGAAACTACGCCCACATTCCCAAAATTATCAAGCTGGCTTTGGAGATGGAATTGGCTCACTCCTTCTCTAAACCCAGACATATTGCTAAAAGAAAAGGTTAAGAGATTCTTGTGTCCCAAATCAGAAGAGCCCTCTGGTGTGGGACAGAGAAAAACCAATATTTTTCTTTAAAGTAGATTGATTATAAACATGATCTCTTTCTAAAGAAGAAATGGGGATATGATATAGATATAATAGGATAAAAGGGTAGTTTAAGGAACTTACTTCTAAAGAGCAACAACTTGTTTAAAATGTTTTACGTTGGTATAGACTTTAGTCTATTGATACAAACTTAAAGTTAATTTTGTTATACTGTGTGCATATTTCTACTCATGTTTAAGGTATTATGTTTGTATAGCTCATTTAAATTGTAATGGATAATTAAAAATAGATTAATAATTAGTCATCTATGGTAATCATACTCGTAGCCATGTTAGTTAAGTCTTCTAGGTATACATAGAGATATTTCAGACAGATAGGTAATCTTCAAAGACTTCAAAGACCTACAGAATATGGCATTTAAAATACTTTTAAAATTTAGACTTTCTGGACAGTTAGACATGTCTGCTCCTGGCAGCACCAATTTACTTCAGAGAGGAGGATGGGCATTGAAGACACTTCATATCTTATCATCACCTTTACAAAAATAGCCATTTGGGCAAGAAACTGTTCTTGCCTGGACTGCTTGATCGACTGGACATGCAGGACCCATAGAAAGGTGACCACTAAACTTTGCTTGACAAAATGGTCCTTCAGGTTCCTGCTTCGCAGAGGAAACTGCCAGACATTCTACAGGACACTGAGAGAAGTGATCGAGAGACTCTAGCCCTGTGGGCTGAAGACAAATGCCCCAACTTTACAAAGGACTGTCCAGGCTGCCAGCTGTCTCTGTCTACTCTTGCAAGACTCCCGAAAAATGCTTGCATCCTTCTCCCGGTTCTCAGGTAATATTATATCCTTCTGAGGTCTTTGATGTGGTTGAAGACTAGATAGTTATAATTTCCTCAATTATGATAAAAGATAAGTTAGATATAAAACCTTAGACTCACAAATATAAGATAGATAGGAAATCTTCTTTAATACTGTAACTGTAATTCTTGCTTGATAATTGTTTTGTTATATGTAATTGTACTATGTAAAAGTTAAAACCTTCTTTAAAAAAAAAAAAAAGAAAAGGGGAAGTGCTGTGGATATCGCTCTGTGTAAATAAAGTTCTGATTGGCCAGTGGCCAGGCAGGAAGTATAGGCGGGACAAGAGAGAAGAGAATTCTGGGATGTAGAAAGCAGGGGAGAGACACTGCCAGCCGCCGCCATGAGAAGCAACATGTAAAGACACCGGTAAGCCACAAGCCATGTGGCAAAGTATAGACTAACAAAAATGGGTTAATTTAAGATAGAAAAGGTAGATAACAAGCAGCCTGCCACGGCCATACAGTTTGTAAACAATGTAAGTTTCTGTGTGCTTTCTTGGTTGGGTCTGAGCGACTGTGGGACTGGCGGGTAAGAGAGATTTGTCCTGACTGTGGGCCAGGCAGGAAAACTCTAACTACAGGTTTCTCTGTGTAGCTTTGTGCCTTTCCTGGAACTCGCTTTGGAGACCAGGCTGGCCTCAAACTCACAGAGGTCTGCCTGCTTCTGCCTCCCAAGTGCTGGGATTAAATGCATGTGCCACCACCGCCCGGCCAGTAAATAATTCTTAATTCATATAATGGAATACTATGAAACCTAAGGTCATATAATACATCCTGATGTGAAAGAGCAAGTTATGGCAGGCGGTGGTGGTACACACCTTTAATCCCAGCACTCAGGAGGCAGAACCAAGCAGATCTCTGTGAGTTTGAGGCCAGCCTGGGCTACAGAGCGAGATCTAGGACAGCCAGGATTACACAGAGGAACCTTGTCTTGGAAAGAAAGAAAGAAAGAAAGAAAGAAAGAAAGAAAGAAAGAAAGAAAGGAAGGAAAGGAAGGAAGGAAGGAAGGAAGGAAGGAAGGAAGGAAGGAAGGAGGAAGGAAGGAAGGAAGGAAAGAAAGAAAGAAAGGAAGGAAGAAAGAAAGAAAGAAAGAAGGAAAGGAAGGGAAAGAAAAGAAAAAAGAAGAGAAAGGAAAAGGTAAACTATGGACAATCTGGCCCAATGTCTTTAAAAGCTCTCACGTATTGGCATGTATAAAAAGGTTATGTAGTCTATATCAGAATGTGTTAGATAATGAGTGGTTTTTCTATTTCTATATTTTCTGCCCTTCTCTAGCACTACCATGCCCCCAAAGAAGCTGCTTGAAATAAACAAGGATAGTGAGTACACTCCGTGTTTCGTGAGGTAACAGAAAATTCACTGAAGGAGCGTGAATCAGACTTGGCACTTGTTGAGTGAAAGGCTATCTATCAATCTGTTGTGTGTGTGTGTGTGTGTGTGTGTGTGTGTGTGTGAGTGTGTATGTATGTGTGAGTGTGTATGTATGTGTGTGTGTATGTGTGTGTGTGTGTGTGTGTGTGTGTGTGTGTATGTGTGTGTGTGTGTGTGTGTGTGTGCATGCCCCCAAATGCACGTGTGCACATGCGTGTGTTTGCAGGTGTGTATGAGTCATGTTGCTTATCAAAGTCAGGACATCTTATGGATGGTTCCCAAGTGTCCTACCACTGACCTACAACCACTAGAAGGCATTCTTTTCTAAATTTTTAAACTACATGTTTGTTTATTTGGGGGAAAGGGAACACATGCCATGCCCCACGTATGGATGTCAGAGGACAATGGTGTGAGAATTGCTTCTCTCCTCCCACCATGTGGGGGTCTGCAGATCCAACTCAGGTCATCAGGCTTGGTGGCAAGTGACTTCAGCCACTGAGCCATCTCACTGACACACATGGCATTCTTTTAATAGAGGCCTATCACAGGAAGATGCGACAAAAATGTGGCATTTAGCTGGTTTGTATTTCAATGCTACATGGCATGCTGATTCTATTCGATTATTTATTAAGTTTATTTTACAGAATAAATGTCACTTTCTAATAGTACTAATTCTGCCTTGATAACCAGCTAAGGACAGCTCTAAGGACAATTTCCCATGTGCAAGAAGTATATGCCCACCTAAAATATTATCTCTAGGCAGCTGGTGTAAGTATGACATCTTAAAGATGGAGAGAACCTGGAATGGCAGCTCATGGTGAACTGTGGGAAGACATACCGGAGAATGTTGAGGTGGCTTGGTAGACAAGCCAAGTAGAGGTCACATCAAAGGACCACAGCAGACGTGTTCACAGTTGTTGGGAAAGGGGGTGTATCCAGTTAAATGTGAACTTCAAACAAACAGCAAATGTGCCACTAAACATGAGCATATTCTTTTGGCGCTCCTACCTAGACACAGATGACGTCAGAAAATTGAAGGAGGGCAGTAGCCTCCAGGCCATTAGAGAATAAACCTTAATTTCAGGAGACACTTCAGACCGGCAAAGGTACAAAACTCTTAAGGATGCTTCTGGGTGTCGTGAGGAGAAGGCTGTCATGAGGATTGACCTCTCATTCTAAAAGGAACACTTCCGGTTCTACAATGCCGGGCTGTGGGGTCATAGTTCAGTACATTTTATGGCTTCATTACAATTTGGTGGATATGAGAGAAAGGCAATGAGGTACACAAGCACTGGAGCAGAGGGCAGTTTGGGGATGAAGTGACCCGTAATTTGCATGATAATACAAGTGGCCACAGTTCCAAAGGGGACTGGGTAGCCTTGGAGAGAGTCACGGGAAGGAACAAGGAAGGGACCGGAGACCCGATAATATCAAAACAGAGGGTGATGTTCGTGGACCTCACATGTGCCGTGAGACACTGCGGATCGGGGAGTCAGTCAGTGTGCTGATGTGACGTCAGCTGTTTTCCGTTGAGTCTGTTTCCTTCACTCTCCTGGGAAACTCACCTTCTGTTCAGAGAGGGGTTTTTTTTCCCCCAGAGCTGAGGACCGAACCCAGGGCCTTGCGCTTGCTAGGCAAGCGCTCTACCACTGAGCTAAATCCCCAACCCCTACATTAATTTGACAGGATCTCTGGACATGTTTGTGAGGGATTTACAAGGTTAGGTTGACTGAGGTGGGTGGGCTAAAGGTGGAGTGGATGTGTGGAGTAAAGGTGGGGTGAGTGGGAGCCGGACAGATGGCTCAGCAGTTAAGAGCACTGGCTGCTCATCCAGAGGATTCAAGTTCAAGTCCCAGCAACCATGGCAGCTAATAACTGGAACTCCAGGATCTGATGCCCTGTGGTAGTTTGAATGTAATTGGCCCCCATAATCTCACAGGGAGTGGCATTATTAGGAGGTGTGGCTTTGTTGGAGTGGGTGTGGCCTTGTTGGAGGACATGTGTCACTATGGGGTGGGCTTTGAGGTTTCCTATGCTCAGGATACTGCCCAGTGTCTCAGTAAATATTCTGTTGCCTGCAAGATGTAGGACTCTCAGCTACCGGCACCACATCTGCTCTCTGTCCTGATGATAATGGACCGAACCTCTGAAACTGTAAGTGAGCCACCCCAATTAAATTTTTTTTATAAGAGTTGCCATGGTCATAGTGTCTCTTCGCAGCAAAAAAAACCCTAAGACTCACCCTCATATAGACCTACATACAAGTAAGACACCAATTCGTATAAAATAAATACTTAAAAAATTATTAAAAAAAAAAAAAAGATGGGGTATGTGGGTGGCCCCATTCCATGGGCTGGGAAAATGAGGTTAGCTAAGCATGAACATCAATTACCCTCCTCCTCTTCTTCTTTACCTTTATAAGGTGTTTTTTTTAATTAGGTTTTTTTCTTTTTTTAAATTTTGTGTGAGAACAATCTCTGTGAGGGTGTGTGCATGTGAGTGCATCCTTGTGGGGGTGTGTGCATGTGAGTGCATCCCTATGGGAGTGTGTGCATGCGAGTGCAGGTGTCTGAACACAGAGGTGTCAGGTCCTCTGCAGCTGGAGTTGCAGATGGCTGAACACCAGCCAATATGGATGATGGAAATGGAACATAAGTCCTCTGGAAGAGCCGTGTGTTTTCTTAGTCACTAAGCCATCTTGAGTCCACACTCTGCTTCATTACAGATACAACATGACCAGAAGGCTCCTGTTCCAGCTGCCATGCCCCGCCCACCATGATAGACTTCCCCTAAAACTCTGTGTCCAAACAAACCCTTCCTCCCATTCTCCTAAGCTGCTTTGGCCAGGCACTCGCCACAGCAGTCAGAAACACAACCAGCACAGTATTGATCCCCAGGCAGAGGTAGAACCACAGAAATCACTCCCTTAGCTATAACTTATCAAACAAAACATCACAATAATACCCCTGTAAGTAAAAGACTGGAATAGAAAAAAGAAATCTACTTATAAGCATGGGAAAATGACCATTTTTTTTTCCTTTATGTTTGGAAACTGAGATCTGATTTGAATGTGTCCCCTAAGATTTCATGTGTGGCAAATGCAATCCCAGTATCTATAGGCTAATGTATCTGGAGGGAATAATGTATCTTTGGGAGGGAGTTAGAGTCAGATGTAGCCAGGACGTTAAACCAGCCAACGGGGCAGTAGGGCTTTTCATAGGAGGAAGGGAGATAGAAGCGGCTGGCTGGCCGTTTCTCCATGGCATGTGCCCACCATGTCACGATACATTGAGGGCCTGCCTCAATACCAAAGATATTGGGACCATGCTCTTGGACTTCCCAGATTCCAGGGATAGGAGTCTGATGAATTCCTAGTCTTTATCAGGTACTCAGTCTTGAGGGCCTTGTTATACCAACAGAAAATTGACCAAGATGCACAAATTCCTAAGCCACAAAAAAGAAAATATTTTCTCTGGGAAGTTTTCACTGTAGCTAGTGGAGTGCTGGGGCCCGTTGACTGTAGGCTGCAAGGACTAAAAACAGAAATTTCTCCCCGACCTTCTCTTTTTAATACTGTCGTGCTCAGGACCTTGAAATCAACAAGGACGTCCATTTTTCCACCACAGCAAGTGATGTTTGCAGCCCATCAGGGTTTCACTTCAAGAGTTCAAGGCCATTGTGTTGGCCTATCTTGATGTGTTTGGAAGGTAGAATTTATACCAGCTTTTAATCCGCACACCCCAGAGGCAGTGGCAGAAGGATCTCTGGTCAACATATGGAGTTCCAGAACAGCAAGGACTGCATACAGAGACTCTGTCTCAAACAAAACAAACAAACAGCACTTCTACTGGTATTTCTACCACTACCATCTTCTAGGAGCAGCAAAACTAAGAAACGAAAACAGCTCATACCCTAAACCAGACCTTACAGTTTCCCACAGGCAGTCATAACATGAGAAGAGGGCTCATCACCAGCAAGAGCTAGCAGACACATACAGACCTGGCTTAGGGTCCCAAGAGCCTCACTACACAGATAATTTGGCTAAAGACAGAAAATAAACAAAATTAATACAAAGTCACAGATATAAAGAAAAAAATAAGACACACAAAAAGCATAATCCCAGGACCTGGGAGGCAGAGAAGCAAGTGCATCTCTGTGAATTTGAGGCTGGCTTAGTCTACATAGTGAGTTCTAGGATAGCCAGGGCTACATAGAAAGCCTGTCTTAAAAACAAAGCAAAGAAAGAAAGGAAGGAAGGAAAGAAAGAAAGGAAAGAAAGAGAGAAAGGGAAAAAGTAAAGGAATATAGTCTTTAAAATCAAAGTAAAGATGTTACGTTTCCAAAAGACCAAAATGACTTGGTCAATGAAGATTTCTTAAAAGATATATAAGTTCTAGACATAGGGTAGTATAATTAAAGAGCTCAAGAGACATTCTTTTTATTTTTTTATTATTGCATATGTATGAGTGTTTTGCCTGTACGTATGCATGTGCACTATGTGCGTGCCTGGTGCCTGAGGATTCTGGAAGAAGGCTTCTGATCTCCTGGAACTGGAGTTACAAACAGTTCAGAGCTGCCATGTGGGTGCTGGGAATCGAACCAGGGTCCTCTGCATCTGAATTCATTCATCTGGATGAACGTCAGGTAAGACAAACAAAATAAAACACAAGACAAAACCCAGAACATGCAAAAGAAAAAGAGAAAAAGATGAAGTGGGATGCTTCCCGGTGGCTGCCATCAGCCTGGCTGGTCCTCTGCCTCCTGGGCTTCCTGTGTGTGCTTTCTTCAGAGTAGCCTGTAAGCGTTGTTAACCCTGGTGTTTAGTCACAAACTCTTTCTTCTTCTCACTGAGAACTTTATGAGGTGATTTCATAGCTTTTACCACAAACTGTAACCCTTGATCCCCAATGTACATTTCTAGCTCCAAATCTCACCAGAACCCCAAGTCCATCACAGACACTATGAACCCGGTAGGAGGCAGCATTCATCATTTCCCGACTCTGTCCATCTCCTCCTTACTTACCATGGCCATTTCTCTGGTGGGACATATATGTCCTCCTTATTCTCAATCGAGAAAAATCCAGTTCACCCCTTAACTTTACTCACTCTCTGTGTGATCCCCTTGACTCTCGTTGCTTGCCCTGGGCCATTGGTGATCTCCCTGTTGGTTTTCCACATCTCCAGACACTCTTTGGAGCCCACCTTTCTCCAAAGCTCCAGCTGCGTCAGGGGGAAGAGCTGTGCTCAAGCCTACAGCTGCTTCGCCGACAGTCTCCTGCAGCAGCCCGGGTGGGAGAAGGTTGATTCAGTGGATACATGGATTCGTGAATGGATTTGTTATTTCCAACCAGCTCGAGGGACTCAAGAGTGTGGCTTTAAGTGTCCTATTGTCCCGGGCTCACCACAGTCACGTCTGTGAATGTGGCTCCTGTTTGCGGCCTGGTTCTGAAAGCGGAGCTATTGCTGGGAATGTGACGGCCGGCTGTTTTTCCAACTGCAGGGTGTTGCCAATCACTGTCAAATAAAGCAGTCTCAAGAGTGCTGCTCCAAATGACCCGATGTGCAACTGTCTGGGCTGTGGGCTGGAATATTAAATGACATTGTGTTTCCGAGGCTTGCCGGCTGCTTGGCTCACAGCTGCAGCAGAAACGTTTTAACGAAATTAAAATCTCCGTGGGGGAGGGGAAGGCAGGGAACAAAGGTTGGACTGAATGAGAACACCGGCGAGGCAGGGCACATCGGTACAGCTTGGTTCCTGTATTTAATTATTGCGGGGAAGGACGAAGACCGAGAGTCCACCGTATAATTTTAAAAAGTCTAAATCATCGCAAATTTGCTACCCATTGAGTTGGAGGGCGGAGGGGAATTTTCTGGAAAATATATACATTAAATCAAAAGGGGCCTTGGGCCAAAGAAATAAAAGCTATCTCTTCAGAGAGCAAATTGAAATAGATCGATTAGCCTTTGTAATTTCCTATTTCTAAAGCTAATGAATTACTTTAAAAAGCCCAGCCCTGTGCACTGCGGGGTTTAGCCAAAGAAGGGGACTCCTGATGTATATTTCACACAAATGAACTGTGATCTGGATGCTGATGGATTACTGTTTCTCTAGGAAACTGACCCACACAATTCTTGTTACTGTAGACTAACCAAAGCTAGAAAAATCTGTGTGGGAAAGTAGAGTTCCAAGGACCATAGATAATTTTATTTTTACTCCAAAGAGTATCCTTTGGGGTCATTTTGACCAGAGGATACACTCAAACATAAGGTGACATTCTTTGACTTGCTCCATTAAGGAAGGACGAAATGATGTGTCCTGTTGTTCTCAGCGTAGAGGCCCTGAGGGTACAAAGATGAATACGACAAGATCTCTGCCTTTGAACGAGGCACAAAGCATAAGGATACTGCAAAGCTCAAAATGAGGGCATTAAAAAAAAAAAAAAAAAATGTCAAGAAGCCCAAAGCAAGCTGGGAGAAATTAGCACCAAGTGGTGTGATCAGGAAGGAATCCATAGCTCCAAAAGTTTCCCGCCCTCACTCTCCGTGTGTCTCCCACCTCGCAGCCATCCGTTCATCATCCTGATCGAAGCAGGCCTGCTAGGGAGGAGAGCCCAGGAGAGAGAAAATCAAGATTCCAACCAGAGAAACAGCACTACCTGTCAAGTCACCCAAGGGAGGACGACACTGGGTCCTGGGGGAGGGGCGGATGGCGTGATTAGGGTGGGGTGACCTAAACAGGTAGGCAGATTGGTGAGTTTATACTCTTTTAAGAAACCTCTTGTTGGGCCGTGGTGGTGCACGCTTTTAGTCCCAGCACTCCCCAGCACTCGGGAGGCAGAGCCCGGTGGATCTCTGTGAGTTCGAGGCCAACCTGGTCTACAGAGTGAGTTCCAGGACAGGCACCAAAACTACACAGAGAAACCTTGTCTTGAAACAGGGAGAGAGAGAGAGAGAGAGAGAGAGAGAGAGAGAGAGAGAGAGAGAGAAAGAAAAGAAAAGAAAAGAAAAGAAAAGAAAAGAAAAGAAAAGAAAAGAAACCTCTTCTTGGCAGTATTACAGCAGCCAGCTTAGATGTATGACTCTGGATTTCTGTCCATCAAGTCATTATGTTGATGTCTTCCTGTGGGCAACAAATATAAGACCGTTCACCATCAAGAAAGTACGCTGCAAAGCAGAAAGCATGATTTGAATCCACTCCAAGTGACTGCAAACCATATTCCTCATGAACCTTGTTCCTTCAGCCATTACTGACACCTGTGACACCTCATTAACCCCATTACCTACAGATGAAGCAAGAGGAGTCATGTGTCTGCCACAGATGCCTGGAGATGCAAGGAAGCATTGCTGAAGACCTGGGAGAGCTTGAGACAGAGCTCTGCCCCTCCTCCTACACACACATCCTCCTACACACACACACACATGCACACTCACACACACACACACACTCACACATGCACACTCACACTCAGACACACACTCATAGATACACACATTCTCTCTCATACACACAAACACACACTCACAGACACAATTCTCTCTCACATACACTCACAGACACACTCACAGACACACACACCCACAGACACACAATTCTCTCACACACTCATACACACACACACTCACAGACACATTCTCTCACGTACACACTCACATACACTCCCAGACACACACATTCTCTCTCACACACACACATTCACTTGCACACACATTCTCTCTCTCTCTCTCTCTCACTCACTCACACACACACTCACAGACACACATTCTCTCTCTCTCTCTCTCTCACACACACACACACACTCACACACACACACATTCACATGCACACACATTCTCTCTCACTCACACACACACTCACAGACATACACATTCTCTCTCTCTCTCTCTCTCTCACACACACACACACACACACACACACACACACACACACACTTCTACCAGAGCAGCTGTGCTGCTATCTGATTATTTTGGCCCTTTTACTGCAATGTTTTGTAGTAATGTGTCCCTTAAAAATTGCTTACAGTGGATTCAAAGAAGGTAGATTGGGGAGCCCAGATAAGTCAGGAGATAATTGTAACAGCCTGGGTGAGGAATAATACAATTAGTTCAACCATATCTCGTTGAAAGGATGAATTGAGGTTCATAAACCAGTGTGGATCACATTACAGACGGAACACATGTAATAGGAAGAAGCCATGCTGTTAACTTGCTTTGGAATGAATTGGAATAAAAATAAATACATGGCCAGGTATAGTGACTCACGCCTTTAATCCCAGAACTCCGGAGTCAGAAGCAAGAGGATCTCTGTAAATTCAAGGCCAGCCTGGTCTATATAGCGTATTCCAGGATAGCCAGGATTATGTAGAGACACGCTGTCTCAAAGACATAATAATAATAAATTATATAATAATATATAATATACATTATAAAAATATATAATAATAATAACAACAACAGATATCAAAAACAGGGGCTGGAGGTGTAGCTCATGGTAAAACATTAGCCTACCATACCCAAGAGTGAGTTTGTGTCATGGTGTTGGCGCTCAAACAAAACAATCATAACAGCAACAATCCACAGTACTTCCAAACCTTGACTGTGTGTTGACATCACCTGAGGTCATTGTTTAACCCTAGAGGAATTCACAAAGCCCGCAGCCAGGCTTTATAAAAGGCCATTTGTCTGTTTGGTGTGCTGCTGACTCAACCCCTGGCCTCACAGTTTCTAGACAAGTGTTTACAGCTGAGCTACCTGCCCAGTCCAGAATCTATATTTCTAAAAAGTTCTGGAAGATGCTTGACGCTGACACTTTAGAGACCACATTACGAATAGGAAGCGAATCCCACAAGAAATTTAAATATTTTGTTTCGACTCTCCAGTCAGAGAAAGGATGTGGGCTTTGACATTTCTAAGGCCACCTACAGATAACAACCAACTTTCAACCGGAAGAGCCTTGTCTTGGCTCTTTTATAGTGCGCAGTTCTCGGTCCGTTGGCGCTATGGCTTTGGGTTTGGGGTGCACATTATTGTAGCACGTGATGGTGGATCAACAATGCTCACTTTGTGCCTGAGAAATGATAGAAAAAGTGGGGGGAGACCCGTTTTCATGGTTCCAATGACCTGAAGACCTCCTACTGGGCCCCACCTCTGAAAAATTCCTACCACCTCCCAATGTAGGACCATGCTGGGGGACCAAGACCGCATAGACTTCCGCGGGGGATGGGGGCGGGGGCATTGAAGACCCAAACTATAGCAACAGCCAGGAGCAAGCATTTGCAGAAGTTGACCTACGGTATTAGCATACTATTTGTTACTTATGAATGAATTCAGTGAGTATTAAGTACCCCATTTGACGGGCACTACACCAGAAGCAACTGCAGGATCATCCGGAAGTGCCTGCGTAGGGTGGGTTCTAACCGGTGCTGTCGGACTGATACCATTAAAGCAGTCTGCTGCTGAGTTGAAGCCCAGCCCTCGGGCTGGGGAGGCTTTCTTTCATGAACAGAAGTTAAGCCTAACTCCTCCAGGGGAAGCCTGGAAAGCTTTTACATAAGAGGTGACCTTTGCATTGCATCTCTAAAGAGGATGCAGCTTTAACAAGATGAACCGGTCCTGGCGGTACTGCCAGGATATTCTGAAGACTCCTCCAGCGACAGAACATCTGAATCAAATATAATAAATATCCTTTGAGAATAAGACTGTTGAGATGGGCCACTGGCAGGTACTCGGGTCTCCGAGCCCGAAGTCAGACTGGGAGGATGTATGCAGAGGAGGGGTGGGGGGCGGGGGGCTCTAGGGACATGAGAACCCCACTTAAGCCAGAAGAGAAGGGTGTGAGAGAGGTGCTGTGGATTGGATCTAGGGCCTTGTGCACGCTAAGGAAGCACTCTGCCACTTAGCTATGTTCCCAGTCCTTTTGGATTTTTTTTTTTTTTTTTTGAGACAGGGTTTCTCTGTAGCTTTGGAGCCTTTCCTGGAACTCACTCTGTAGCCCAAGCTGGCCTTGAACTCACAGAGATCCACCTGCCTCTGCCTCCTGAGTGCTGGGATCAAAGGCATGTGTCACCATCACCCAGCTGGAAAAAAATATTTTGAGACAAGGTCAGACTATGATAACAGGGCTGATCCTGAACTTGCTTTTTAGCCCAGGCAGGACATAAAGTCATGGTCCTCCTGCCTCAGACTTCTGAGCAGTTGAGATTATAGGCCTGCACCACCATGCCTTGGTTTAAAGACAGAAATCTAAAGAATCATTCTCACAAGGGGAGAGAAAAGAACTGTGTAACACTAGAAGATTTGCTTACTTTGCAGTATGTAAATTACATTTCAGTAATTATTTTTCCTCAGGAGGAATACCAGCGCAAGCAACGAGAGCCAACCTACCCACTGAAGACAGTCAAAAGTTGTAGATAAAATACTTTGAAAAGAAAACTAATAAGAGGCTGGAGAGAGAAGTCAGTGATTAGGAGCACTGGCTGCTTCTGGAGAGGACCTGGGCTCCTTTCCCAGCACCCACTGTGGGTGGTTCACAACTCCAGGGGATCTGACATCTGAGACTTCTGCACCAGGTACACATACCCACACATAGACTCTCTCACACACACATAATTATAAAATAAGGTTTTTAGAAAGGTTAAATAAAAGAAAACTACCCTTGGAGAACCACAGAGGCTATCTAGTGAGACTTTACTGAGGGGCAGAGAATCTGGGCTTGCTTTACCCAGCAGGGCTGCATAAGGAGATGATTTGGTCACAGGCATGTTTACCAGGTGTGTGGAAGGGTCTACACTTGGCTGTATGGTGTGCTTTGATCTTGCAAGGGGGAGGTCTTTCGCCTCTCCCCTTGGCATATTATAAAAACCCCTTTTGAATAAACTTCGAGGCTGTTGGGTATTGACCCAGGCCCTCCCAAAGCTATCCTGCATCTCTTTCTTCTCGTTGTCAAGGTCTATCTTTCTATCCAATATTTCCTCATTCCTCTCTCCTCCACCCAAAACCCCTTCATTAAGGTGGGAGAAGGTCAGAGCTAGACTCCCACAACTACCTTAAAATATTAAAGACATGGGTCTGGAGAGGTGGCTTAATGGTTGAGCACTGCTGCTCTTGTAGAGGACCTGGGTTCAATGCCCAGACACACGTGGCATCTCGCAAACATCTACAACTACAGTTCTAGGGGGATCCAATGCCCTCTTCTGGCCCCTTCAGGCATCAGACACATACATAGATACAGAAGACACTCATGCATATAAAATAAAAATAAATACTTTTTTTTAGAGACAAAAATAGAGCGGCTGTTATATATTTGCATGAGTGGGGAACCCCTGGTGGCCAGGCCAAGGTATCCCATGCCTGAGGGAAAAATGCTGGGCAGATGCAGCGGGGTGGGGATGGGTGGGGGAGTGGGAGGAGGGTGGAGAGGGGGTGGCAGGTGGAAAGTCATTTACACCCAGGCATTGCATCCACATGGAGAGTTTATTATAATAGAAAGATGAAGAGAAAGATAGGAAAGAGGGAGACAAGGAAGAAAGAGAAGAGAGAGAAAGCGGAGGTGTGCACACCTCATGGGAATGGAGATGGTGGGGGAAGGGGAGAAGTTTTTCCTTAAAATGAGGCTTTTACATCAGGACGCAGGGCGGTGCCAAGGGGCGGGATTTCAAGGGGCGGGTCAGAATATTAAGAGCAGCATTGGAGTACATGATGTGAAATTCCCAAAGAATCAATACTTTTGATCAAAAAACATAATCAAAATTATGTTTTGTTTTTGTTTTTGTTTTTGTTTTTTTAAAAAGGATAGCCAGGCAGTGGTGGCACACGCCTTTAATCCCAGCACTCGGGAGGCAGAGCCAGGTGGATCTCTGTGAGGTCGAGGCCAGCCTGGGCTACAGAGTGAGATCCAGCAAAACTACACCGAGAAACCCTGTCTTGAAACACAAAACAAGGCAAACAAACAAACAAAAGACAGAAGACAGTTGGAAACCCAGACTATTTCTTCAGGTTAGAGAGACTAGAAGATCATCAGAACAGTAATAACAGACTTGCCACACTCTCCTCCTGCACTGCCAGGTGCTGTGGAGAGGACGGCTTGCTGCTGCCCTGGGGAGTCAGGTATGAAAACAGAAGGGGAAAGGCAAAGGCGCTGTTCTGGGGAGCTTGTGTCTTACCAACCCTACTATTAAGTTGTGTACACCACATATGTGTGTTGGCTGGTTCTATGTCCACTCGACCCAAGCTAGACTCATTCGGGAAGTGAGAACCAAGCCCAGCTGAGAAAATGCCCCCCACCAGAAGGGGCTGTGCACAGTCTCTGGGGAATTTCCTTGATTGGTGCTTGATGTGGGAGGTCCCAGCTCACTGTGGGTGGAGTCACCCTTGGGAAGGTGGTCCTGGATTGCACATGAAAGCAGGCTGAGCAAGCCTTGAAGAGCAAGCAAGTCAACAGCATTCCTCGGTGGCCTCTGTATCCATTCCTGCCTCCACATCCTGCTGTGCTTGAATTCCTGCCCTGACCTCCTCCAGTGATGGACTGTTACCTGGAAATAGAAGCAGAATAGACCCTTTCCTCCCCATGCTGCTGTTGGTCCTGGTGATTTATCACAGCAGCAGAAACTCTAAGACAATGTATAACTGAAAGGGCTCAAACTATTAAATCTCCCTGGAGTGGCATTTGCTCCGCCCATGACCTTGGGCTATACAGCCCGAAGGAGGCGGGGCTTACCTCCTTACCTGACCTCTTAAAAGGAAAGAGCGAGCTAATAATATAAGCCATAGGCCATACAGTTTATAATTAATATAAGCCTCTAATTATTTTACAAGTGGCTATGGGGCCGCTGGTGGGAGAGATTCATCCGGACCACGGGACTGGAGAAACTTCTGCTATACCAATCTTATAATTTTAAACCTCTACTTTTATTTTGTGTGTGGGTTTTCTACCTGCATATATGTCTGTGTACCATGTGCATGCAATGCCCGCAGAGGCCACAAGAAGGCATTGGATCCCCCCTGGCCCCCAGGTGGACTGTAGTTACAGAGGGTTGTGAGTTGTCATGCTAGTGCTTCGAATTGAACCCTGGTCCTCTGGAAGACCTTAACCACTGAACCATCACTCCAGTCTCCTCAAACCTCCCTTCTTAATCTTTATACACCGGCCGAAATAAGTACAAACCTCTTAAGGAAGGCATATATATATTCAAGGTTGGCCTGGGAGGACCACCACCTCGTTTTCCTAGGGCAGATGTCCAGCAAGATTTATGAAGCATAGAGACCTCTAATAAGGACACATCTAATGACATTTATGCTGTAAGTGGCCCCAGTTGGCCTGTTGCGGGGCTAAGAACAGCTGTGAGGATAGAAGCCAGAGCAGCAACAATGCCCCAGATATCACGGAATCCTTTACCTACAAGAGCAAGGACTCCAGGGATGAACCCATGGACAGCTGTCTTCGGCCATCCCTGCCACAATCCCCCCCCCCCCATCACCTCAGCATCTTCTAAGCTGCTTGTCAATGAGGCTACAAGTTCTTGACAGTTCTTGACCATTTTACAAGAGGTCCCCCTCTTCCCCTTGGTGCTCTGTTGTTTGGATCAACTAAGGAAAGAGTTCTTCTCCATCGGAGGCCTGGGGGTAGGTCACGTGACCTTAGAAGCGGACCATGCATAGCGTCTCATTCCCCTGGCTCCTGTGTTTCTGTGACCATTTGTACACTCTGTCATTTGGCCCTGGCAGACTTCCCTGCAGGAGTCAACTCTTCCTCCAAAGCCCATCAATTCTGTAAACTGAAACTCACGAAAACATAGACTTCTAACTTACACGGAAGGAACAAACCCTCATGTTGAGCTGCATAGTGATGAAAATCCTGGCTTCCTGGCAATTAACAGGTTACAGAGGCGATGATGCCCATGCAGTGGCCTGGCGCCTGTGACATCTAGCAACATCCAGGCCTGCATCCCCGATGCCTTTTCATCCTTTTCATCTGATGGCTCCCAGTGGTTTTGGGGTGTAGTTAAGGACTTGACCTGTGTGATATCAGGTACACAAACAGCCATTTTTCTCTACAGTTTCAGCTGAAAACATGTATAGAAGGACTGTTCTCTGAGGCTGGAAGTAGTAAAATGCCATTGAGGTCTTTCAACAGGAAATGTCACCCCAAAAATGCCCTACCTACCCTTTCCCACCGTGATAGCAGCCAAGGCCAAGTGCTAAAGAAGCCTCAGCAAGAGGGGAGGGGTCTACTCAAGCTTGTTTCTGGGTAGCTCCACTAGTCAAATTAAACATAGCTCAGGGAGGGACTGGGAAGAGAGGAGAGGGGGAAAACCGAAGCCTGGATGTAAAATAAATGAACTCATTAAAACAAAATGAACATAGCTCTGTGAGGAGAGGTCTAGTGACAAATCTGAGATCCTCACCATTCTTGGAAATCATCTGTTGAGAAGATGTCCCTGCTTGTCTAAGTGGTCACTTAGAACTTGATAATACAAGCATTGCCAGGAAGTCAGATTCATGACTTTAACTGGCCCTGTCATTTATGTTGACTGGTGGGTTCTATTCTTGCGGCTGTGTTTAGCAGTGACAGCCAGTTAGGGCCTTGGATAGTACAAATGCCATTAGACAGGGCGGCTTTCGGAGCTCCTGCCATTAGGAGGCATTTTGTCAAGAAATGTGACTGTCATCTTAAGTGAATTACTATGACACCGCCCAGTGGAATTTGTTAACCTTTGTTAGGATTCAGCTTGGAAGTTTGCCAAGAAGACCAAGTTTTGACACATCTGACCATATCTATACTTTCAAGGGTTAATAAACCAATTTAGCTAAATTGAATCATAATTTGCTAATTGGTACCAAGCCCTTGGGAAATAATTGCATTGTTTTGAAGTCTTTTACACTGGAGACTGAGTAAAATATCTTACTGGTGCTTTTCTTTAAGTCTTAAGAGAGTTGTTATAACATCATGAACATTTTTGCCATTTAGTAAATGCCTGATGGGCCTGTTGGTTTCTTTTTACTTTCTTTCCTTCATTCTTTCTTTTCTTATTTTTAAATTTTATTTATTTATTATGTATACAGTGTTTTACCCTCACGTATACCTATATGCCAGAAGAGAGCACCAGATCTCATTACAGATGGTTGTGAGCCACCATGTAGTTGCTGGGAATTGAATTCAGGACCTGGAAGAGCAGTCAGTGCTCTTAACTTCTGATCTTAACCTCTCAGCCATCTCTTCAGCCCCCTCTTTTCTTTCTCTGTATAGCCTTGGCTATCCTGGGACTCACTCTGTAGACCAGGCTGGCCTCAAACTCACAGAGATCCACCTGCCTCTGCCTCCCGAGTGCTGGGATTAAAGACGTGCATCACCACCACTCTTTTTAAATGAAGCCATTTTTAAAAGGCAGGATCAGAAGTTGTCAGGCACATAAACTTAAGTTGCTATATTTTTGGTCAGAGTTTGAGTTGAAGGGAGGCCTATGTGGTCAAAACCCCCCAGCTATTTTGGAGTATAGTTACATTTTCTCCCAAGGAAACCGCTAATCGGCCAGGCCCCCGGCTGTAAGAATGCACTCCAGTCTCAACGGTTCAACAGCAGAAGTATTTTTTCACCCACAGAAAGGCCACTGAGTGTGTTCCTGAGCAGTTAATTGAATTAGTTTTAGGGAAAAGACCCATGAATCTAGCTCCCTGTCCATTAGCTCGACTCCCTTCCTCAGTCATGAGACTCAAGAGATGGGAAAACCATAGGACAGAGAAGCCCACTTGAACACAGTTCTCACCTTTAAGTGACAAGTCAAATTCTCACAAAGAGTCTAGGGTTAAACTGTGACAATCTCAGTGGCCACTGGGATCATCCGGTCTTGGCTTCTCAAGGATGCTTCTGTAAGTCTCTTCTTCTGTTTGTTGTAGCATTGGGATGTGTGTGTGTGTGTGTGTGTGTGTGTGTGTGTGTGTGTGTGTATGCACACATGCACGCATGCTGGGCATTGAATCTAGAGCTTTACACATGTGCTCTGATGTATTTAGCTGTGAAAGTCCCAAGCCACAAAGACAAGAAAAATACTATCTTCCTTGGAGTCTGGGAGGCTCTGCCACTTGTTACTCTGTTATCCTTCCATCATTGAAGGGAGGTGTCTAAGGCTGGGTTTCTATCACTGTGAAGAGACACCATGACCATGGCAACTCTCATAAAAGGAAAACGTTTCATTAAGGTATGCTTACAGTTCAAAGGTTCGGTCTGTTATCATCATGGTGGGACATGGCAGCATGCAGGCAGACATGGCACTGGAGAAGGAGCTGAGAATTCTACACCTTGAACTACAGGCAACAGGAAGTGAACTGAGACACTGGTCACAGCTTGAGCATAGGAAACCTCAAAGCCCACCCCCACAGTGACACACTTCCTCCAACAAGGCCACACCTCCTAATAAATGCCACTCCCTATGAGCTTATGGGGGCCAATTACATTCAAACTACCACAGAAGGTAAGAATAATCTTTCATTTGTAATAGATTGGTGCTCCCATGGCATAGGGCATGCCATCCTGTTTGTTCTTCATAGGTAGACTGTGGGCCTTGCTTCTGTCTCCTCTGCCTCATTAAGACCAGGACGCTCAGGAGGAGGGTTCAGTGTCAGCCAACCTCCTTTGGCATGAGCTGGATTTGCCAATCTAATCCTTTTCTTTGGTTGATTCAGGCTTCCCACCCTCTCCCCAAAACTGGCATAGCATGCCCTACTGTCTTTTCAGTTCTAATTGCTTTTCACCTGATTTGGGGTATAGTTTTCACTCAAAAAAGAAAAGGTTGATCTTTAAAAACCATCTAGCTTCCCATTAGTGAAAATTGATCTGTTTGCATGAAATGTTGCGGCTCACAAACCATCTTCCTACTTGCAATGCTCCAGTCTACTCACCCAGGAGTTGAGGATCTCAGCTCCACATGTTAGGTCTGGATTTCATCATTGTTTCAGCCAGTAGTCAAGACGTTTTCTCAGACTGGCTCCCAGGTGCTCTACAGCGTCTGCCATCGCCATACGCAAATCCAATTGTGAGCTCAGCTGCGAGCCTGTTCTGGCTGGAAGACGCCACTGGACCAGAGCTGCTTTCCCTGAGAGCTTCATCCAGAGGGGTGTGGCATTGGAAGAGAAAGATGAAAGGGAGTGGTAGAGGGCAGGTCTTGAACCTGGATGGAGATGTTTCACAAGAGGCATTGGTGTGCACAGTAGACATGAGGGTCCCTGAATGGCAGCAGCTAGACCAAGCTTGCGAGCATCAGGTGGAATTAGCTGAGGACTAGCTTCCTGAAAGCAGCTTGAGGCTTCTTAGAAGGAGAAATACTTGGTGGAGAAGCAGGTGGGGCTTGTTAGAGCACAGAACAGGCCTGCACGCATCTTGGTGGGTGGGGGTGGGGGACACACTGGTGATTTCTGAAACAGAGGACCGGGCTGGAGCTAAATAGCTTTGATGAAAGTCAAGACCTGCTGGGCTAGAAATGTTCATCGTACTACTCTCTGGCAGCTTTCCCCATTGGCTAATCACTTTTCTTCCCTCCTCCTTTCTGTTACCTGCTCATGTATGTGTCCTTTCTTGCTAATTTAGAGTGTGTATCGAGAAATGCCACTTTTTAATAGCAGCTTCCAATAACCAGTGTGCTCTGGCGCCATCTCTCTCTCTCTCTCTCTCTCTCTCTCTCTCTCTCTCTCTCTCTCTCTTTAAGATCCCAATTCTGCTGGGAAGCAAGGAGCTGTAGGCTATCAACAACTTCCTCGTGATTTACCTTTGTTTGGAAAACAGGTTTCCTTTCATCAAATAACTCTGCCTCACAGCCCGTTTCTTATCCTTGCACAGAGAGATGATACGAACAGGTCTTCAAATACCAAATATAAGCAAACTCCCTAAAGCCATATTCCTGATTTGCTCCATGGCCCTGGCTCCTTGTTACAACTTGGCCTAGGACTTGGCAGGTCTTAAAATTCGGGCTGGTGTCTTCCTTCCAAAGCACCTCGTTCTTCTGTGAGTGATCCATCATTCACTGATTTTACTGATTCTATCATTCACTCCTTGCTGGGCTCTGCCTGGGTGCTTCCCCAAAGCCCCTCAGAAGAATCATGAGCCAGGTACCCAGGGCCCTTGACTCCACAACTGTTACTATGTGGAAGAAAATTTTCCAGAACGAAACAGTACAAGTTCAAAAGGCCCATGGAGTGTCCCCCAAGAGACCTCACACCTTCCCCATATGGGATGCCAAAGCATTTGGGACAAGATGTCATTTTCTTTGGTGAGGACATCACATTCAAAGCAAAGCAATGGTAAGACTTGTCTCACAACCTGAAATACTTGGAGGACCATTGAGGAACAGCTCCAACATTCCCAGGATCTAGGATGTCTAGGGAGAATACTCGTCTCTGAGTTATCTTATGTGTATCAGTTCGATTCCCTACAGAAACAGAACCAATAGGAAGAGATGAGAAAGATTTGTTTGAAGAAACTGGCTCATGTGATTATGGATGCTGGGGAGACCACAGTCTGTCTGGCGGATTAGCAGCACTGGGTAGAAAAGAGCCGAACCTGTGTTCAAGTCTGAAGGCTGGCAGTTACAGCTTTTTCTCTTCCTCAGGGAGTTCAGTCTAGTTTTGTTCTGGCCTTGAACTGAGGACATGAGGCCAATCCTCACTAGGGAGGCTATCTGCTTTGCTGAAAGTCCCATGTTAATTGTAACTCCAACATATTTCACAGAAATCTACTGTTAGGGACCAAGATTTCAGGAACCAAACATGAACCATGGAAAGTACTAGCTAAGCCAGAGAACAAGTCATAAGCCCACTGCCCTCCCCCAGAGCAGTAACACCTGTTTACTAACCAGAGGCTCCCAAAGATATGAACATTCCACAGTCAGGTGCCATGGCAACCGAATGTAAAGAGCATTCCATGGTCAGGTAGCCTAGCAACAGAACAAATGGCCCCTGACCTTAACTGACATCTTGCAGTTGCACGACCTGCACGACTTCCACATCTTGCACACCTTCCACATCTCTTCCCCTTCCCTCTTTCCTGCCCCCTCCCCTCCTATGCTATATAAGCCTTGCGGAGAGAAATAAAAATTGCAGCTTGATCAGAATCTTGTTTTGCTGTCCGTCTCTTGTGTCCCCTGTCTCTTTCATTCGCTCCCACAGGTGGGTCGCCCCTGTTGAAACCCCGCTGGCCGGTGCACTCTACAGAACACTGCTTTACCTCCTAGCTGACACCATAACCCGTGAAAGCTGACACATAACAGGCACCCATTTCACTTGTGTAGAAACTGAGGCAGTAAAAGATTAAGGAACTTGCCCAGCATCCTGTAGTGACCGAGTCCTCAGACCAGCATGGTAATGGTAAAGGAAGAAGAAATGATGTTAAACTCAAAGAATGCCATATTTAAAAGACTACCCCTCCTCTCCCGTGAATCTTTTCCTACCAGCTTCTTGGAATTTTCAGTCAACAAGAAGGAAACCAAGAAACAGAAGGAGAATGGGGAGCCAGAACAATGGGTTAAGGTACTAGCTGCCATGCCCTATGACCTGAGCTCCATCCCCGGGCCCCATGCAGTGGAAGGAGAGATCTGATTGCAGGAAGCTGTCTTATGACTGCCACTCATGCTGGCCTCAGGACTCGGTCACTACAGGATGCTGGGCAAGCTCCTTAATCTTTTACTGCCTCAGTTCCTTAAGTGAAATGGGGGAAATTACAGCTCCTTTTTGCTGGGATAGAGCTGGACAGATGGTATTATAGTCAGGAGGAGCTGGCCTATGCTGCAGTATAAGCCAAATCTCAGTGCTCTAAAACTATAGAGTCAAGGGGGCTGGAGAGATGGCTCAGAAGTTAAGAGCACTGGCTGCTCTTCCAGAGGTCCTGAGTTCAATTCCCAGCAACCACATGGTGGTTCACAACCATCCATAATGAGATCTGGTGCCCTCTTTCTGGCCTGCAGGCCGAGCACTATATACATTTTTTAAAAAGATACATTAAAATAAGAAACCCTAGCAGAGGTGATTTTGTTGTAGTACATGTCCTTGTAGGCTGACAGTAGACTCCATGTTAGGGAACCCCCATCACCTGTGATGTTTCTGTGGGGGAGAGAGAGAAAACTGGGGCATCCTAACAGCTTTGGCCCAGCATTTTGCTTCTCCTTGTATCCATCATTGGCTAGGAACACTGATTCCTCACCTTCTTCCTGGAGGCAGGAGAACTATGATGCTAGCATCTGATGGTGGTTCTAATGACTACTGTAGACCCTGATCTCTCCCTCAAGTTACAGAGAAGGAATTCCTGGCTCTCTGTAGGGAGCTGAGCCACGTGAAAAAGAGGAGCATGTGGCTCTTTGAGGAGGGATGAGGAAAAGTCCCGGGGAGGGGAAAGGTAGGTGAGTCTAGGAACAGGAATGTTTGGATCCTGGGACCAAAATAATGAGAGATATTATAAGAGCGGAGGCCCTGGGAGTGAGAGAGGCCTGTCAATTTTTAGTGCCTTTGAAATTTAGTCTTGTGTCATCCAGTTGGACCACCAGGCTAAGGCAGGCCTCAAGTTGGCCCACACATGGGAATTAACAGGACTGAAAGGAACTTCTTGGACTGTTTGTGGAAGTATGCACCCCGACTCTGCCCTGACATCCTCTCCCTGCTTCATCAGTGGATTTGGGATCCAAACATCAAATTTTGTTTCTTTTGTAGGACTGGGTGTGTAGCCCAGTAATAGAACATTTGCCTAGCACGTACAAGCCCATAGCTTGACGTGCAGGACCCTAGGCACACATACGTGTGTGTAAAATGTTTGCGTATGTGTACACTGGTTCTGCTCTCATTTATACATTTTTGTTTCTCTGCCAGGTGGCACACACCTTTAATTCCAGCACCTGGGAGGCACAGGCAGGCCGATGTATGTCTGTGCACCACGTGTGCGCCAGCAGAGGCTTGAAGAGTCCAGATCCCCTGGCCTGGAGTTACACGTGGTTCAGGGCTGTCATGTAGGCGCTGGGGATCAAACCTGGGTCCCAAGGAATAGTATCAGGTGCTTTTAACCACTGAGCCAGCTCTTCAGCCCCAATGTTGGTCATTTTTATTAGCTAGACTTCCTTTACACTGCCTCGGTTTTTGTAGTATTAAATTTCTCTTTCCTGTTTCAAGATTATGAGCAAGGTACCACACTTGGTCACCGTGTACCATCACTTTAATTAATATGAAAATATCACACTGATTCATTTGTACAGAAATGAATTTGGAGCAAGCCAGAGAGAATGGAAATTTAACATTCCAAGAGCAAACAAGATTGCCCTCTAGTGTCCAATGTAGACAACAGCATCCTAAACAGCTCACAGGAGGATGAAGAGGAGAATTGGCTATTTTGTTTAAAAAACGTCAAAACGGGGCCAGCCCAGTGACACACATCTTTAATCCCAGCACTTGAGAAGTAGAGGCAGGAAGATCGCAGTGAGTTTGAGGCTGGCTTGGTCTACATAGCGAGGTCCAGGATTGCCAGGACTACACAGAGACTCACAAAAATAAAATAAAAAATAAATAAAAAGGCAAAATGGATTTGTCACATATTCCTTCCCCCACTCCCTTTGAAGACAATATTTATATAATAGGCACTCCGGGTACTACATAAGGAGGAGCAAACTCTCCTGTGTCTGCCATTTTCTCCAGCCTAATGGAAACATTGGTACTAGACAAATCCTTTGGCTCAGGACCACAACAGGCCAAAAGATAAACGCACCTCCTGCAACTGAGCGTCCTGAGTGACAGCAGCTGGCAGGTGAGTTCTTCCCTCCCCTAGAGAATTAGAAGGCAGGGAAAGAGCACAGTGCAGAGTGAACGTTCACTGGTGAGCTCACAGGCTTCTGGGGTAGAGAGGGGCCCAGAGCTGGGGAGACTGTGACTTTAAGGGGTTTGGGTTTTATTTGGTTTGAAGGGGGTCCTGTCTGGGGGTTCCTCTCCCTCCATATTTCTATAGGTGTAAAGTTGTCTGTGTGCCCCTTCCAGAGCAAGAGTTGGGTGCCTGTAAGTGTTGGTTGGCTGGGGTGAGACTGGGTGCCCCACCTGCCCCCACTCTGTGTGGAATGACAGTAGACACCCCCCCCCCCAACACACACATATGCAAGGGGAAATGGGTTCCATTTCAGAGAACCAGAAATGTATTTTGAAGGCAAAAAGCAAACAAACCAGAGAGTTACTCCCTAACCCTGGGAGCAGACACCCAGACAAAATGCAAATTGGGATTGTGTTCCCCACTTCTCCCTCGTGAGGGTGCACAGCCTCACACGGTTTCTGAAAATGGGGATGACAAACCAAAGGAGCACACGGGTGGAAGAATCCTTGCGACTGTTTTGGCACACTTGGGTATCTACCCATTGTGGTCACCTGAACAGCAACCCGAAGGCCATCGTAACCCTAATCTCCTTTGCCATCTAACCTAACACAGTCGCAGGCTACCGGTATTGGGGGGTGGATGTCTTTAGAAGGCCACGACTCTTGCCTCTTATGTCCCTCCCCATACAAGAATAGTATTATACATCTTAGTCACTTCAATTTCCCTCAAATTCTGCATTTATACTTTTATCTTTGTGCAATTTGGAGCATTTTCTGGTTTTGCTATTGACCTTGTCTTTGATCCTATGCTATTTATCACTAGTGTTTTAAAATTTGCAGCTAATTTTTTTTCAGGTACCTTTCAACAGTTGATTTCTGCTTTCATTTCTTATGATCAGAGAGAACATGCATTGTATTTCAATACTGTTAAGTGCACTAGTTTTCTGCCCCATGATGCTGCCTTTGTACACACCACTTTGAAGATTTTACTTGATGTTACAGGAACTGCCTTCAAGACCATTAATTGTAGCAACTGGGTCATTTGTGTGGAGGTGGTTTTGTTGTTGTTGTTGTTGTTATATTTTCTCAGGTCCTTGTATGTCAAGTCATTTTAGACAAAATGCTGGGCATTTTCAGAGTTAGACTCTACGCATTAAGGTAGTTCAGGACCGTTTTGTTTAATTCAACCCAGGCAGGTTCAGACAGGAAGTTCTGGGGCATCTGCTGCATCTCTGCACACCAGGACTCTCTCTATACACTGGACCTGTCTCTCACTATTCAGTACCCTACATCTCGGCCAGCAGCTCAAACTGCACCTCGATTTTCAGGTCTGCTGGGCTGCCTTAGGTTTGTGCAGTTTAGGGGGAAGCTTGAAGCTTGTGTTAGAACCAGGAAAAGGAGATGGGTATGGTGATGCAGGTCTTTAATCCCAGCACCTGGGACACAGAGGCAAGTAGATCTGAGTTTGAAACCAGTCTAGTCTACACAGAGAGTTCTAAGCCAGCCAGGGCTACACAATGAGACACTGTCTCAAAAAGTAAATAAACAAAAACATCTAAACAAACAAACAAACAAAAAATGATCCCTTCCCTATCTCTGGGCTTCCCTCTTGTCCCACAAAGGTGTGCCCCTCTTTCTCTGGACAGAAATATCATGTTTCCTTTCAAACTGAAGCCGTATCTCCACTACTGCACAACTCTAGGCATCCTCGGAGAAGATGAAAAACTGGCCCCTTTCCCCTTCCCTGTCCAGGAAAGCGGGGCTCCCATCCACTGCAGCTGGTAGCAGTACTTGCTACAAGGCTTTTGTGGGGGCTTTCCACACGTGCCATGAACACACACCAGCTCCTGTAATGCCGAGATGAGGCTGCCACAGCTGTGGGTAACCTCCTTGGACTCCGCAAGAAGAGGCAGGAACGGGAAGCTGAGTTCTCTATGGGTTGACTCCACTAATCTGTTTTTATTTACCCCGTGTTCTCAGAGGCCTTTTGTCCAATACATTCCATTCAGTAGGGTTTTGGTGGTCTCCATTTTATCTCCGGTAGAAATCCAAAGTGCCATTACTTTCAAGAGCTCCCAACTGGAAACAACGGTCTTTACTAGAGAGGGTAAACCGTGACTTATACACACAATGGCGTGTAAAAGGCTGTGGGAAAGAACCAACCATGGTGAGTGACACCGGCAACATGGGCGAACCTTAGTTTTGGTTAAGTGGTTGAATCCGAGAGAAAACCATTTTTAGCCTTCAATCAGGAAGAAAATACAAACTGTATGGTTTCACTTGAAGTCCAAAACTCTAGAATTAGTGTTAGAAGTCAGGGCAGCTCCCACTTGGAGGGTGGGAGTGAGAGTCGTATCACAGGGTGTTCTGGGCAGCTGGGCCTCTTATCTGCAAGGTGTTTGAGCTTAGTGAGAATTCTAATGGAACACTGGCTTCCCTCACTTTTCTGAACATATTTTATGTGTCAATTCAAGAACCATTTGAAAAATGAGCCCTCTGGGTTGCAGATGATGAAATCTGAGCTGAAACTGGCCCGTGTTCTGGAGGAAGTTTAGAAGGATGCTGAGGAGAGTGGCCAACAATGGACATAGAGCACCGATATTACCAGGACCTGGGCATCCACTGTTGAAAAGCGGTTTATATTCCATGCACTCTGGCATTGGTGCTGCAGACCTATTTTGTGTTTGCTCATGAACTGGTTCACACATATAGACAGCACCCTCTTCATAGGAAAAGGTCTGTGGTTCTCACAGAAGCTATGCTTTTGAAACTTCAACTTTCTGGCCACACCCAATCAATCCACTAGTGAGTGTACCTTAGAATTTGAGGGATGCTGACTTTGGTACTCTTGGATGTGGGACAGAGAATTCTGTGTTCCAGCAGCCCTCCCGGTTAAAGTTGAACTCAACACAGGGCATCTGAATTCTTTGATGATGTCTGCTGTTTCTTTAAAAAGTAGTTTTGGCTAATGAGCTGGGCAAGATGGCTCAGTTGGTACAGTGCTTACTGTATAAGCTTGAGGACCTGAGTTCAATCTCATATAAAAAACTGCAGCATGAGTTTGTAATCCCAGCACTGGGGAGCTCTGGGGTTCGCTGGCCACCTGGTATAGTGCAATAGGCAAGCTCCTCATTCAGTGAGGAACCTCATCTCAAAAAATAAGGTGGAAGGTGAAGACAAAATGCATGCGCATGCATACACACACACACACACACACACACACACACACACACACACACACAGAGAGAGAGAGAGAGAGAGAGAGAGAGAGAGAGAGAGAGAGAGAGAGAGAGAGAGATTTGTTATAGAACTACCACTGTATTCGTTGATCCATGGCTTGGAGCCTGGGCTGGGGGTAAAGATTCAATAAAGGACTAGGAAATAAACATTAACATTTGTACATTTTTTCTGGAACCAAGTACTTCACACCAGCAGAGTGTGTAAAGCACAACAGTCCCCAGTGACTCTGGAGTTAAGGTAACTGTCAAGCATGACTGATCCCAGTTCCGCAGACAGAAAACAAATATCCTCAAATTTCCAAGGTTGAATTGAATACCAATGTAACTGGTTTTTCTGATTCGCTGCATTCTTCTAATTTCTATGTCTCTAAGAAGAAATCATGTTTCAACAATAGCAGCAACATGTGTGATGGCTGTGTCAGGGAGAAACTAAGATGACTATCCAACTCTCTACACAGAGTCGTATCTGTACAAGTGCAAATGCATTCTGAAGTCTAGATGAGAAAAATGTTCTCATTTTAAAACAAGGACTTTCTACCCTCCAACTTTATATTTTACAACCATGTTTGGTAAATGCTTCAATATTAATTTCTGAATTACAGAACTGTAGACAGTCATTTGTCTGTATATTTTTTTAAATTAAATGATTTTTCCTTTTTATTGTGATCCATTTGTTAGACAATTATATAAACTGAGGGCTTAGGGTACATTTTGATGTATGTATATAATTTATAATAGAATATTTAGCATATCTATAATTTTCTATTTAGCATATTATATTTTCAAAATAGCCCTTCTAGTTATTTTGAGATATACATTACTGTTGACTATGAAATTCTCTCTGGTGTACAGACCAGTAGAACTTAGGCCCCCTTAGTTGGAATTTGGTTATCTGTTGACCACTCTTTCCAAGGGGACCTAAAGTAGACAGGGTTCCTCTGTGTAGTTTTGGTGCCTGTCCTGGATCTCACTTGTAGACCAGGCTGGCCTCGAACTCACAAAGATCTGCCTGGGATTAAGGGCGTATGCCACTGCTGTCTAGCTTATTTCTTTCTTTTCTTTTCTTTTTCTTTCTTTTTCTTTCCTTCCTTCCTTCCTTCCTTCCTTCCTTCTTTCCTTTCTTTGGGTTGGCCTTTTCTTTTTGAGACAGCATTACTGTATGTAGGCCAGCCTCACCTTGAACTCACGATTCTCCTGCTTCAGTACTAGGATGGCAGATGTATGTTATTTGCCTATTTCCCAAATAAGCTCTAATACAGTAAATATTTCCTAAGAGCCTCCACGGAGGTTTCTGTTGGAGACATGCATGGACGGCTTAGATAAACTTCTCACTCATAACTAACCTAAGTATACTGACAATTATTTAAGAGGTTCTGCAAGGCTTCAGCTGCCCAGGGAGAATTCCAATGCAGGTCTCCTTTTTTCTGGTGTCATCAGTGAGACAGATGGTAATGCAGGCTGGAGCATCTCCTATAGAACAGGAAGAACTCACTACGGAGCAGGAGTCTATTGTTCCATCCATCACAGAGCTGCCCGCTCACCTCAAACAGTATGTGGCTTGAAAATGCACGGAGCTTCCCTGTTGGAACTTCTAGGCAATAGCTCCTGTGTGCTCTAGACGCTTTTTCTAGCTACATTATCAATTCAGAGCAGATGAAAAAGCTCCAAGAACAAACCCAATGTAAACTGTGACCACTCCAAATGATTCAAATAGGAAACAAGGGGAGGGGGGAGGGGTAGGGAGGGGGGTAGGGAGGGAGACTCTAGTGACACAACGCCAGACTTCTAGTCGGGATCTGACAGGGCAATAAGATTGGAGTCTGTGTGTTTACAAAAAACAGCTGAGAAATTTATTAAGACAAACTGTAGGCAACGGGGTGGGGAGGAGAGAAGGAATCTTGCCATATCCAGAAATTAATAAAACACTTGAAAATGAATATAGATTTAATAGTAAACATTATGGTCAGGCTGTTTATTAAGGAGGCAACCACATATTACAAGTTCAGCTATAGAAAATGTTTGCAAATCAAACTCCATGTGATCTAAAAGGACCATGCATCATACTGTCAAAAGTGAACACCTGTACAATGAATAAAGTCAATTTAAACATACATAGTCTAGAGACCATCCTAGAGTTATACAAACACCTGGGGCCATATGTATTTAATTTTCTTTGTTTTCAAAAAAACTTTTTTTTTTTTTTTTTATAAAAGTGATGTTCTGAGATAATTTAAAAAAGTATCTGACAATTATGAATGGTCCCCAGTTTTACAAAATGTGATTTCCAGGGTATGAAAACTGAGAAGTCAACTCTTCAGAGGGTTTTATAATATACAAACAAGTTTTGTAGAAAAATGATCCAGCAAAGGCTTAAGAATATTTATATTTTTCCAATTCTTTACACTTTTATTAACACACTTACAAAAAATAACATCCAAACACTGAGAAAATTAAATAACTTTGGAAGCAGAGGTCATAGTTTCTGCTGACATGTAAGTGACAATTCTGGGCTGTTGGCACAAAATAATCAACATTCATACCCTTACTACTATATATCAAACATAAGTTAAAATCATAGGCACTAGTTTATCAAATCCACCTTTCTTCTGTACCACTAACCACAGCAAATCCTTACATTTTCCCAAACAGAAAACCTGGCAACACACAAAGGCTTTCTAGTAAAAAGGCAATTTTCCTCTTTAGGAAACTAAAAGCCAATAGTCTGTGGTAGTACAGCAGCAAGTAAAATAATATCACCAAACTCAGATCCAAAATACATTTTTAAACAAGTGATGAAATAGTTTAATTAAAAAAAAATAGATATTTTTTTCTGATGCAGCCATTTAAAAACAACGTTAAATAACCTGAATATTCCTTTTGAAACTGATTATCTAACTTAAAAAATGT
Organism: Onychomys torridus; assembly: GCF_903995425.1. Classification (NCBI taxonomy): domain Eukaryota; kingdom Metazoa; phylum Chordata; class Mammalia; order Rodentia; family Cricetidae; genus Onychomys; species Onychomys torridus. The sequence continues at coordinate 37,456,246 of NC_050452.1, forward strand.
AATAGATGGTTCATTAAAGTTCTTTTAAATTATTAGATTGCAGCATTTCTTATTTTTTGAAATGGTACACCGAAACAGAGACCTGTTTGCTGTGTGCACGTGTGATTCCTCAGAGACAGTGGCTACTTCTTTGTTTCTTAGATTTACGCGAGACACTTCCCACCAAGCACATGTGTCGATTTCCTCTGAAAAGCAACAGTTGTAGTTCATCATTGTGGATAACCCCTCCATTCCCTCTCGCCACCTTCAGATGCAAGGATCCAAGGTCTTCCATTCTACACTCCAGTTCCTGGCACTGATGGCTGCTCCTGCTAGCTAGCTGCTCGAGCATCAGTCAGGCAGACTGGGTCTTTGCTATCATCACCTCGATGCTACCCTGAGCAGGAAGCCTTCCTTCCATTTCTACTTCCAACTTTCAGAACATCCTCTACTAACAGGAAACGTGTTCAAATCCCTCCACTTTCATGTGACCCAACTGCCAATATTTTAGATCTGTCCAGACTAAGTATTTAAAAAACAGACCTCATTATCAAAAATGAGAAGTCAGCTTGAGTTAGTTTGGTAATAATCCAATAAAACCGAAACAGTTGATTTCAAGGGTATATATACACACACACATGCGTCATTAGACAGCAAGTTATTTAGCAAATTAAGAGTTGGACGGTGTTTACCAAACAATGCAAACATTGATGTAAGGCAGAATCTAAGTCAAAAGGGACAGTATTTGAAAGATCATCATACAGTTATTCAGCTTGAAGTGGATCGACTACCACTTAAGAGGAGCAATACAACTGGCATCACCAGAGATTTTGTAGTTAAATGCATAGATTTCCCCTCCTCTTTGCGGCATGGTTTTATTCCAGCTTGTAAGCTCTGAGGTGTTGTTTTTATCAAGAATAAAGACACATACAACTTGTTCTTTCACATCATAGAAACCTGGGCATGGGAACAAGGTCTTTTAGTTCTGTGACAGAAAAGAGCATGTGAGGAAGTTAACTTCAAGAGCAAAGACCATCTTTCCTGAGCCAGGAACTGTAAGGTTTAGAAGATTGGGTAGCTGATAGTGAGCCCTTTTGGCAATCAAAACAAGCACATAGAAGTCTGAGATGTTGATGCAACGCGGTGGGCGTGCATGGTGACACCATCTGGCGGTGGCTACATGTGAACTATGTCTAAAATGTATGATTTAAAAGAATGAATTTTTCTAATAAGTTTGCAAAAGTAAATTTATAAAACTCTCTTAAACACAGGTAGCATGTTTTTAAGTCTTTAGCTCAGGTCGTTCCTTTCTCCCTCCTAATCTTTAAAATTTACTCTATCCTGAAGGACTAATAAAACAATTTAATTAGTCAGAATATTAGTTCTTGTTAACACAGTATTTATTGATACTATTCGTACAGTAAGTAGGTTGAAGTAGGTTTTGGACAGCCTGAATTCACCACCTTCCCATGTACAAAAGCACTCTTTACAAATGGGCATCTCTCTTTGGCATCCATTGGGTATTTGCCCAGACAGTGGCCTCTGTCAAACAATAAAGACGAACCGTGGTTCTAGCGAACAGAACTAAGAGTGACTCCATGGAGAGTGATTGCATGATTACCAAACACATCGGATGTTACGTGGGATAAAGTGCTGCTTCGTCATCTCTGCCAGTTTGTGCTATTGTAGACAGAGAGGGCTGGGGCTCTACGACCCCGAGAGTCTTAGCTGCAGAGTCTGCATATAAAAGTTGGTTTCAGCCTGGTGAAGGGGTGTCCGGGAAGCTGTGGACCTCTGCGCTCTTGTCTCTGCTGGTCAGTAACAGCCATCTTTCCAACTGTCGTCTTTCATGCTACCATAGGTCTTAGGAGCTGGCAAGGATCTGAAATCAAGGAACTGAATGATTTTTTTATGTCTGTACAAAACACTACATACACTCTGCCACATGTCTTCCATTTCAGGGAACTGTTAAGATCACAGCTCTCGCCGGGCGGTCGCGGCGCACACCTTTCATCCCAGCACTCCAGAGGCAGAGGCAGGCGGATCTCTGTGAGCTGAGGCCAGCCTGGGCTACAGAGTGAGTTCCAGGAAAGGCGCAAAGCTACACAGAGAAACCTGTCTCGAAAAACCAAAAAAAAAGAAGAAAAAACAAAACAAAACAAAACAAAGATCGCAGCTCTAAACAACTATTAGGACAACCTTTCCTTGCTCAGCATCTTCACAGCTTTCAAATTTTACTACATTCAAGGCAATTCCTCGAAGCTCTTTTTGTTAATGTGGCTATGGAATTAAAACAAGAGGAAAGAAAGTCTTGCTCTTTCCTAACACACAGACAGCTAATCGATTGTTCTGTGAGGCCAAATGCTGACTGTGATAGTGCAGACTGGGTGTCCCCACCACCAGAGTGGCGGGCAGGGGTTGAAGTCACACAAGTTTGTAACTAACAGTCTTATTAGTTGGATGTCCTCACAAAAATTACTTAATTTCACTATATTCATCTAAAAAATAGAAGTACTCACTACTGCGACAGTTAGACAAGGTAAGGAGTTATTTAGTCTCTGTACACCACAAAGCCATCGCGTTCTACAACTAAATCTCAAACTGTGAAATGTTTACAGTAAGACAGAGCAAGTACAGGAATATAGTTTAAATACAAGATTGGCGTTTCTTTTCAAGAAACAAACTTTAATTATAGCTGACATCTAAACTTACTGGTGGCGCTAATCCCCTTCTTGAAGGGTAGAGATCACGTGGTTGGGTCACAACCTCCCTGGGGTCAGAATCATGTCAAGATTAAACAACAAAATGGGGGTGAGGTGCTCAGTTAGACTCTCTGGGGGTAGAAGCTGGGTCTTCTAAACTTATAAAACTCCACAGATAATTCTGAACTTTACCAGTGTGACTGCTCGGCTAGTGCAGCCAGAATTTTCTCAATCCCCTTGTGCTTTTTAAATCTTTATTGTTATTCTCAAAATGAATAATTATCACAACCAACTTGAGTGTCTTTAACAACTCTGTCCTAGAAGTTTCCTGAGATACTTAATCATGTTAGGTATTTGGACAACATGAATTTGAACCATGGTGGTGTAATATCCACATGAAGACTTCTTCAGAACAAGGAGGTGATGTCTACTTAGAGACAATACCAACTGCCGTCTGCTCACTTTCATAGGCCCAGGTATGCCTTCCAAGTCCAACCTTCCCCACTCACCTGCGAACAGGCTGTGCAAGCTTGCTGCGAGGCACTGGGATGCCCCCCGCAGAAGGGGCGCTGGGCCGGGGCAGGCCGCTCCTCAGGGCAGTTGTCCCTGCAGGTCTGGTTAGAGTGGCGCTGTTGATATTGCTGGAGGGGTTTGCTGGGACTGGGTTCTGTACCACGGGAGGTCCAGGTGAGGAGGTGGTTTGTGTGAACTGTGTCGTTTCTTGGCCACCAGAACCAGAACCATGGTTACTGAACGCTTTCACTGGCTGCCGAAGAGCCAATGGAGACGGTGCTGCAGGGGAGCGGAACTTGCCTGGAGAAGGTACTGCACGCAGAAGAGCAAAGGAAAGCCAGTGTTTTCAGAGGGAACCGAGTACCAGGGAAGCCACTGCCTTGTCACCCGTGACAGAGGAGCACCAAAACATCTAACTATGAGCCTCACATAAAGGACTTTTCTGGGCTAATAGGAAAAAGGTTACCTCGAGGGTTACAACTATCCTTGAAAAAGTACATTAACCAGCTTAACTTGGATCCCACAACAGGAGGGGTGGGCACCATAGGGCCCAGCAAGATGGCTCAGTGGTTAAAGGTACTTGCCACAAATACCTAGAAACCCAAGTTCAATCTGAGGAACACATATAAAGGTAAGACTTGACCAAGTTGTCCTCTGACCTCCACATATGCTGTGGCATGTAACATACATGCACCCTACCATTGCCTGCTTATGCACCTGCACAAGCAACACAACAATAAAAATTAAAAAGAAGTATGGAGGCATCATAGGATTCTGTCTCATTGAAGCAACTAACTAGGGCCATATGAGAACATTCTAGAGGTAAAAGGGTTGGCTATCCATGTAAACATAAATCAGATGACTGTAGCCTCAAAGACACATATTCAGTGTAACTAGAAATAAGGAATTAACAGTTACTATTATTTTAAAAGTCAGCTCCAGAGGCACTGAGATGATTTAGTGGGTAATGGTGCTTGCCACACACATATGACAGCTGGAACTGAATCCCTGGAAGCCATGGCAGAAGGAGAGAATAATTCCTGAAAGTTGTCCCGATACACGTGTGTGCAATCCAGGAGCATATGAACCTATGAAGTCATAAAATGCCAAGTCCAATAAGAAAAATGCTATTATATTAAAACAAATGCCAGATACATGAAATGAAATGTACAGTCTGCATTCATTTCTAAGTTAAGACAAGACTCAAAAACACTTTATTATTTCAACAGGTCCCTTTGAGACTAAGTTTAGATCTCTTGGGGTACACACCCACCCTTCTCTCCTTCTTCATGTTTGAACACATCTCCTCTGAAAGGGTTTTAATTTCCTCAGAAGACCAGGGACACAACACACAATTCAAATACAACCTTAACATGCTTTAATCAAACACAGAGCCTTAGGGATAAGGCAGGGAGCAGGGGTGTGTGGAGCAGAGGCAGAGGGATAACACTTTTCTCCAACAACCTCCTTTTTCAGGAGGGTACAAATGGAGAGAAAGCTTGGGCCACAGATGCGGGTTGTTCTACACATTTGGTTTTCTCACTCTATCAATCCGCGTGTAGGACAGAGGAGGAAAGGAAGGATGTGTGGCTAATTCTGACTGACTGGACTGACAAGTGCTTCGGGTTAGGGAAGCAGACTCCTAAGTGAGTTTGTGAGGATGTTTCCAGGGAGAATCAAACAAGGCCGAGACACCACTCTGATTGTGGGTGGCACAAACTCATGGGAGTGGAGGTGGGACACAGGAATGGGGACACACTGAATGTGACAAAAGGAAAAGGAAGAAGCTAGCTAACAGAAGCACTTTCTCTGCTTCTGGCTTCACAATGTGAGCTGCTCTGCCATACCCTCCTGCCAAGACTGAGTAGAAGCTATAAGACAAGAAGCAGAGGAGCCAGTCTGAAAGAGAGCTTAAGTAGGGTTGACAGGATGATCAGCCTGCTGCCAGACTCTTGTAAGACCGGACAGGTTCATGAACCATTTAAAAAGTACTTAACCACTGAATACAGTGATTTCTGCAAGAAGGAGGCTTAGAATGTTGGGTCTAAGAGCCTGGTATGAAAGGAGCCAGTACTGAAGTCCTATAGCCCTATATGTTGTTGTTCTGACACACTCTCTGAATTACAGGTTAGATAGGGTATCTCAGGCAGATCAAACTTATGAGCAGAAGACAAAAACAGAAATCTGTAATACAGTGCTTCAGAGGAGAGCTACTTCAAAGACCTTCAGAACTCAGCTTAGGGGTCTGCTTGAATCTTCAGCTAAACAATGGGCTGAGTATACACAGCAGAAATGAAACAAGCCCCCAGACCAAAGTAACAGCAATAATAAAAAAATGAAGAGAATTAGTCATTAATTTTTCCACTCAAAAAAATGTCAGAAAGCACCCTTTAGGTAGGAAGGGAATAATACCAGGTGCCAACTTCAATCTGAATGAAGTCATGAGAACAGGGCAACAGTAGTTTGATTACTGGGTGCTAAGCACTTAGAGAAAAGTGGCTATTCTTGGTGCAGTGTGCTTTGGCCTCAGATCCTAGAGGTATTCTCAAAGTTAAGATCATTAGGAATTGAACTAGTACTGTATTTTACAGTGCTAGGGACTGAACACACAACCCTGAGTATTCTAGGCATGTGCTTTACACTGAGCTACATCCCCAGCCCTTGGTTTTTGAGACAGGATCTCACTATATATTCAGGTTGGCCTTGAACCCACATCCTTTTGCTTCCACCTTCCAAATGTTGGGGTTACAGGTATGCAACTCCACAGGCAGCTAAGCAGAGAAGTGTGTAATGATACCCCCTACACCACAACACAACATATGAAAGCCTAGATTACTAAGTAAGAGTAGGTAGTTTGAAATTTGAGAGCTTAGATTCATAAAAATAATGTAACCCCTTTAGAAATTTGGTCAAAAGGTATGGTCTTTTAATATAAAAACCCCAAGACCAAATCTTTATGTAAAAATGTAAAATCACACAAAGCTACCTGATTCAGAAGTACAAATGATGTACTAGACAAGACTGCAGTAAGCAACAGCTGTTCTTTTACTGCAGGCTAGTGGTCTCCTGCTCTGCTGGAGAGTATACCTTGTCGTCGTCACATACCTCTTCCCAGCTACTCTGTTGACATTAATCTGCTTTTATTTTATTTTCTCCAGTGCTGAGAATCAAACCCAGGGCCTCATGGATTCATGTGAGCAAGGTCTCTAGCACTGAGCAAGCCCTAGCCAGTTTACACCTTCCTTACTATCCAGAGGAAGCTAGAATGCTTTAAAAATCTGGAAAAGAAGTCCATTGTTCTCAAACAATTCCATAAGGTATTCCTTTTTTCTTTCTAAAAATATGGCAGAGCCAGGCACGGTGGTGCATGCCTGTAATCCTAGCACTGGGGACACAGGCAGGTGGATCTCTTGAGTTTCAAGTCAGCCTGGTCTGAATAGTGAGTTCCACAGTCAGAACTACATAGAGAAGAAACCCTGTCTCAAAAAAAGTATACATGTTTATGGGGCAAAAGTAATGTTTTCATTCATGTGTATCTACATTGTGCAACGATGAAATCAGAGGAGTTGGCATACCCATCACCTCAGACATTTACTGCCTGTAGTAAGAGGATTCAATTCCCCTAGATATTTTGAAGTATACAGTGTATCTATCACATCTTACTACTAAGAACACAACTTATTCCTATAAAGCCCCAAGTCACCTCCTCTCACTCTAAAGAACAAGCCCTACACAGCGTGTTATTCCTGACTATGGAACCAAGGCAGGTACAGATGAATACCTAGTGCTTAATACATAAGCATGGGCCCTATGCTACTAGTTGGCTATTCTCTTTCCTATAGATTCTAACTTTGAAAACGAATTATTTACAATTACACACTAAATCATTGCTAACACACTTAAATCTGTTTAAAAGTATACAGTGTTTTGCAATAATACTATCTGCATCTTAAATAAAAAAAAAAAAAAGACATCAAATTTCCTCTTTCCTTCAGTTTTCTTGCTCTCATTAGGGACTATTTTTCTCCTCACTGCTTCTGTTTGTTCTGTCCCATTCTGAATCCTTGGCTCATTCTCAGGACTCCAAGTCTATTCTACATCACTGTTTTCTCTCAATTCTTTGGTCTTCCATCTACCAATACACTCAGTCTTCTGGAACCCATACTGTCTAGACTTAGTGCCCAACTTTCATAGATTTCTTTAGCACTCAGTTCTTACAAAAGCTACCACTGGACAGTAAGTCTTCCAAATGTATTCACTGACCATAAAGACTTGTGTCTTAACTTTAATCAGCTTCTAATCTGAAAGTCTTCCCATCTTACCCCACAGACAAGTAAACCCAAAGACCAATATTTGAGGAAAAACATTAATAGACAGAATGTGTGACATTTATATTTGTCCAATTTTCATTAATTTAAAACAATAATCTTTGGTTTTAGATGAGTAGGAAAAAATGATAAATTATTATTTAATCCTTTCAGAACAATTCAATACATACCTCTGAAGAAAATAGGTTTCTTCTGCAATTATCCACACAACAGGGAATTAATTTGCATTATTTTCTTAAGGAAAAAACCAATTTGAAATGTGCCCTACAGGCATCACTGACTCAGAAATGCAGAAGGTGAGAGATTTACCTACACCACTTGCTGAAATCTGAACTCAAGCAGAGGCTGTAGTTACCTCTTTTTGTAGATGAAGTTGGAAGCAACTGTTTGGCTTTGAGGGAAGTACGAGGCAAATTTTTCAGCCTTTGAGAAGCTGTTGAAAAACAAGGAAGTGTAATATTGGCCGGGAAGTCAAGGTAAAGGCTACAAGGCTACAGCTTCTGTAAACCTGAACACTTAATAGAAATGTAAAAGTTATCAAGGAATAGAAACCAGTGAGGCAAAACGTTAGAATTCTAGAAGCGCAGGAATTTTTAAGTGATACTTCGTGCATTAAGTTGGGAAAGAAAAGGGGCAGAAATCTTAGTGCCATTGCATATTTTTAGAACTAGTTTTTTTTTTTGGTAGATTAAAAAAAAAAAAAAACTAATATGTCAATTGGCTAGAACATCAAAGAGAAAACAAGCCACCAGCAAACATGCCACAGATGCAAAGGATATAAACACAAGGATAAAAGTGATAAACATAAGCACACAAAATAGAAAATAAACACAGTACTTGTTTTGATGCAAAAAAAGAAAAAAAGCACATTTTGGCAAAGCAATTATTGGTAGATGAATTGCTCAAAAATCAAACAGTAATTTCCATTCTCAAAAAGGAGAAGAAAACTCAGAACCAGGCAAGTCCTTGCACAACTTGGCAGCTTTAACATGTTCAATGTTATCTTGCTGTAAAATCCAACTTATCGGTTGGGGATTTAGCTCAGTGGTAGAGTGCTTGCCTAGCAAGCACAGAGGCCCTGGGTTCGATCCTCAGCTTAAAAAAAAAATCCAACTAATCTGTACCTCAGACTGGACAGTAGCAAGTTTGGTCTATGGACGTGTGTGTGTGTGTGTGTGTGTGTGTGTGTGTGTGTGTGTGTGTGTGTGTGTGTGTTGAGGGGGGTCTAGAGGAGTTAGGACATCTGCTTTGTAATGTAATCAAGTCAGACTGCTGAAGTCCCTCTCAAACTTCCTGTCTATTTACTACACTGAACCTTCCGAAACTGGCCTGGGGAGCCCAGAGCAGTGCAGAGTGCAGACCAGCCAACTACTACTGCACTACAGTTCCTCTGCTCCAGGCCCATTCAATCACCTAGTTAAGCAGCTCTAACCTGCCATCCTATGGGTCCTGTAGCATGTGGAGAAAGGTAGACTTTCTACACTTCAGGAATTATGTCCAAAAAATAAAAACAATTAACAAAAACACCAAATTCTACCCCTACAAGTCTATGTAGGAATAAGAGCTCATCATAAAAAAGATCATCAGGTGGTAAAGGGATACTGGATGTATCATTAGAGAAGGGGAAATTCTGTTATCTCTGCCAAGGCATTATTACTTTTCTGAGATAACCAACTTTTACAAAAGGAAATGTAGCTGATTTCTAATTTTACAGCAATCCAAACCTTACTGTAGCAACATAGTATCTGATGCCAATGTCACTCAAACATGGTCAGGCAAATAAGCAAAACATTCTCCAGACTTGGCGGGCGGGCGGGGTGTGTGTGTGTGTGTGTGTGTGTGTGTGTGTGTGTGTCTGTTACTTTATACCTATAACCACAAAATTATAGAATATTATTATCAAATATTATTCACCTATATATTTGTCGACATGTTCTCTGTCATCCATATTTCTGTCTGTCTGTCCGTCTATCCACCCACCCATCCACCCATCTTTGTTCTCATTTACTCAAACATGGGAAGGAGTCCTCCAGGTACCCTGTTAGGGTAAAACAGCCTCAGCAGCCGGCTAGGAATTTTTCTTGTTCTTATGGAATTACTTAGGACAGAACAAACAGTTTTATGGAACATTTAGGAAAGGGGAGAATGAAACAAGAGTGGCAAAATCTATAGCCTTCCAGACAGTGATGGCCTCGAGGCAGGAAGTGAGCAGGAAAGGAGCATGAGGAGGAGACTGGAGTTGCAGCTAGACACAGGTATCCCATAAAGACTCTCCAGAGAGGACATCTGTTCATAGATCAAATGGAGAGTGGGAGGAACCATGTGGGGTCTGGAGAAGGCGTTCCAGAGGAGGAGGAAGCAGTAGCAGAGAATGCTTGAGACTGGGCATGCCAAGTGATTAAAGAACAGAAGTAGGCTCAGTTGTAAAGGACCACAACAGAAAAGCAAATGATTACTGTGGGCAAACTATAAGCCATTGTTTTAAATCTTACTTTTAAAATTGAAAATCTTCATTGTGTACGTACACGACCACATATGGCACACCACCGCATATGTATGTCAAGAGGACAACTAGCAGGAGTTACTTCTCTCCCCCCATGCGGATCCCCGTGTTATCAAACTCAGGTCCTCAGGCCTCCATGTGGAGTTTGATGTCTCTCCTCTGCTTCCATAACAGCTCTGGGTCAGTACAGGCTATCTTACACATAGATCCTCAGTGCTAGGACCATCACATATACTCCATCATTTCTACTGCACAATACAGTGATTGATAACTGCATAAAATGTAGAGATCTAATTTATAGTATCTATTCTCTTAAATAAATTATACTTTTTTTAGTCAAAGTTTTACAAAGCTGTGGAGAAAATAAGTGGTTCTTAAACCTGCATTTGCCTGAAAATCAACGGAGACACTTACAAGAGAGTCTGGGCCCCCATTAAAATGTAGTCAATCAAAATGCCCAGTGATAAAGGCCTCAAATCACAACATTTATAAAATCTCTGTGATTAATAAAACTGATCCAGTATTACTTATTAAACCGATAGTCCTTAAATATTTTCCTAGTATTAGATTAGCCGATTATATAAGTATTGCATGTTTTAACTCATGTTTCAAAATAATGCAAAACTGAAGAATAACCATTAGTGCTTTGGTAGCAGGTAAAACCTTGAGGAAAGTCCTTCCTTGTTGACCTCAGAAGGCCAGCTACATACAGGTTATCAACCACATAGACACTTCCGTGAGTGAGTGGAGCAGAGCACAGTATTGTTCCTACATGCTTCCTGGGGGCACACTCTGTATCCGTGTAAAACTGTTACTGTATTGGGCGAATTATCTACACTTCAATCTCAAATCATGCCCCACTAGAGCCACCCGAGAGTGTTTCCTAGAGGCCTACCCATGCTTATTAGGCTGGGAGCAGGCTCCAGACAGCAGTGGGAGGTGCTGGGGGACTCAACAGTTTGAGATTACCTGTCACCCTGTAGATATGTGGTCCTGTGGAATTAACTTGACTACAGGGAACCCTGCTCTCTACAAAAATAAATGTGTATTTGTGAAGCTCAAATGTTATATATAATATTGAAAAATACCTTAGGCATTATAATAGTAATCAAACTTTGGATATATATAAAAAAAGATAGTCGCTGGGCAGTGGTGGCACACGCCTTTAATCCCAGCATTCGGGAGGCAGAGCTGGACAGATCTCTGTGAGTTCCAGGCCAGCCTGGTCTACCAACTGAGTTCCAGGAAAGGCACAAAGCTACACAGAGAGACCCTGTCACGAAAAAAAAAAAATGTCTTGAGGTTTTCATCTATTCCTTTTTCTCACTTATAAGCCAGTAATTCCTATATTTTTCTGAAAACTAAATTTAAGCTCATACTCCAGTAATGTTAGGAAGCAAGTTATTGTCCTTTTGAAAAATTCTGCCTCTGATAACACCTCTCCCTTTAGTTGAAGAAACTGAGAAAATGCTCTGGTTTTCTTAAACTTTTTAAGTTACTCACATTTTACAAATATAAAAGTTGGAAATATATTAGCATTGTCATAATACCCATATTTGAATGCCAGCACCCACAATAATACAGCCATAGCAAATAAGCATATAAAAGTCGTGAGTGGCATAGTGACGAGGAGAAAGAAGTGGCCCAGTGGGTAGAGATCAGCAGCCCTGCAAAGTCAGCGTCATGCACAGCAGCAAGTGAGAGCCAAAGCTTTACCATTCACAGCTGAAGAAAGAACCACTTTAACCAAACCGAAACAGCCATTAAACCAGTAACTGAAGTTGATAGTGAGATGTACCAATTCCTTATATAAATACATACAGTTGTTACTATACTTTTACATATACTTTGATAATATTAAAGTATATATTAAGATAAAAATTATGAAAACTATATTACATAACTATACATATAAATCACAATTACACATGTATTTTATCAAAAATATATAAAACTTCAAGAAAATAGATGACTTGAAAATTTATGATTATTAACTTCAAACAAAAATTTACATTTTTATACAGTATACTTAAAATTAAGTTTTAAGCTTATTAATATTCTGGATTTTCTATTTTCCAAATACATTGTGTAGTGCTTTTGTGGACATTTTTAATTGTAAGTAAGTGTTACTATAGCTGCAAATGTAAGTAAACAAGTATATATAGTTTTTGTTTTTGTTTTTGTTTTTGAAGACAGAGTTTCTCTGTGTAGCCCTGGATGCCCTGGAACTAGCTCTGTAGACCAGGCTGGCCTCGAACCCAGAGATCCACCTGCCTCTGCCTCCCAAGTGCTGGGATTAAAGGTGTATACCACCATTGATTGCCTGGCCAGTATATACAGTTTTAAAAAGGATGATGATCCAACTCTTTCTGCCTATAAAATTTCTATCAAATGCTGAATTGCAACTTTGTAAAACTGCACATATATGTTTCCATATAATGAACTAATAACCAGAAAACCATTATATTTTCCCAATACCTTTTCCTTAGTTATCAACTACTAGGAAGAAGTGAAAAATAATTCTAGGATATTAATGTGACTATATAATGGCAATTCTATTGCTAGAGAAGTCGGGTAATTATAAAAAACTTTAATATATGTTTTTCTATTGACATCTGTTAATAGATATATTATTATTTTAGCCCTAGGCTCCCAATCTATCTGTTCACTGTCATAAAGCTCTATGGAATGGGATGAGTGTAGAGGATTTAGGCAGAGCTGGTTTTATCACACAGGAGGCTGCTTGGAGATTTATCATGTGGAATTTTGAAGAATCCAGATCTTAATAATTCAAACTAAACACAACAGCATGCTTGAAGGTGAAATACCAATATTTCAACCCTGTAGAGATGCTGTAAAAGCGTGGCTGTAATGCCTGTAAGGATTATGATTCACTTAAAACTGTATTTCATGCCACATTAACACTGTAGGCTGTTTTTTTTTTGTATTGGGTAAGTATTTGAGGGAGAAGCTCCCAGTGACAAGATATTTTCATGTGTCAAATTAACTTGTAGGTTTAAAGACATAAAACCTACTATTCTCTATTTCAAAGATAACAAAGTTTAAATTCTCCTTTTAAATTCATTTTTAAAGTTTTATGAATTCATGTTTCCTATTCCAATTATTAATACCACAATGAGTATTAACACTTAAAAAAACAAAAACAGTATCAACTCTTCAGTAAGTGGAATATAAAAGCTTATTTGTACAAAAAAATTTTTAGCATATACCCAGTAGAGTAAGGTATATAAATCTTGAGTAACAATTTTCCACAGTGCTTTAAACTGTAGTCTCAAACTCAAAAAAAAAAAAAAAGAAAGAAAGAAAAGAAAAGAAAAAAAGAAAAGAAAAGAAGTATTTCTGTATGATCTTTATACCTTGGAAACAAACCATGGATAAGTCCCTACAGAGGACTACACATTCTTGAGCTGGATCAATACACTATGAACATTAATCCGCCTCTTACTAAGATGTATAATCATAGGTAAATTACTTTATATTATATAGAAGTAATTCCAACAGTTCATTTTAGATTGGCTTATTATTTTACTTTAACTTAATTTTTTTTTTAATGTATGGGTGTTTTACTTGCATGATTATCTGTGTACCATGTGTGTATCTGGTGCTCAAGTGAGCATTGGATGCCCTGAGACTGAAGTTACAGATGGTCATGAGCAGTCAGGTGGAAGCTGGGAATTTAACTCAGGTCCTCTTAAGTGAAAAGCCACCTTTTCAGACCCCTTGAGTGGTTTAATTATGTATACACATGCCTACCTTAGTTGGTAAGCAGCAAATGTGTCAGACCACTGCGCTATTTTAGTAGGCCTGCATGCACTGCACGTTACTAACGCGCTGCTGCTCCTGTGCAGCCTTTCGTGCATCACTCACTTGACTCAGAAGTTATCACTGTGTACTGGTTTGGTCTCTGTTTATGCTGCCTGTGTCTCTGTAACACTTATCAATCTCATTACTTTCTTTCCATTAAATTATCCTCAACACTCTTTTGTTTGAGTGTCTGATATTTGCTGGCACATTCATTTTCTTGGCTAAGAACTCACATGGCTTTCCTGGGTACTTCTGAAGGCTCACTGCTCCTTTTGTTAATGCTCTATGAAAAAGCTGCTGCAGTCTTACATTTAAGGTTCCAGTGCTATCTCATCATTTTTAATGTACAATACTGAACAGTTTAAAGCTTTTAAGGAATCTATGTCATGCTGGAATAGAAATGCCTTGTCACAATACTTCTTGTCACAAAATACAGGCAAACATTACAACTAAAGATGGAAAAAAAATTACCTCCAGGAAGAAAGACCTGTCACATTCCTTGGTTAGTATTTGGTGACTGGTCACCAAAAATAAATTTACAGTCAGCATGCAACTGGGTCTCACTCTGTAGACCAGGCTGGCTTTGAACTCACAGATCTGCCTACTCTGTCTCCTGAGTGCTGGAGTAAAACTACCAGGCCAGGCCTCAAATTCATTTATTCTATTTGAGTTCAGATTTAACTCAATAGTTAATTCCCCAAATAATTTAAATAAAGAAATGTTGATCAATTCTTAAAAAAAAAAAAAAAAGGTAGTTTTGGTAACTTATTACCTCAAATTTTAACCTGTATTACAAGTCAAATTAGAAATATGGATTAATCTGACATCTACACTGATTAAATATTATACTGTTTACAAATACATCCTTGGCAGACAGAGATTAATCAAATGAAAACTAAAAACTTTATATGAACAGATGCAGGTGTTAAGTGAGACTATACAAATCCCTATAAAATACTTCCATTTTGCAAAGAAAAGCCACAAATTCAGTGTTGTTATAGATTTAATAGACTGTATTATTGGACAACTAATTACTTTTACTATGATATGGCCTAAAATATGTAATAATAAACTTTAACATTGTTTTACTTTTGTGGCATTGGGGATCAAATCCAGGGTCTCACACATGATCACCGTGTTCTATCACTGAGCTATTCTCCCAGCTCTAGAAAGTCTAAAAGGGGGATTTCAAAGAAATCTATTTTATAAGATACATATGTGGATAGCGACTGCCTACTTCTAGAAATAAAAGCAAAGCTTATCCTCTTTAAAGACAGACTTTAAAAATTTCTATTCAATCTTTATTTGTAATAAATACTTGACTTTCTACTTTGTGACAAGAATTATGTTAAGTAACTATGGTAACACAACACATACATTCCTTAGGAGCCTTCAATTACACAGAAAATGATGATCTTAACTGAGAGTGGTAGTGCACACCTTTAATCCCATTATGTGGGGGGCAGAGACAGGAGGATCACTGTGAGTTCAAGGCTAGCCTGGTCTACATTGTGAGTTCCAGGACAGCCAGGGCTATACAGAGAAATCCTGTTTCAAAACTAAAAACCAGGAAACAAAACAAAACAAAGATGATCTTTGGTGATCAGAAGTAGAAACCACAGAGAGTGTCACATAATAATAAAAAAACCTAGTTAGAATCAATATTTTACAGAGACAATGTTTACATTTTATTACAACATTATCTTTTTAGTTTTACTCTATTCCTTATTTAAAATCTGTATTTAGTCCCTGGTGGGCAGGAGGGAGTGCTGCATCCACCAAGGTGCAGGCGTAGAGGTTAGACGCCACTTTTCCTTTTCTACTGTGTGAGCCCGGGTATTGAACTCAGGTTGCCGGCTTGCCAACAAGCGCCTTTACCGGCTGAGCCACCTTGCTGGCCATACAGAATCATACTGTAGCAATAACAGCTACCTAGCACAGAATGCAGCTCTGATTTCCATTCTCTGTCCCGAGGGACATTTCAGAGGGAAGGAGGTACTCACTGGCTGAGGCCTGAGGCTGCATCCGAGGCACCCCTCCATTTGGCACTTGGAAACTGGAATCACTTCTGCTGCTTCTTACCGAGTCAGCTTGTGAGCTTGATGTCCGGGACAGGTTTGGAAGACTGCGTCGGAGTTTTTCTACAACAGTGGGATTTGAAATGAATGATAGTAACAAACAAACAAACAAAAACAACAACAACAACAAACCATTCTTTCAGATATTAAGTATAATTTGAAGTAAAATGATATATTGAAACCTTTCTTTCTCTATACTATATAAGTAACAGGAAATATTAAAAAAGAAAAAAAGAGAATGGGGGATAGGAGGCGGGGGAAAGAAAAAAAGAAAAGGAAAAAATGAAAGAGAGAGAGAGAGAGAGAGAGAGAGAACAACCTAACTCAGACAGAGGCTATAAATGGATGAGATAACAGCACCCTTAAAGAAACTATAAATTATATAATCAAATCTAAAGAAATAAAGGCTACTCCATGAGTAAAATAAAACAAACCCCTTAAGAATCCCCACATCCACTTGACCTGTAGTCTGGCTTGGGAATCACATTAGTAACGGACAGACACTTGGTTTCATAAAGTGAAATTCATTTTCTCCTCATGTTTGCATTAATAAAATGGTGAACATGACTATTTAACATTAAAAAACTGGGGAAGAATGCATTCTTTTTACACTAACACATGGACAGCTCATTCCCCAAACTCTTCTGTTTTACCTTCATTTTTAACATTGCTTGTCTGTAAATCTGTGGGATGGCCTTGGAGGGAAAGGCGAGGTTGCTGCAAACGGCTAATCATAGGCTGTGGGGATACTCTACTGTATTCTATTCCCCGGGCAGGAGAGCGTGAGCGAGGTGAATTTCGAGGCGACTGCTTAGGAGATGGTCGGGGTGAATTGCGTGGTGATGGAGAAAACCTGTTCACAGCAGGGTATACTGCATGGTGCATACTATCATCTTCATCATCCAAGCTCTGTGCATCCAGCTCTTGATCACTAAAAGTGCCCCGCCTGGTAGAATTGCAAGATGAACCAGAACTACGCCGAGAGGTGGTGGCTGCATATTCTTGCCGCAGACCTAGCAACAAGAATGCATTACTTATTTCTTTGATGGTATTTTCAAACATTTAAATATTTTAAAACAATGAATGCATTATTTATTTCTTTGATTGTATTTTCAAACATTTAAATATTTTAAAAAATTAAGTAAATGATTACCTTTGAGAAACTTAGGGTATAAAGTACAAAGACAAGTTCCTTTTCTACCTCTAGACACCCTTCCATGTGAAGATGCATAAACTACATCTCAAAGTTATTTTTAAACTAAATAAAAACATACTATTTGTTTAATTTCAAGATTTCTTCAATCTAGAGTCTGAATAACAAGGTAAAGCCATAAATAAAACAAACAAAACCCAGTTCTACTTTACACACAGAAACCCAGACGTGGGCTGAAGAACACCGAGGGACAACTACTATGTAGGCAGTGAACAGAGTATATTAGCTAGCAAACAAACCTGTAGCATGAAGTGGTAATGGGGGTGGGGAGGAATCTAAGTACATCTTCAGCATCCACTCAAAGGGCCTTTACAGTCAGAACCAGACCTGTGTGTCACTTCTGTGTGCACAGAAACTGCTATGGAAGGGGTGAGAACTAGGGCTTCTTTTAAGGCTACAAATCCCTGGAGAGTCGTTCAGTGAAGAGCACACAGGAGGTAAATCCCCACCAACTACAAAATAAAGAACAAGTGAACCCTCCAAATTCTTAGAACTTGTAGGTTCATATGGCCCTGTAGGTTTGAGAAGCACGGTAGTAACTGAGTGACTTACTGTCTAGCTACAGCAAACAGCAATAAGAGAAGCCAGCAAGTAATAGAGACCATTGTTTTAGAAATGGAAGTCAGAGCCCAATGCCTCCTCTCCAGGAAGGAGAGCTTTAAGCAAGTCACAATCACCACAGGATTTTGATTTCTCACTGTAAAAACTAAGACACTTGACGAGGTATATAGCTGACCAAATAAATATGTAATTCTAATTTTTAACTGCTATATACAAATCTTAGAAGAGCCATGCTGTAAAAATAAAACCATAGCTTTAAAAAAGGAGGGCAGGAAGTTGTTTTCAATAGGTATCATGTATGTTTTGGTATCAACATTTTATTTACTAGGAAAATAAATACTCATGTGTACAAATGGCTTAGAAAGAACTATTAAGGGACAATAAAGTTAACATTTTTACTATCTGTTACCAAAACACAGCATCAAGGCTACAGTAAACAGCTTGCTGAGCTCCCCACAGAAGTCAGCATCCAAAGTAAAAGCTGAGTTTATTCTACAGTGTGGAATCAGGCAGCGTGCTCTTTAAGAGGCTGTCCTTTCCAGCCTCTTACTGACTCTACCTTTAACTGAGGAGAGACAGAAAAACCAAAGAAAGCTGTGTCACGTCATTAGTGTTTTGGGTGAGTCAAGGCAGGATGAAGCCCTTCCTTTTTCCAGGGGAGGCCTACTAAAGTGGAGATGCTTCAGTGGACGAAGAAACATTCTGCAGGTTCCTAAAAGCTACAGCCTGATAAAACCTACAACATACTTTACAAGACATCTTGCATCCAGGTACAACCAAAAGCTCTACAAGTTTTAGCCACTGACAGATCCTGACACGGAATCCACGGAGAGGTTATAGGATCACATATAGTTTAGTGTGTTGCAAGACTAGCACCCCACCACCTTCTTGCATTCAAAGACAGCCAGGTTATACATCCTCAATAAGTATGAAAAATTATTGTCTAGGTATACTTTGGGGGTGTCAGAGGCAACAAAGACATTAGCTATCATGGGAGTTTGGGGCTCTTACAGTACTTAGGCAGATATAGAGTGTAACTATAATATTACAATCTCATGGAAGAGTAGTAAACAAAAAAACGGTAAAAAAACTTCCTAGGGCCGTTACAAACCACTAAAACCATAGAGTAACAGAGTAAGAATGACGAGATTTTACAAACTGTACGGGCACAAACACCATTCACAGAGGCCAACCTCATAAGCCTTTCTTTGTCCTTCCTACAGCAAAGCTGTCTTATAGAAAACAAAATTCGAAAGCAAATACGGATGTGGCATTATTCTCTGAAATGTCTACTTCAATATTTATACTTACACCATCTTACTATTTTTATAACACTTTAAAATACATATAATAAATTTAATATATATAACAAACTTGTATAATAACAAAAAAAATCTCAATTTTAACAATTAAAACTTACTTTCTTCCTGCATCCGGGCTAGAATCTGCACATCAGTTACATCATTTAGCTTATAGTTGGATCCAATTGAATCTTCATCTAATTCTGAAGCACTTAACTCACTATCTATAGAGGATTGAGGGCTGAGTGGAGGATTTCTATCTGATGAATTTTTGAAGTTACCTTTAGAAAAAGGAAAACACATCAAACCTTGGTAAGAGAAAAACTGAGTTAAACATCTGTTGCAAGTAGCCAAATAATTACATCCTTTGATTCAGTTCCATTTACACGTACAAAACTCTCAAAACTGAAATTAGAAACTGACCTCATTAGGGAGAAAAAGAGATATAGAGACTCCTTTACATACTATGTCACAAACACAAAACATCTTTTAAGTATAACTTACCTCGTTTCCCACAAAGCTATTATGTTTTCAGCCAGGGCCTGCAAAGCAGCTGATTCGGTACCGATAGGCTAGATCAGTGGTTCTCAACCTTCTTAATGCTACGACCCTTCATGTTATAGTGAGCCCCAACCATAAAATTATTTTTGTTGCTACTTCATAACTGCAATTTTGCTACTGTTATGAATTGTAATATAAATATCCATGTTTTCAGATGTTCTTAGGAGACCCCCATGAAAGGGTCACAACCTGTATGTTAAGAACTGCTGCTTAAGCCGGGCAGTAGTGGCGCACACCTTTAATTCCAGCACTTGGGAGGCAGAGATCACAAGCGGATCTCTGTGAGTTCGAGGCCAGCCTGGAGTACAGAGTGAGTTCCAGGAAAGGCGCAAAGCTATACAGAGAAACCCTGTCTTGAAAAACAAAACAAAACAAATAAACAAAAACAAAAAACAAAAAACAAAAAAACTGCTGCCCAAAGGGGTCATATACTCTACAGGTTGAGAACCAGTGAGCTAGAGGATGTCGTGTTTTTACAAGATACTCAGGGAAACCGTTCTGTAAGTAAATGACGTAGTGCTTCCTCCTTTCAAATTCAGTCATCAGCACCATAATCCTCTCCTTGAAGAAAAATTTACTTTTCTTAAAAAACAAAACTAATTTGAGAAAAGCAGATTTCTTGCTGGACGTTGGTGGTGCACACCTTTTATCCCAGCACTCAGGAGGCAGAGGCAGGCGGATTTCTGTGAATTCGAGGTCAGCCTGGTCTATAGAGCAAGATCCAGGACAGGCACCAAAACTACACAGAGAAACCCTGTCTCGAAAAAAAACAAAACAAACCCAAAACCAAATAGGTAGACTTCTTAGACCTTTGAGAACCAGGCAAAAAAAGAACACTAGGTCATGATGTCATGCTTGCCAAATTAGAAAGGAGAGTCCAGAATGTTCTGATGCTCGATAGTCAAGTACAATAGATGGTAGCAAGAAAAGAAGAAGAGTTGTAAGAAGTGCTCTCTCACCTAGACCAGAGGAGAACAGGAAAGTGCGCAGGGACAAGGGGTGCACACCGGCAAGAACCTAGCTTGTTGCTCAGGAACACTTGCATGGTGACCCGTCTCTGAAGAAAGGAGAAAGGCTCAACACTCCTCACTAAGATGTCTAATACAGACAGATTTAGAACATGTTGCCAGTTTGTAGCTTACAAAAATCTGTTATTTATTCATTCATTTATTTATATTTTATGTGCATTGCTGTTTTGCCTTCATGTATGTCCGGGGAAGGGTGTTGGGTCCCCTGGACCTGGAGTTATAGACAGCTGTGAGCTGATACATGGGTGCTGGGAATTGAACAGAGGTCCTCTAGAAGAGCAGTCTTAACTGCTGAGCCATCTCTCCAGCCCCGTAGCCTTTTTTTTTTTTAAAGACAGGGTTCTACTTTGTAATAGAAACTGTTCTTGAACTTACTATGTAGCCTAGGCTAACCTCAAACTACCAATCCTCCTGTCTCAGCCTTCCAAGTGCTAGGACTACAGTCCATCTAGTTTTCCAAAATTTTCAGTTATAGTTAACTCCCTACAAGCACAGTTTCAGACCCACTTGAGATCCCTCTTTGTCCAAGAACCACATTTGCGAGTAAGTAGCTGAATCCCTTTCTTGCCCCCATCTTTAGCCTTCTGTCTGTACCAGCCTCCACGCCCACAGGCCTACTCCAGATCAGTGACCTACTTTCTAGAGAGCCACCATTGACCCTCCTTTCCTTACCCATCCTCTCTTCCTGCTGCCGTTTCTACACCCAAAGCCCTAGTTCCAGACCCATGGTGTGGGGACCATCTTTGCAAGGTCAATTAAACAGCTCCTCCATCACCTTTACCTAACCTAGCTCCAATCACACATTTCCTACACTGGCCCAATCTAAGGAGGCCAGATTACCACATCAGACACAAAAACAAAGAAAGAAGTCCACATGCTCAACTCAAACTGCAAATACAAAAACATGAATGGGCAAGACATGCCTTCCTTCAAACCCACCAAAACTATGTAAGTGTTCTCTAACAGGAGCTTCCTAGGTGAATTCCAGGGTACAGAATTTAAAAGGATAATCATAAACTTTATCAAAGGATTAGAATTTTAAAGGCACAAACACTTCATTGCACTCCAAGACATTAACAATAACAGAAGAAAATAAATGTATGGCTGTATGAAATGACAAAGATAATTCAGGGTTTGAAAACTGAACTCAACAAAGATCGAAGCATTAAAGAGAACACAAGCTAAAATGAAGACAGAATTGAAAAATTCAGTATTCCAATTAGAAAACTCAGCTGGGCACGCCTGTAATCCCAGCACTCAGGAGGCAGAGGCAGGTGGATCTGTGAGTTTGAGGCCAGCCTGGTCTATAGAGAAACTCTGTCTCGAAAAACAAAACAAACAAACAAACAAACAAACAAACAAAAAACCTCTGGAAAGCCTTACAAATAGAAATGAATCAGGAAAAAGATAGATATCAGGACTTAAAAAGAGGATCTAGATGAAATAAGCAAAGAACATGAAAAAAATTATACAAGCACAGAAAAAGAATATTCAGGAAATGTGATACCATCAAAAGACCAAACCTTTGAATTATAGGCATAATGAGGGAGGAGAATCTCAGGGCCAATGACATAAACCAGATTTAACAAGCTCACAGAGGAGAACTTTCCAAAACTAAGGAAAGACATATCCATACAGATACAGGGAGCACATAGAATCCTAATTAGACAAAACTTAATAAAACAACAACAAAACTCCATGGCATAAACAACTCCTTACTGAATTATGAGTGGGTCAACGGGAAAGAAATCAAAATATTCCTGGAACTAAATGAAAATGAAAACACAATACAACAAAAGCTTTGTGACACATTAAAAGCAGTCCTAAGAGGCAAATTATAGCCTTAAGTGTCTACATTAAAGATACATGTCTTAATAATGTAACCTAAAAAACTGTGAAACCAATTCAAACCCAGGAGATGGCAAGGGATAATAAAAATCCAAGAAAACAATACATAGGATCAATTAATCTAAGAGCTAGTTCTTTTAGAAGACGGATCAAGGCCCCCTTGGTCCAACTACTCAGAGGGAAGAGAAAGAGGGAGTGAGAAGGGTAGGGAGGGGGAGAGAAGTTGGAGGGAGGATGGAGGAAAAAGGAGGAGTCAAATGAACAGAATCAAAAATGAGCAGGGAACTAGTATGACATCAAAGAAATAATTATAAGGGAATAATTGAAAAGCATGCACTTCATTAAGTTGGAAAATCTGAAGGAAATGGATAAATTCCTTGATTCACCTACACTACCAAAGTTAAACCAAGAAGAGATCAACAACTTAAAAGACTCGTAAGACAGGAGGAGGCTGAAATAGTAATAAAGTGCTTTCTAACGAAAAATAAGTCCAGGTTCAGATGAAGTCACATCAGAATCCTACAAAACAGTCAAAGAACTACAATGAATACTTCTTAAATTATTATTAATATTATTATTTGGTTTTCCTCTGTGTAGCTTTGGGAGCCTGTCCTGGAACTCACTCTGTAGACCAGGCTGACCTTGAACTCACAGAGATCTGCTTTCTTCTGTCTCCCAAGTGCTGGGATTTAAGGCATGCACCACCACCCTTGACAAATTATTACAAAATATATATACATAGAAGAATAGCTCCAAACTTGTTGTTTAAAGACTGCATTGCTCTAATACTCAAACCAGGAAAGATACAACAAAAAAACAGGAAGTACAGACTTATCAATATCCCTGATGAACACAGATGCAAAACTCAATAAAATATTAGCAAACCAAATATAAACATATGTCAAGAAGTTCATCACCATGACCATGTTGGCTTTATCCAGAAATTCAAGGATGGTTCAACATAGATGTAAGTCAATAATCATAAGTCATATAAATGAACTGAAAGGCAAAAATCACATGATCATCTCAATAGATGCAAAAAAGGTCTTAGACAAAAATCTAACATGCTTTCATGAAGAAAGTCCTAGAGAATGTAGGACTGGTAGGGGCCTACCTCCTAAATAAGGGATATATATGACAAGCCTGAAGCCAACATTATCATAGAGACACACTTGAAGTAATCCCATCAAAATCAGGAATGAGACAGGGCTGTTCACTTATCCTCACTCCTTTTCAATATAGTGGTGGAAACACTAGCCAAAGCAGTAAGGCAAGAGAAGGAAATTAAAGTGATACAAATAAGAAAAGAAGTTAAATATCCCTACTTGCAGATAATATGACACTGTATATTAAGAGATCCCAAAAAATTCAACCAGGAAACTTTTACAATTAACAATTTCAGCAAAGAGACAAGGCCACAAAATCAATTTACAAAAAGCAGTAGCCATTCTATACACCAACAACAAACATAGTAAGAAAGAAGTCACAGACACATTCCCATTAACATTAGCATTAAAATATCTTGTAATAAACCTAACCAAGGAGGTAACAGACCTCCACAATAAAAAACTTCAAATCTCAGCAGGGCGTTGGTGGCACACACCTTTAATCCCAGCACTCGGGAGGCAGAGCCAGGTGGATCTCTGTGAGTTCAAGGCCAGCCTGGACTTAAAAAGTGAGTTCCATGAAAGGCACACAACTACACAGAGGAATCCTGTCTCAAAAAACCAAGAAAAACAACAACAACAACAACAACAAAAACAACAAAAAACCCCACAGCATTCTTCACAGAAATAGGAAACCATTCTAAAATTCATATGGAGCCAGAGAAGACCCCAGACAGCCAAAGCAATCATTAACAAAAAGAATAATACTGAATGGGTTGCCATTTATAATAAAAACAATATGGTACAAACCAGATGTGCACACCAACAGAATAGAATTGAAGACACGTAGTACATACAACTATCTGATATTTGACAAAGAGGAACACACATATACTGGAGAAAAGACAGCATCTTTTCACAACTGATGCTGGGAAAACAAGGTGTCCATACACAGAAGAATGAAATTAGAACTGTATCTATCATCCCACCCAAAAATTAGCTTGAAGTAGATCAAAGACCTCAATTTGAAACCTGAAATACTAAAACTGCTAGAAGAAAACATAGGCGATACCCTACAAGATACAAGTGTAGGAAAGAACTTTCTGTATAGGACCCTTTTGTCTAGCAATTAAGGCCAACAACTGACAAGCAAGACCTTATAAAACTAAAAAAGTAGGCTTGGCATTGTGACACATGCCTTTAATCCCAGTTCTCGGAAGGCAGAAACAAACAGATCTCTATGAGTTCAAGGCCAGGCTGGTCTAAATAGTGAGGTCCAGGATAGCCAGGGCTACATAGAGAGCCTGTTTCAAAAAACAAAAACAAACAAGTCAACAAACCTCAACAAAAGAAACTAAAAAGCTTCTGCACAGCTAAGAAAAAGCAAGTGAAGAAGAACCCTCCAGAATGGGGGAGAATCTTTGCCAGCCATACAAGACAGAAGACTAAATATCCAGGATATACAAAGAACTCAAAAATCAGAACGAAGGAAACAAATGACCCAATTAAAACATGGGCTAGCCATCTTAAGAGAGTGTTCACCATTGAAGGAATCAAAATATCTCAAAAAAATATTGAGATTTTGTCTTATAAAACTTGTCACAAATACAAGACTGTGGAGAAAGAGGACTCCTCATTCACTGTTGGTAGGAATATAAATTTGTGGGTGCAGCCACTTTGAAAATCAGTATGGAGAATCTTCAAAAGGCTGAAAATATACCTATCATATGATCCAGCCATATCACTGCTTGGCCTATGAGTTATACAAGTCTTACTCTGCAGAAATTTGCTCAGCCATGTTCTTTGCTGCCCTATGCTAAAGAGCCAGGAAATGAAACAACCTAAATGGCCTTCAACTGATAAATGAGTAATGAAAATGTGGTACATACATACAATGGAATACTATACAGCTGTAAAAAAGTGAAATTTGAAGGTAAATATATGGTCCTAGAAAAGATCATTTTGAGTGAAGTAACTCAGACTCTGAAAGACAAATGCCACATGTTTTCTCCTCTGCCATTCCTAGCTCCAAATCTTCAGATGTGAATCTACAAACCTGGAGTCACTGGAAAAAAAACAGCCAAGTCTAAAGGAACTATGGGTCAGGGAAGATCTAAGATGGGAATGACAGATGACAAAGTGGGGAACAGGAGAATGGGGAGGAGGGGCTCCACTGGGAATGGGGAGGGATATCAACGCCGAAGCAAGAGGAGGGCAGTCAACACCAAGGTTGTTTGAGAACCTCAAAAATCCCACTGTCTTATATTCATCTACAATTACATGTACATATAACTTACGCTTATGTACAGACATATATAGAGATAGACAGGATAGCTGAAAGGAAGTTATGCCACTTGGGCTAACAATGCTCCCCTACAGGAACCAATGACTAACAAAAACCCAGTACCAGGTACAAGAAACTTCCATTCAAATGGTTGCTCAGGGTATTTCAAGTGACTCCTAAAACAGTATTGACTACTGCTGTTGCCCTTGGCTGCCTGTTTGAGGTTAAAGGTCAGCCCCTATTGCTATATACCACCTAGGGGCAGCAGAGTCTGTAAACTAGCACAAGGGGCCAGCAGGCAGGTGGGTTTCTGGAGCCTGTCTCAAAACTAAGGTGGAAAATAAGAGACACCTGATGTCAACCTGTAGACTCCCCATGAAGTGCACACACATGCACACATCCACAGCTATACAGCACATTCACAAGTTATCAAAGAAGGCAATAAGAGTGACGCCGCAATGAGTTAGAGAAGACTAAGCTACCCACGAGAAGTGTTAGTAGCAGGAGACCAGAACAGACGCCCAGGCCACAGTAGTCTGTCCTCCTCCTGCCCAGTACAGCACCTATTGCTCTGGGCACAAATGTGCTATATGCACACTAATCATATTAAACCATATGCTAGGATTGAACTGTAGTACCAATGCTTACTATAACTCTTAAAAACAGGTCTGTAGATTTTACAACCCCATCAGGCTGTAAATAAGGTTTTATTGGTTAAAGGAATCAAGTTTGTGGTCCTGTTTAATTTAACCAGATTTTTTAAAAAAAAAGATTTATTTATTTATTATGCATACAGTATTCTGCCTGCATGTATCCCTTCAGACCAGAAGAGGGCGCCAGATCTCACTACAGATGGTTGTGAAGCATCATGTGGGTACTGGGAATTGAGCTCAGGGCCTCTGGAAGACCAGCAGCCAGTGCTCTTAACCTCTGAGCCATCTCTCCAGCCCTAATTTAACCAGATTTTAAATACTAATTTAAAAAACAGATCTAGGTACACCCTCAAAGAAAATGACATGCAGATAATGCACAGCCACTGACTTGCTTTTGTACCCTTAGTACTCAGTATAGGAACTAGTATAAAACAGTCCATCTAAGAGAGTCTCTCTTACTGCTTCAGGGTTTCCTAAGTCAAATGAACCTATGCCTGTGATGAACTGTTCTTTCTGAGACAGGACCATTAGGTAAAGCCACTCCTTACCTGAATTTCCAGGAAGTATAAGCTGCTTGACTATAGGAGGTCGCACTGGTGTTGAGGATGGAGAGTTGAAGCCGCTGCTGTAAGGGCTACTGGCATTTGGGCTGTAAGGACTTGTATAACTCATAGAGTTGAAAGGATTATTGTATAAATTTTGCCTCTTGAGAGCTGCATTAATGAAAAGGAAGAAAATCAAATTTAGTAACCAGGAAAAGGTGACCATTTCAGAAGGTTTTCGGACACGATGTGCCCTGAAGTCGTCTTTTACATCACTATGTTCATGTCTGTAGATTAGTGCTGCTGTCAGCTTTGTAGAGAACCTTTTCACAGCAGTCAGCAGTAACCAGACTTGTAACTGGTCCAAATGCTGACAATAAGTGTCCGTTGAGAGCTAAGGCACAATGGGACATCTATATCAACCCCTCCAGAGCTCAGGGGTCATGCAGAAGGGGTGGACAGAACGTCTGGAAGCAGGGATGTGGAAGTGCTGGCTCCCATGCATAACAAGGCTGCTGTACTCTTGAACCCACAGCAGCTATGACTGCCTACATGAGCACTGCATGGGATTCAGCTGTCCACAGCCTGTCATGGACAGAAAAGAGGTTCAGGGGACCCCACCGCTCCTAGGGGATTCTATGCAATTAATAGGGGATGCTAAGACATTTTTCCTCAGTGATAGTTACTAGTAAGGTACCCACACTCCTGTCAACAAATATAATGAATCTCACTGGAAAACACACACATACAGCTAGAAAGTGGGGCTAGCTAGGAAGAGAAAGAGGACTGGCAGGAGGGGAGGAGGATTTCTACAAATTCAAGACCAGCCCGGTCTCACAGTTTGGGTCTAAAACACCAAGTGCAATCATATACAAGAAAAATCAATCCTTAAATGGATAGTTCTTCCTTCCATCCAGTTTTTTCAATATTACAAACATAGCTAATAGTAGAGAACAGACAGACAAGGGCTGGGGAGAGGGAGATCTTTAAAATGCAGCATGTGCTAAAGGAATGAGTGGCCTACAGTGGTAAAGAACAGGAAGCAACAGCTTAGGAAAAAGTAGCTGGTGCCGATATGATGTCCTAGCACTTTGGAAGCAAAGGCAGGTGGGTGTTTAATGATTTTAAGGACAGCCAGGACTACAGAGACTCTCTTCTCTCTCTCTCTCTCTCTCTCTCTCTCTCTCTCTCTCTCTCTCTCTCTCTCTCTCACACACACACACACACACACACACACACACACACACACACACACACACACACACAGCAGATGGTGGAATGGAGGTCCTGAAATACCCTGCCCAGAAGCCTGACTCTATTCAGTAGTAATGCAAAGCTTCAGGGATTATCTTGAGGAAAGAGCACTGTGTTCCAAACACATCAGAGGAAAGGTGATAGAATCTGATTAATGGGCTAGACTAGGCAATAAACAGTGATAGAAAATGAGACTGAACAAAAGACAAAGGGTCAGACTTTATTAAAAACTGGAATGATGAATAAAGAAAAGAAAAGAGACAGCCGAAGTTCTGGCTTGCCTACTGACAGAACAGTGATTTGGGGGGGAAGATAAGCGTCTTTGGGTCCTTTTCCTGTCTAACAGACCGTGTGAATGTACACTTAGTCTCTGTGAGACACCACATTTTGTACCTATTTGTTATGTACTACTATGCAGCATGATTATAGAAATGCCAACCTGAGCTAATTTCAATCTCCTCTACTTGATTACATTTTCCTTGCTTACTAAAATACCCAGCATGCTGTACTCCTCCTGTGAAACATCAAATAATTACAACATTAATGAGCATCAATATGCCAAAGACTCCCATTATTTGTTCTCAGTCCTGAGTTTTCCTCTGAGCTTTAATTTGAACACTTCCCCATGGGTATAACCAACGTATCCTAGAGTCCACATACCAAATCCAACTCATGATCTTCCTGCTAAAATCAATTTCCCCTAGGGGAACTATGGGAGGTCCTTCTTTTAAACTAGTGTGGTGGTTTGAATGAGAAAGGCCTCTATATACTCATATGTTTGAATACTTGGTCCCCAGTTAGTGAAACTGTTTGGAAAAGATTAGGAGGTGAAGCCTTGCTGGAGGAGCTGTGTCACTGGGGGTGGGCTTTGAGGTCTCAAAAGCCCACACCATTCCAGTTATTTGCTTGTACCATTTCAGTTATCAATCTTTCTACCTCAAACTTTCAAATAAGATGTAAGCTCTCAGCTACTGCTCCAGGGCCATGTATGCCTGCTGTCATGCTCCCACCATGATGGTCATAGACTAATTAACCCTCTGAACTGTAAGCAAGCTTCTAATGAAACACTTTAAAAAGATTTATTTATTTATTTATTTGTTTGTTTATTTGTTCATTCGTTCGTTCATTCATTCATTCATTCATTCATTCATTCATTTATTATGTATATAGCATGTATGACTGCAGGCCAGAAGAGGGCACCAGATCTCATTACAGGTAGTTGTGAGCCACCATGTGGTTGCTGGGAATTGAACTTGGGACCTTTGGAAGAGCAGCCAGTGCTTTTAACCTCTGAGCCATCTCTCCAGCCCAAATGTTGGGTTTTTTTGTTTGTTTGTTTTTTGAGATAGGGTTTCTCTGTATAGCTTTGTGCCTTTCCTGGAACTCGCTTTGGAGACCAGGCTGGCCTCGAACTCACAGAGATCCACCTGCCTCTGCCTCCCGAGTGCTGGGATTAAAGGCGTGCGCCACCACCGCCCAACTAATGAAACACTTTTATAAGTTGCCTTGGTCATGGCGCCTCTCCACAGCAATAGGTGAGTAACTGAGACAATGTCCTGCCACACAAATGGGAAACCTAAAAATCACTACTGATGCTTTCTTCTCTTTTATTTCTTCATATCTCGTTTATCCCTTTTATTACTCCTAACCCCCCCCCCATGCTAAATATATTCTGACTTTATACACAGTTCTTACCTTATAAGCCCCTCCTAGCCCAAGCAATAGAAATCAGACTTCTTTTCTTCCAGGTCAGTCTCAGGAACTAACATCCCTTCCTTCACTTTCTGTCTTGGAGGTGGCTATAAAGATTTTTTTTTTAACCTACCTTATCTTATAGATTAAGACCCCTATTTCAGAAGGGGTCTTTGCTAGCTTCCTTAATGAGTTTATCATACCCTTTCTGTACAATCTTATTTTGACACAGCTGTCCATGCTTCAACCAGACTTTTGCAATTAAGTCTCCACTAAAAACTCGAAGGAGAAGCTGGGAGATGATGGCTTGGTAGATAAAGGGCTTGCTGTGCAAGCATGAGGACCAGAGTTTGGATCCCTAAGCATCCATGTAAATGTCAGTCATGTTTCTAGGACTAAGCTATGATAGATGCGGGAAGTCTCACTTTACTGTAGACCAGGCTTGTTTAGAACTTGATAGGCTTTGAATTCAGTCTTCCTATTTAGCACATACTAGATTTGCAGACACATACCACCCACCTCACAGCTCTCTTAAGTCTTTAATACCCTTGTTATAATAAAGTAAAGAATCCTTCATTCAAGATTGCTGTTTTGAGACAGAGCAGCTTTGCTTTCCATCCCAAAGTCTAGGCGGTAGTTAGTAACCATCAAATGTTCCCTTTGTTTTAAACCAAGAACTGGAGGATCATAGGCTGCAAGCCAGATCCAGGGCAGTGCATGTGTAGAAAGAAGGCTAACAAGGATAGGGGTGTCCTGTCACTTTCTGCCTTATTCCCTTGAGATGGGGTCTCTCACTAAACCTGACACTATGCTGGCAGCCAACAGACCCCGGAAATCCCCTTTCTCCATCTCACAGCTCTGACTTCAGGCACATGCATGGTATACTCGACTTTTTACAAGAACTGGGGATCTCAACTCAAGCCTTCATGCTTGCTGCGGAACACTGGCTCATCTCCCCATCCTCCTCTTATGAATGTCTAATAATATCATCTGAGTAAAATTTAGTTATTTCACATTGTCTACAGATTTATAACAAACTACTTTACTTGATCACAGATGGAATATAATGGAAATCAAGTTCCAGAGTATAATTCTAAAGGAACTCATACTGAGCCAAACCTTTTGAAACTCACATACAGGCTATTTGTTTTTTCAAAGGGGCTTCTTTACAGAGATGAAGAGACTCAGGTTCTGCAGCTCTCTAGTTACTTCCTTACTTCATTTGCACAGACTAGCCATTACTTACAGCATGCCATGTTTACCGAGTCTTCCCTCCCTCTGTGTTCGTGACCACTTCAGCTTCAATGCTAACCAAAGAACACACATGTCTATAATAGGGCCAAATAAGAATTTTTTAACCACACAGCTGTAATGCAAATACAAACTAAAAACAAGTGAGCTGCAGGCTGCAGGGATAGCTCAGTGGTTAGGAAGAGCACTTGCTGCTCTTGCAGAGAACCCTGGTTCTGCTCCTAGCACCCACATGGTGCCTCATAACCACTTGTAATTTGAGTTCCAGATGATCTGATGCCCTTTTCTGGTCTCTGTGGGCTCTATACAACATGCACACAGATGATTTCTTTAATTTTTTAAGTGTCTACAAGCACAAGAACCTGAGTTCAGACCCCCAGCACTCACATAAAAACCTGGGCACAGCAATACACATTTGTAAACCCAGTGCTGGAGCAGGTGGAGAAAGGTAGATCGTTAGAGCTCCATGGCCAGCCAACATAGTTGCATCAGTGAGTTCCAAGTTTCAGTGAGAAATCCTGTCTCAAAAATCTAAGGTGGACAGCAACTGAGGAAGACACATGTACTACTAGTTTTTATGTCAACCTGAAACAGGCTGAAGTCAATTGGAATTGGGACCTCTACTGACAAAGTGCCTCTACAAGAGTGGCTTGTGATGCATTTTGTTGATTGGTGATTGATGTGGGAGGGCCCAGCTCACTGTGGACAATACAATGCTACCCCTGGGCTGGTTCTTCTAGGTGCTGAAAGAGAGAAGGCTGAGAAAGCCAGCAACCAGTACTCCTCCATGGTCTCTCCACATCAGCTCCTGCCTCCAGGTTCCTGCTCTGACTTCCCTTGGTGATGGGCAACTATAAGCTGAAATAAACCCTTTCTTCCCATGCTTTTGTCATGATGTTTTATCACAGCAACAGATACCCTAACAAAGCCAACCTAATTAATGTCAACCTTTGGCTTCCACATGCATACATGCATGTACCTGTACCAACACACATATGTACACTCTCATGAATACCACATACCAATACACATATATACAAAAAGGTAAAGAAAGCTTATTCAGAATTACTCATCATGCTTCGTAATTCATATTTCATAAATCGTGTGTTTTAAAAGAGACTAAGAGAGGGGCTGGAGAGATGGCTTAGTGGTTAAGAGCACTAGCTACTCTTCCAGAGGTCCTGAGTTCAATTCCCAGTACCCACATGGTGGCTCACAACCATCTGTAATGGGATCTGATGCCCTGTTCTGTCTGATGTCCTCTTGGTCATGCAGGCATACATGCGAACAGAGCACTCATATACATAAATAAATAAATCTTAAAACACTTAAAAAAAAAAAAAAAGAAAGACTGAGAGAAATGCAAAGAGAGACAATACTTTTGCTCTATTTCTACCCACACTGGCATGTTATATTAAGTAGCACAAACAGCCATAAACACATTTTGTAAGTTTCGTGAATGCTGTTAAAAGAGTATAAAGGCAATTTAAAATATCAAGTATAAAAGAGAAAAGAAAGAAGCATCTGAAAAGGAAGGGAAATGAGTAATAGGCACCTTCTACAAGCCCAGGAACCATGCTAGGCTCATTCACAGCCATTATCATTTCCCCATTCTGATGAGGGATCTGATCTCAGGGAGCTAAATAACATTCAGAGTCAGGGAGCAATCAAGTTCTTGAGTGAGGAGGTGATGCCTCTTGGGTCTCCACATGTATTTTTCAGCACAATCCATTTACCAAAGTGTGGTATGTGAGGTAATTTTAAGTGACACAAGACAAACATTTTTCATTTTAGAAACTGTTTTAGATCATTATAAGAAAAATTAAAATTCATAATCTCATGGACATAATCCATTAAGGTGAGACTAAGATTTTTAAAAACTGCTATTACATGAATCCAGCCTTCATGATGGTATACAAGGAAAATTATAGACATACCTGACATGGTTTGATCAAGTTTGTGGATAAGAGACTTTTTAGCACACTCCACATCAGGACTTGGGTAATCCAAAACTTGCCTGCACCAAACTAACGGACTAACAGATTTCTGCATTGGTGTGAGTTTTTTCTTTGGTGATGAGTACAGCCTAGAAGAAAACAAAACAAACAAACAAACAAACAAACACAAAAGGGCAACATTCGTTATTGAGCACAGAACTATAAAGTAGGGTCTTTCTGTTCTGGTACAAAGAGGGGGTAGTAAGTGATGAGTATGTTTAAAGTCACAATTACTTACTGTGCAAGAAAATGATACTGCAAGCAGTATTACCCCAAACCTCAACCACAAAATAAACCCCAAGAGCGATTCTCAAGATGGATTCTACTTTTCTCCTGTGATTAGAGCTATGAAGAACCACCTGTCTTGGCACCAACTGATTTATGTTTCCAGCAGGACTTGACTATCTTCCTATGTAACCATGCCATTAGACCAAGTGGAGAAGCAGGAGGGCTCTACTCCCCACTTCCCTGTCTACCAAACACGACACACCTGGCCAGATGCAGTGTCTACTGGGTAGTGTTCCCAAACACTGGTGTGTCTGAGAAGACCAGTATTTCAGATCATTGAGTGGTTTACCATCAACCACGTCAGGGATTACTTTGGTCTTAGGAAAGAAGAGAGGGATAGTGTTTGAAAGCTCCCGCAGAGGCGCACCAAAGAAGAATAGTGAGCAGGAGGCGGAGGAGATACCTGAATCTCTACCCTGGAGTTCTTCCTCAGAATAGTCCAGATTGTACTGGTTGCTAATAATTATTTCAGGTGTAATTCCTTGTGAAAATTGTGGATACTTGATTTTGAATGAGAATCTTTTGCGCATTAACTGAGTGAAATTTATGAAGGGAACACATTTTGTTTTGATGTATTTACACAGATGTCTCAAGAAGAAGCTGATACGCTTATCAAATTAAGTCAATAGCATGAAGTGATGTTCTGGTCAAGTATTTAAATCAATATTTTTCTACAACGCCATATTAGACAAACTCCTTTCAGAGTAACACAAATGTTCCCAGCCCCTCTCTCTATTCTTCCGCTGTAGTTTAAGTCTAGTACTACCATTAGCTTTGACAAAGATGATCAAGAGTGTAGTCCAAACTTAACACTTCAAAGAAGGCAGTGCATGCATTCATTTTCTTTCCAGCCTAAGTAGTGCAAATGTCTGTAACAAATCTCCATCTTGGCTTTCTGCTTTACAAATCATGGTAACTATTACTATGGACTCTGTAGTTCAACCTCTGTGGGGGAATAATTAACATCAACACAACCATTTTTATGACATTTCACAATCTGTGTTTTAGGCAGTGTCTCACTCCTGTTCTAGCTGGCCCAGAACTATGTAGACAATACTGGCCTCAAACTCATAGAGATCCACCTTCTTCTGCCTGGGATTAAAGATGTGTGTGGACCATCTCGCTGGCTAAGGATTAATTTATTTTTATATGTATGAGTATTTGCCTGCATGCATGCATGTGCATGCCTAGTGCTCTTAAAGGCCAGAAAAGGCCATCAGATCTACTGGAACTGGAGTTGCAGACAGTTCTTAGATGTCATGTGGGTGCTGGGAACCAAGCATGCATCCTCTGCAAAAGCTGCAAGTGCTCTGAACCATCTTTCCAGCTCCATTTTCACCACTTTTAATATGTAACTTTTTCCTACATTGACTGATTTCATATAACTTACTCACATATCTCACATGACCTTAGTATATAACATGTCTGTTGTTGGCTATACAGCACTCATGCTAAAAGATGCAAGGAACATGAACAGGCCTCAAAAACAAACAAACAAAAAACCCAAAACAAAACAAAACAAAACAACCCAAAACATATTTTTAGTAAAAGAAGTCAAACACATATAACACACACTGCCCCTATTACAAATTCCCATTAATAGAAGTGAGTGTTAGGTTCATTTCTTTTAAATGGAGTCAGCTATGGCCACGGTTTGATGATTGTAAACACATTAAATTCAATGAACTATACAACTAATCCTCAAAATGTTTATGCCAGATAAAATATAAGCATGGATAAATTTGGGGGTATTATAAGCTATATTTTAATTTCAAAATATTTTAGAACATTGAAAGGTATTTAGTTTCATTGAAATAGAGCAACTACTATAAATTAAATGAACAAACCCCAGTAGTTAAAACTCAATTGAATGAAAACATCATACCCCTGCTAACTGCTAATCCTTACCCCCACCTTTCTCCTTCCTGCCAATGGCACTATATAGCACTCAGAAGTATCAGGGTTTCTCCACCTCCTACCTGTCTCGAGGTCACTAGTCCTTCTTCTTCCCTTATAAACTGCCTCTCCCTGCTTCGCTATGGGAATTGACCGTTCCTTCCTCCACCAGCAGATGAGACATAGACAAAGGAAGTACTCTCCATGCTCACAGCCACTACCTATCACTCAGCCTTCTTACTCTCAGTCTCCGACACCACTCCAAGACTAGAAATGGAGGCCTATGGGACATGGGCACAAAATTATTCTTTGGCTGAGGAACCTTTAGTTGATGTTTTGAAGTACTTGTAAACCTGCCAGAGGATAAATAAGCCGGATGTCTCACATGTCTGGATCTGCTCTTAGCAAGACCAAGTAAAGAAAAATTAAGGAAAAAAAAAAATCCAGCCGGGCGGTGGTGGCACATGCCTTTAATCCCAGCACTCGGGAGGCAGAGGCAGGCGGATCTCTGTGAGTTCAAGGCCAGCCTGGGCTACCAAGTGAGTTCCAGGAAATGTGCAAAGCTACACAGAGAAACCCTGTCTTGAAAAACCAAACCAAACCAAACCAAAACAAAAAATCCAGCAGGACCTGGTGGCACATGCTTATAATTCCATTATTTGGTTATGGTGTTACCACAACAATAAAAACCCTAACAAAGAAACCTCATTATCCTACTAAAATTAAGTT
This sequence comes from Onychomys torridus, assembly GCF_903995425.1. Taxonomy (NCBI): domain Eukaryota; kingdom Metazoa; phylum Chordata; class Mammalia; order Rodentia; family Cricetidae; genus Onychomys; species Onychomys torridus. Next base: position 37,492,378 of record NC_050452.1, read on the forward strand.
ATAGAGGTCCAATGAGCCTCAGTCCCCAAACAAGGCTCCAAAGAGGATAGCATGTTATCTCAGACCCTTTCCCTGCGCCCTAAGGTCCATGGAGCTCATGGGAGTTCCTCTTCCACGCTGTTTATAAGGAGGTGGTATGAGCCAGGGCTCCATTTTGCAGAAGTAGGACCTGACTAGAAGCTGAAAACACACTCCAACCTGGATCTACATGGTATACACTTACACAGGATGAGTGTTAATCTCACAATATAACACTCAAATGTCCAGAGTATGAACGGACAGAATTCATCATACTGAGAACAGTCCAAAGATTAAGAACAAAACAACTGAATTAAACTTAAAACAAACAGCAAAACATTCTAGGGTGTATTTATATTATACTCAATTTGTAGCATTGCTCCCCAAGTTAGTTCTTCAGAAAACTGTTGAAAAGTAGATTCAAGCATTTGAAAACAACAAACAAAATACCCAGCATGTTATAAGTATGAATATATGTATGAGGTATGATGTAATTTCTTCCCAAGCAACGGACTTTCAAACCACCAAGAAACCACAAAACTAAATTTGCCAATATATATTGCTTGAATCCAAAAGGTGCGCCTATGGCAGAGGAGAAGAAAATAAAACTTGGTATTTAGTGTGGGAATGGGTTGAAAATGTAGGCACATTTTAAAATTGTCTTTAAAAAAAATGGTGGTGGTGGGGAGATAGTTTGCCTTACAAGTGTGTGGACCCGAGTCTGATCCCCAAAATTCAAGTAAAACAATCCAGGTATAAGGTAGACATGTGTCAGCAGTGAGAAGGGAAAGACAGGTGACCCCTGGGGCCCATCAGGGAGACATCCTAGCCTATTCCAGGCGAGTCTAGGCTATTGAGCACAAAACAAAACAAAAGATGGGTGAGGCCATTACTGTTCTCTTCTCCTGTAGGCAGCAGTGGTGGAATGGAAAGACCTGAGCTTTACTACCATCTGGCTACAACCAGAGAAGAAAGCAGTTGCTGATGAGGGCTCCCAAATACCTTCTTCATCTTTTTGTTTGTTGAGGCAGGGTCTCACTGTGGAGCACTGGCTGGCCTCACAGAGATCCTCCTGCCTCTGCCTCCCAAGTTCTGGGATTAAAGGTTGGAGCCACCACTCCTGGCTTCCAAATCTCTTCCTGCTTGTTGAAAAGCCTGACTGTCATCTGAATGTTCCTAGATCTTTGATTTTAGTACCTTGGCACCAATAATGCCTCCTGCTAGACAAGACAGATCAACAACCTCATTTCACTTCCTTTGTAGTGTTGGCAACTTAGGTATTCCACACACTGAATTTGAGTGTGAGTTAGTGGTGCAGTAGGTGATGGCCAAAGACCCTCGTACAAAGTAGGGGCAACTTTACACCAGTGGTTCTCAACCTGTGGTTCTTGACCCTTTCACAGAGATCGCCTAATACCATTGGAAAACACAGATATTTACATTATGATTCATAACAGTAGCAAAATTCTAGTTATGAAATAGCAACAAAATAATTGTATGGTTGGGGATCAGCACAACGTGAGGAACCGTATTAAAGCGTTCCACATGAGGAAGGTTGGGAAGCACTGGACTGCATGGAGAGCTCACATTCTTCTTCCCAATCACTGCCCTATCACTCTGGCTTCGAAGCAGAACATGCACTCAACGATCTCGTCTCCAACGTCCTTGTCAACATTTCTAGACCGCTGGTTCCATCATCTGCAGTGCGTTTACCTAATTCACCACGCGGTTTCAGTGTTACAAAAGGTTTTGTCTGGCTTTTCAGCTTCTGTTTTCTTGTGTTAAATGGACACATCAATCAGTTATAGGAAAGATGATGGCCACACCCAACTTTTTAAACTACAAATCTGACTCAACAATATTCACTCCTCTGCTAAACTTCTGTGCCAGTTTCCTTTGCCTTCAGGATAAGTTCTTCCAGACATGATGCCCCTAAGAAGTGACTAATGATCCTCCTGTTACATTATATCTTTAGCTTCACTTCTCACCTTCCTCCACAACCCAAATCTAAATTCAGCCACATAGGACCAGTTTCTATTCCTGGAAAACCTAAAACTTCTGCTCATAAGTTCCTTGTGTATACTGTTGTATACCCTTGTCCGAAACAATCCCAATTCTATTCCTTTGCTTTAGTGTACCCTGGCCAATTACACTCAGATCATTCCTACTTTCTACTGGGTCTCAGCATACACACAATTCATCAGTAATACCTTCCTTGAACATTTCTGGTGCAAACAGTACTAGATATCCTCACTAAGTACAACGCTGGGAAGCAAGATGTTTAAGGAAGCATCTTTATATCCATTTACATAGAGCACACACTACAAAGAAGGAAATTCCACTCTTACCTCCATCCTACTGAACTTCCTCTACTCATTTTATTCTGTTCAAATGTTTTGAGTTAATAGTTTTAACACAAAAATACAATTTAGAAATGTATTGGTGGGAATAAAATTGATATAACATGGATAAAATGCAAATCATTATGCTAAATAACAGAAACCAGCCACAAAACAGCACATTCTATATGACTTGCTTACATAGAAAGTCTCGAATAGGCAAATCTATGGAAAACAAAGTACATTAGTGGTTACCTAGGAATGGGAGGGTGGGTAGAGAATGGGACTGGAAATAACTATTTCTGATGAGTACCAAGTTTCATTTGGAAGTGTGGTAAATAGCCTAAAACCATATTATAGTAATTGCTGTATAATTCTGTAAGTACACTGAAAAGCAACAAACAATAAAAACAATATATTTAGACAGGTAATTTTATATTATGTAAATTACAGCTCATTAATAAAAATTCTTAGAAATAAATTTGCCCGTAAACAATTACTACAAAGAAATTAGACACCTTTAAATATAATTTATCCATACCATTAAATGCAGACAACTTTTACAAATGTAATTAACAACAGGAATGATATGAGTCACATTTAGGTTATGTCACACACTAATATGTCCACGAGACAACTAAGAATGTAACTTTATTGTGTTTTTGTTCACATATAAGGTGTACACACACACACACACACACACACACACACACACACACACACACTCATATGAAGACCAGAGGTTATCTTCAGGTGCCATTCACCAAGTGCCATCTACCTTGTTTTTAAGAAGGGCTCTCTCTCTTGGGTTGGAACTGTGTAGGCCAAACTGGCTTGTCCTGAAACCTCACAGATTCCCTCTCTGCCTCTCCATCCTAATATTACAAGCATGTATTGCCACACCACAAGGATCCAAGTCAGATCCTGATTGTGTGGCAAACATTCTACTGACTGAGCCATCTTCCCAGCACTGAATATACCCTTTTTAAAGTGCAAGAACTTTTAGAATACAGAAGTCTACAGACATAAGAATAACAACAACTGGGCTGGGGAGATGGCTCAGAGGTTAAGAGCACTGACTGCTCTTCTAGAGGTCCTGAGTTCAATTACCAGCAACCACATGGTGGCTCACAACCATCTGTAATGAGATCTGGTGCTCTCTTCTGGCCTGCAGTCAAACATGCTGTATACATAATAATCAATCAAAACAAAAACAAAAACAAAAACAAAACAAAAACAAAAAAACTTCCCCTTGCTGAAATTAACCCCTATGTTACTTACATTTTAGATTATCTGACTCTTCTATGCACACTCATATAACTGACATATTATTAGATATGGAAAGAAGAAAGAAGACCATGACTGAACAGTTGAATTTATAACTATAGTAACAATTTTTTACATTGTAGACAAAATAGGCTATCAAAAGCTAAGGGCAACAAAAATTTAACTATATTTAATGTAAAAACAAAAACTACTTATTGATAAGTAATATCAATATCAATAAATTTTTAAGAAGGGGCTGAAGAGATGGCTCAGTGGTTAAGAGCACTGACTGCTCTCCCAGAGGTCCTGAGTTCAATTCCCAGCAACCACATGGTGGCTCACAACCACTTGTAATGAGATCTGGTGCCCTCTTCTGGCCTGCAGGGACACATGCAGGCAAAATACTATGTACATAATAATAAATAAACCTTTTTTTTAAAAAGTATATTTCTTAAGATTGCTATAGAAATTTTTCTTTGTTTTTTGAGACAGGGTTTCTTTTCCAGGTACTTTTTTGATTCTGACAGCAAGACATACCCTTCCATCTGTATCCAAGTCCAAAGTTCTAGCTCTCACAATTAAGTCCATATAAACTTTCTCCTATAAATAATTATTGTTTTCAGAGAGAACTAGAGTCTATAACTATAGTCTCCAGCTGTAGTTAATTTTTAACTAGAAATAATCTAGATTCACTTGGGACAAGGTGAATCAATGATGGATTACTGGCCCGTTGGTATGTCTGTTGGGACTGCCTTGACTATGTGAATGGATATGGAAACACTCAGCTCACTGTGGGTGGTATTAATCCCTAGATCTGGGTGTTTGACTGTGAAGAGTGGAGGAAGTGAGCTGAGTAAAGAAAGCATGCATGCATCCACTTCTTTCTGCTCTCAACTGTTAACATGATATGACAAGCTGTTTCAAGTTCTTATCACCTTGTGTAGCCAAAAGGTTTTCCTGTGTCGTGCCTGGTCCCGCAGCCGCTCAAACCCAAATAAACACACAGAGGCTTATATTAATTACAAACTCTATGGCCATGGCCTATGGCTCAAACTTCTTGCTAGCTAGCTCTAATAACTAAACTCAGCCCATTTCTATTATTAATCTATATTAATCTATATGCTGCCACATATTCCATGGCTTTACCTGTGTGCCATTACATGCTGCTTACTGGATGGCAAGATGGCGTCTCCCCTACTGCTTATTTTTCCTTTCACTATCTCCCTTGGATTTTTCCGCCTGGCTCCATCCTGCCCTGCCACAGGCCAAACTGCTTTATTTATCAACCAATCAGAGCAACACATATTCACAGTGTACAGAAAGACATCCCACAGCAACCTTGATTCCCTGTAATGACCATAACCTAAAATTGAGAGCTAAAACAAGTCCTTTCTCCCCTAAGCTGTTCTTGTAGGGGCATTTCGCCACTGCAACTGGAACAGAAAGTAAAACACCAGTCAAACTCTAAAAATCTTGAAAGCTTTGTGTCATGCTCCACTCCATCATCTAAACAAACATTTGTGTAGCAGCTCCCAATGACCAGGCTTGTGATAGGACAGGAATTCAAAGATGATCTATGATAAAACTAGATTATTACACTCACATGAAGATCATTAGTCTCTCACTCACAGGCTACACAGCCATCAAGATACCCGCTTACTAAATTCCAAACCTCCAGCTAGATGCAGATTTCTAAGACCCATTAGTTTTTTTTTTGTTTGTTTGTTTACTTTGGTTTTTAAATCAAATTCCTGAATTTAAGTGGGAAGCACATTATTATTATTATTATTATTATTATTATTATTTTACTATTTTTTTGAGATAGGGTTTCTCTGGATAGCCCTATCTGTCCTGGAACATGCTCTGTAAACCAAGCTGGCCTCAAACTCAAGAGATTCACCACCCACCACTGCCTCCCAAGTGCAGAGATTAAAGACATAGCCACCATGCCCAGCTTATTTTATTTTCTTAACTAGAAATATTTTATGCGTGAACATTTTGCCTATGTGTATGTCTGTGCTCCATGTGTGTGCTTGGTGGCATGGAGGTCATAAGAGAGCACTGGATCCCCTAGAACTGGAGTTATAGATGGTTGTGAGGTGCCAAGTGGAATGAGTCTGGTCCTCCAAAAGAACAAGTGCTCTTAGCCACTGAACTATCTCTCCCGCCCCTAGGTTTTGTTTTTAATCATCTTCAAATAAGCTTTAGATAAGGATATCCAATGGCAAACAGAAATTTCATAATGACAATCAACACAAGATCCGTTATCTTCCTATTAGAAGGAAAATGATACCCATTTGAAGGATGTGCACATTCATGTCCTAAAACTACTAAAAGTAGCCTTTTCTAAATCTATTACTGAGGTATTAACAAAGACATACCATCTTAAAACAAAAACAAGTGTTTTTAACAGTCAATCATCTAATTTCCTGACAATTGAAAACGAAATAGTGGTTGGTACCAAATTCACAGCAAGGACCTCTTCATTGCCTTAACAGAACCTATTCAACCTGATCCACTCCCACTGTTTACTCATTCTTTCCAGCGAAGAGACTCTCAACAGCCACCATGACTGGCTGTTTTGTAAACTCTCACAGCAAGATGAGCAGAAGCCCTTGAGTAGTAGCAGAAGGCAGTGTGGGAGAACTTTTCTTCTAGTAAACTAGACTTAGGAGACAGCTTGACTCATCTTCATCATGCAAATCTAAAGTTTAAGTCAACACTCCTGCTTCCTCTATCTTTCCAGATAGTTTCACACGTTTCATACAGATATTGTAATATTGTGCTATTGTCTATCTATTATTCCTCATATTTCATGGAGACCAACATTTTAATACCTCCTTCTTGGTTTTTATTTATTTATTGAGATAGAGACTCACTACTTAACCATGGCTGGTCTACAACTTGCTATGTAGAGAGATCCACTCAGAGATCCACCTGCCTCTGCATCTTGAGTGCTGGTATTAAAGGTATATACCACCTCACCCAGTTACAGTCTTTTTAAAAACAGATTTTTTTAATTACTTTTATTTATGTTTATGTCTGTGTAAAAGAATGCCACATGTGGACAGGTGCTCTCTGAGGCCAGAAGCCAGTACTGGATCGCTTGACGCTGGAATTGCAGGCCGTTAACAAGCCAAACTTGAGTCCTCTGCAAGAGCAGCATGCACTATTACCGCCGAGCCCCCTTTCCAGCCCTGCTATGCTTTTCTAATACCCTTCAGAAGAGGTCAAATTTTATTTTAGAATTAGGGATTTGCCCAAATTAAAACATGCTTTTTTGTTTTGTTTACATTTTTGAACCTTTCCTCATTTAAACCTCATAAATAACATAGTTTGTTCCTAATTAGTTTGCTCCATACTTTTGATCTCCAAACAAAAGATCTTAGAGGACATGATGTGGAATGAATGGGACAGAAAACACAACCAACATCACTGAAGGCATTCCAACTTTTCAGGCTTTCACACGTTCAATTTTTCTGTTAACAATAACACAGCGGAAATAAAGGTGCAGTGTGTTTCAGCTAACACAACTAACTACTACAACAAAAAAGGTGTTAACTCCATCTATTTACTAGTTAATTCTGCTACTTAATGACCAAAGTGTCTCCTTTAAAAAACCACATTAAAAAAAAAAATCACATTATTTGCAGATACAGTGACTAATAAGGGGCAAGGAGGCAGGGTATAAATGAGTGTACAGGGTGAGGCTGGAGCCCTTGGGGGTTGCAGAGCATTACACAGGGATTTACACGCAGAGCAACTGCAGCAGCAATGATCCAGAAGGCTCATGAGTTCATTCAGTATGGGAAAGTAAGTTTAATAGTGTCCTTATCTATACACCATGGGAAATTCCTCATCTGTAACCAGTATAATGGTCATGGGAGAAATTGGGTCTTATCATGCTACAGCTTCACTGTATTTTAGTCTTACATAACTATTACTCAGAATGATGCAAACTAGCTTAATGTAACTGCATTTTTACTACATACAAGATGCTGTGGTCTTATCTAAAAATATAAAGGTGAATATGATATTGCTCATGACCCAGAAAAAGCAAAACATTGTGGTGTTAGTAATCTCCAAAACAGACATATATACCATGGAGAGTTAACATGGAAGAAAGAATGGTAAAAAGTGAGGAGAATTTCCTAGTACAGAAAGTTAGAGTTGAGACTTAGTGAGATTTTGGCAAGAGAAGAAGAAAAAAAAAAAGAAGGAACCATATGCACAATGAACATCCAAAGCTCCGAGGCCTGAATGCTCAGGAGCTGTTCTGACAAAGTGAACCCAGGTAAAAGGTGAACCAGCATGGTGGGAGCCACTCAGAACTTCTGTCTCTTGCTAACACACTGTGATAAAAAAGGGTTCTAATAATTTTTAAAATTCTTACTTTCCCTCAGTAGGGAAGGGACTGACCATTATTGAGGATGGTCAAGAAAGACCTAAAAATAATCCATGCTACTTATTTCTCTATTTAAGCTTCTGCTCTAATGTGGACTGCAGTGTTTTGTTTCGTGTGAAACAGAATCACAAGCATTTACAAGTAACTTCTTCATTAAATATTGCACACATCTGTTAGCGCTCCACCGCAGGCCCACTCTGCAGTCTTTGTGAGGACATTTCCTCCAAAGATTCTGAAGGTGATCTGGAGGCCCAAAGGGCCCATTAAAAAATTCTTCACATTATATCAAAAATTGTCCAACTTTAACTTATGCCCATTTTTTGGAGATGATATCCAAAACAAATATAATAATCAACACTCTTCCCCAAACTACAGATCTATAACTAAACAAATCAAGGGCAACTATTTTCCACAGAGGGCGTTCAGGCTTGGTGTAATTCTCAATTTCCCTCTATTTATCAGCTGGGTGACTTTGGGTCTAGCTTCCTTTACTGTAAGAGGAATTCCATACACAAGTTCTAAAATGGATTAAACTTTGAAGGCATAATGCTGAATGAAACAAGCCAAAACCAAAGGACAGGTGTGCATGAGTCCATCTATATTAACTTCCCTCAGACAACTCATAGAAGGAGGAATTTCTGGCTCAGTTCAGAGGGTCTCAGTGAGTATGGAAAGCATGGCAACAGCAGAGTCCATGGCAACAGAGCACACATGACCAGATGGAGACATGGTAGCAGAAGCCGGAGAAGAAGATGAAGGGCTGTAACCTTCTATAGGTCACTGAGAAGTCTTCCTCTACCAGTCAGGCCTCGCCTCCTAAAGCCTCCACAGACCCCCAAAACAGCCCACCACTGCAGACTCAAAAGGTCATAGTAAGCTACCTGGAAGAGTCAAGTTCACAGACACAGAAAGCAGAATGGTAGTTGTTGGAGGGTGGGGGGTAGAAGAGAGAATTATAGTTTAATTGGTTCAGAGTTGCACCTGGAAGGAACAGTCACAAAGATAAGTAGTGGTAACTGAGTATCGTGGCTTATGCCTGAAATCACAGCACTGGAGAGGCTGTCTTGGCCTTACCAGGTACAAGAGGAAGCTCACAGATTTACAATCTCAAAACTGTTAGAGAAAGAAATAATCAGACCTACAACCACATCTCAGTCTATTTCTGATTTCACGTTTCTACCATTTTATGATATACAGTTCCTGGCACCTCTACAAAGAGCACGACAACTCATACTGTTTTCTTAGAAACTCCATTTTCAATCTCAGACTGCTTAGTGGAGTTAGGGGGTTCATGGCAGTAATAATGGTACTCTCAAAGGTAAGGAGAAGGAGAAAGCTAAAACACAGCTTTTAGGGTGCTAACAGTCAGCCAGCTGACCCTGATTAAGCAGTGTAGTCCCTATGGGTACATAGGCTATACTGACCTCTCACCTATTCCAGGGCAGCACAGCAAGCAGAGCTACAATATAAATTCGTTTAGACACTTCTTCAAATACACTCTCCCCCTTTGCCCACACACAAGTTCTTTTTTCTATTAGTGCAATTCACAGGACAGATGAAAAGTTAACTGACTGCAACAGATGATAGCTCTTAACCCGCCCCACAATAATGAGTATTTTTACAATACATCCTCTAGTTCAATTCTTTTACCAAAAGCATTAAATTATAAATGTAAAGTAAGATGGGGTTGTGGGTATTGATTTCAGGCCAACAGGCCAAAGACAGGTTATCAATAAAGCTGCCCACATAAGGAAGTTTCAACTTTAGTACAAAGGATACAGCTGTGACAGTACAGAGTCATGGGCCACTAAGGGCTCAGACACCTACTGAAAACTACCTGTATGATGAACAGAAAACCTAAGAGATTCTGTACTGACCTCAACAGTTTACATCAGAAACAATGGCTGAGGGGTAAATAAGAACTTGGGTTTGCTCTGATCACCACTAACTGAAGCCATACAAATGATCAACACACACACAATCCAGCCAGAGTGGACAACAGAAGGCCAACTCTTTAACAAGTTAAAGTAGGGACTTGGGGGGTGCCTCCCAAGTTAATTCAAACACAATAGAAGTTTCCATTCCCAGAACCTATGGATGTGCCAAGGGGGCATAGCAGCTCACCTATAAAATTCCAGTCTCTGAAGAGACACTCCGCCCCTAGCTCCATTCACCCCACACCCAGTAAGCTGATTGGCAAGACTAAGCCCCTCATCCCCACTCACCCCACCCCTGAAAGATGATTGGCAGAACTAGCCATTTGATCAGTGAGCTCTGGGTTTGACTGGGAGATCCTAACTCAATGAATAAAGTAGAAGAGTTATCAAAGATTTCTGACTCAAACGTGGGCCTACACACCATACACATCCACACACCCACATTATTTTATGCATACTTGCCCACACACTGGAATATGTGCATACATATACAAGCACAGCACCCACCAGACAGGAAAGGGAAAAATTAAAAATACAGAATTACCATTTGATCCATCAAATCCACTCCTGAGTACTCAGAAATGCAGACACTCAGATATTTGTATCTTCGGTCAGAGCATTACTCATCACTGCCAAGATGTGACAGGAATGTTTTCCACTGAGGAATGAAGAAAATGTGATGTATACAACAATGAAATATCACCTAGCCTTAACAAAGGAGGAAATCCTGTCAAATGCTACAAATCCTGAGTAACTTACGCTAAGTGTGATTATCAAATGACAAATAAAATCCACTTGTATAAGGTGACTACAGCCCAGACACTGAAAGCAGACTGTTGGAGATAGGAAACAGAGTTATTGTTGGAGAGTTAGGAAGTTTCCATTTAGGAATATAGAAATGTCTGCAGCTGGACACCAGCAAAAAGAGCAGTGAACAAGGTAACATTTATGTTATTCTACTGTAAATAAATCTTGAAGAATACAAAGGCCTAAAACCGCATGCTGGCAAGGATGTGAGGGAAGGTGAACCCTCATTTACTGTTGGTGAGATTACAAACTGGTGCAGCCACTCTGGAAGTCCAATGACTGTGGAGACTTCTCAAAAAGCTCAATAATAATAAATCTACCACAGGACCCAGCTATAGCACTCCTTGACATATGCCCAGAGACTCATGAGAGTTTAAGAGTCTCCCAAATCAACAGGCTATTGCTGTTGTCCTTGGTTGCTTCCCAGAACTTGATGTAGGTCCCTATTACTGAAGACACCATGCACTTTGGACACAGGACTCTGAGGAACTAAGCTGGATCTGATCCAAAAGCCTCCTCCCTGAAGACTAACCTTTACAGTGCTAGAAGGTGCCATGTGAGTTGCTTAGGGAGGAAAGCAATCAGTAGTCCTATACAGCCGTGATACCTATGAACCACAATAATGATCACCAGCACTCTAAGATATTCCTAAAGGTGCAATAGTGCCACTTACATCTTAGCAGTAACCAGTAAGTGTCTAGCTGGTCTTAGGGCCAGCACTCAGGAGGCAGAAGCAGGTGGGTCTCTGTGAATTCAAGGCCAGCCTGGTCTACAGAGTGAGTTCCAGGACAGCAGAGAAACCAAGAGAGAGGGAGATCAATATCCAGAATCTATGAAGAATAAAGCAAAAAGACAAACAACCCAATTAGAAAATGAGCAAGTAGAGCCAGGGACATAGCTCAGTGGTAGAGTGCTCACCTAGCATACCCAAAGCACTGGCTCCAATCCCCACTACTGAAAAAAAAAAAATGTATAAAGGGTTTGCAAAGACATTTTCCCAAAAAGAATTATGACAAAGGGCTGAGAAATACAGAGAAAAGATGCTCAACACCATTAAGTACCAGAGAAATGCAAACCAGAACCAAAATGATACTAACAGAACAATTACAATTAAAAAGACAGACCCAACAAGTGCTGACAAAGATGCAGACAAATCAGAACCCTCATACATAGCTTGTGATAATGAAAAGTGCTACAGCTACTGTGAAAAACAGTCTGGCAGTTCCTCAAAAAATTAAGCATGGTGATGCCATTTGGAGTAATTTCACTTCTAGGCACATACCCAAGGGGAAAAAAATGGGAACATATGTTCATGCAAAAAACGTGTAAATAAATGTCCTAACAGCATTATTTATAATAGCCAAATGGTGGAAACAATCCAAATGCCCACCTACCGATGAATGGATAAACAAAACCTGGTAAATCCACACAAAGGAATACTGTTCAGGCACATAAAAGAAGGAAAAGATAAAGGTAATATTCTCACACGTGCTACAACATGGTCAAACCTTGAAAGAATTATGCTAGATGAAAGACAGATACAACAGCCATTTGCAATATGATTTCATTTACATGAAGTGCCCAGCATAGGCAATTGACAGGCAAAGTAGATAAATGGAACAAGGAAGAGAGGAAAATAGGGAATGACTGCTAACAATTAGTATGTCTGTCATCGATGAGGAATATGTGGAATTAGACAGGTGATGGTTGCACAGCTAACTTTGTTGGTATTAAAACTCATGGTTTTGTAGGCTTTAAAAGTGAGATAGCTCAGTGGGTAAAGATGCTGCCACCAAGCCTTACTATCTGAGTTCGATCCCCAGGACTCACAGGGTAGAAGGAGAGACCACTCCTTAGGTTGTACTCTGACCTCCATGTGCCCACTTGAGGAATGAGCAGTCCTCACAGAGAGAAAACAAATTCAAAAATAAAACGTACATTGTAAAAATTAATGTAAATGGTGCATCACATACTATAAAATTATAGTTCAACAATGAAAAAGTTAAAGAGGAAAAAAAGTTATAGTAACATCAGTAGAAAGAAGCCACACTGTCCCAATCACAAACAAAATAAGCCCTGACACTCAACAGCTAAGACAAAAGTATTTCTGTTATCGGTTTGTTTGGATGGACAAGGAAGAACGTTCTTCAAAGAGAATCAATGCTCAAAGAAACAAAGTGAGCTATTAAGCCAAATGTAGTTAAAATAGCTTAGGCCTACCCCTCCAAATAATTGAAAACTAACAAAAAAATCATCATAAAATCACTGTGGATCAGAAATGTGGAGGAAAAGATGGTAATTTCTAAAGAGAATAATAAGCAGTACCTAAACATTCCAGAGCAAACCGATTCCTTGCAGAACTCAAAGTAAGATTAAACAACGTGAAAATAAGAAAGGAATGATTTCATAAACGTGAGTAGATTCATCAGGACCATGTCAAACCAAAATCACTCCAATTTCTCCTTTAAGAGAATGACTTCACTGCAGCTAAGAACCATGTAGGCTCATTACAGCTCAATTACAGTGAGTGCCAAAATCTTTCAGAATATTCACACAAACCAAATGTCATATGGGCCCGACAACGGGAAGAATTAAAAGCCAGTGACTAACCATGGGTGTTAATGGACTGGTGATACTGGAGGAAATGAGGCTGAGCTGTATACTTTAGAGTAATCTATTCTGTTACTTAAATTTTTGTCCACAGTCTGAACGAAGATATACAATATATGTCTACTAATACAAAGATTAAAAAAAAATCAGAAAATAGGTAATAAATGTCTAAGTCAAGACTGAACATGAAATTTAAATGCCTTGTATTTAAACTCAAAAAAAGTATCACAAAAAAGTTAGGAAGACATAATTTAACATAATTTACATAGAAAACACATGGTAAAGTTCATACTACCAGCACATATTAAACATAATAACAGAAGTTGAAACTGTTAAGGACTAACAGTTTAAAATGTAATAATGGGCCTCTGTGCACATCTGCAATCCCAATACTGAGGATTGTCATGAGTTCAAACCAGTCTGAGCTATGTAGTAAGATCCAGTCTAGTATGAGACCATCTCTAAATTAATCAGTGAATTGATAATATTTACTGTTTTAAAAGCAGCTTTTAGTTCAAGAGAGGTATACACACACTTTGGTTACCTTAAAAATAGAAATACAATTCAGGATATGATGTCTAATAATGAGCAACTAGATTAAATAAAGAAAAAAATTAAATCGGCCAGGTGTGCTGGTTTGTGCCTTTGATCCCAACACTTGGTAGACAGAGGCAGGCAGATCTCTGCGTTTGAGGCCAGCCTGGCCCACAAGTTCCAGGACAACCAAAACTATATGGTAAGACCCTGTCTCAATAAAAAATCCTTCTTTTACTACTACTATTATTATCGAAGGACTAGAGAATTATATTATCTAAGAAATTATTCAATAAACTGAAATTTACTCTTAAGAAAATGTCTAATGTATGAAGAGCTGGATTCTAATCTTAGTGTTATCATTTACTGTGTGTGTTATTTGACGCCAAGATTAAGTTTCCTTACACTAAAATTGATACCTACCTTATAAATATATAAACATTAAATCTAATTAAATGCAAAAATGTTTGTAAGTTCCTCCCACCCCCATCACCTAATGTACTACTACGATACATAATCATCTTAATTCTCTTTCTGAGACTTTTCTAAGTAATAAGAGCAAAGTTTTCAGACTGAAAGTTGCAACCCATTAGTGGATCCAGAATCAGTCTAGTAGTAACTAGCATCCCCCCCACCCCAATGAAACACAACAGAATAGAAAATATTGAAGTGTACCACTCATTCTAAGAGTATCTACTGTCATTCACATACAGGTGTGTACTGGCTATGTACTTTGTATCAGGAATCTGCTCAGCACTACTGCCTACGTGTGTTTGATGAGATGGCAGCTAGTTCCTTGGGAACTCAATTAAGTTTAGGGAACAACCATAATCCCTAGAGATTTATTATGGCCAGTACACACCTGCATCTCAAAGAAGCCCAGCACGAAAGAAGCCTGTTCTTTGTGATGAGCCCAGTTTCCCTTACATTAATTTTACTCCAGAATCTGGTTATTTTTCCACATAATACCTACTCCTACCTTCTGCATTTTGTGGCATATATGCTAGGGGCGAAAATGTCTCTAGATGAAAATGATGTGCAACAGAACCAAGCTTTGGAAGGTAGTTCTGACCTGCTAGGAAAGCAAACTCTACCAGGACTCTTACTGCTGCTGACAGCCACACCCTCCCGCTCAGACACATCCCAAGGCACTTTAACCAAGATTTCTTTATCTAACTCTCCCCTAACCTACTGTGGTTAAGATCAAACCCAGGGTCAGATTTTAATTTCAGATTATTTCAGATTTAATTTCACATAAGTATTTTCAGGAAAAAGCATAAGATATCTAGCACCAAGACACAAAACCAGATGAAAAACAGTAAGCAGGAATCAGGTGGTCAAAACAAACTCCTGGCCTGCCTTTCTAAGAATATTTGCTTTACCTGGACAAATACATGTTCAGAAACCAAAGTAGCTAGAGACTTGGTGTTTGGAGGAGTAACTGTGCTCCACCAATACATCTACAGTGGGCTGATGAGTACAGCCAATCCTCATTATCATGAGCACTGATCTCATCCTCACTTGGAAAAGATGTCATGATACTTGGATGACTCTGGGTTCTTTGAAAGTGCATACATACATACACAGGATTCCTTCAGAGGGCAGTGAGTCTCACTGACAGGAAAGCTGTAACTACTACACTCAGTTCTAATAATACTTGGTATCACTAGGCAATAACACGAGAAAGAATACCTCTGTCATTCATATTGTCCTAAATATGAGTTCTAAATGCTTCTTATAGTTGTCAGAACATAAAATGCAGTTCCCAATTCCCACCTTCAGATTTCTACCTTCTCTGAAAGTTTGCCCATTATCTGGACCAATGCTGCTCACTGTCAGTATTCCTGTTCTAAATCTCTCCTCAGCACCTCACTGTTTAATCGCCTTAGACTTAGCTCTCAACATGAACGCCACCGCCTCACACACAGGCATCAGCACTTAAGAATCTTCAGAATCTCCTGCAGCAGGTATCACATGTAAACTCACTAAATAGTGTTGATTTAAATAACCAGGCTTAAGGGTAATAGTACCCAGTCCAGGAGAACTTTTGTGCCAAGCCCGGCGCTAAAAGTACACATGGATTATCTAATTTAATCTTCAGAACTCTACAGATGTTAAGAGTGATGATTTTCCTGAGGACAAAAGTGAAGCTCCAAGTAACTTCTTCAAGGTCATAAACCTTTAAGTGTCAAACCTAGGGCCTGGCCTGCACCCAGGGCAGGCTAACAATACTTCAAAGTTCTGGGCCTGGATACCAGTCCGTGAGTGACTTCAACTTCACCGAAGTTTTAATGTCAACAGTGTAAACGTTCTAGCTAAAAGTTAAGACTTCAAAAGAGATGAATTATGGAGATAATTTCCCGCCGATGTTTTTAAGTCTAGTAAGAGCCTCTCATGTCCTTTCTACTTAATGAAAGTGTGACTTTAAGGTGTGGGGTCACAAGCTCATCAAGAGGTGCCTTATGACAATTACAGTACTGGTTTGGATTTTGAAATAGGACTTTCTCTGCCTCTGGAATGGCATGGAAATGACAGTCGGCTTTGATAACTACTGCTTCAGGGCTCCGAAATTATGTCAGACCCAGATCCTTGTTTTCAAATATAAAATTCAGGGTTCCCGTTCCACCGCCGACTTCACACAAAGCAGCCCCATCCCTTCTCTGCCCTCCGCACACAAAGCAAGGCTTTACCCCCACTACCCAGAGGGGAGTGTCGTTCACACGGCCTCCCCACAAACATACCCATCTCACTCCAGTCCAAAACACCGACTGCTACTCTGTTATGTCCCGACACCTGGTGTTACCTCATGAAGGAGACCCCCGCCTCCCTACATCCAAAATGCCCAGACCACCACCCCAAAGCCAGTCTTTCACACAAAGCAGGATCCCTTCCTACGAAGCAGCTTGCTACACCTCTAAGTGCTCTGAGCATGCGGGCCCACCATGCCAAGCCACGGATCCCCCACCTGGGTCCAGTGGGGTCCAGCACCCAGAGGTTCCACAAACCCAGAGAAGAACTAGCTAGCTACAGACTCGTTCCTAAGGCACGCCTCGAAACAACTCCAGCCGACCTGCCCGCAGCACAAGCAGGCAAAACCAGTGTCCCCCGCCACCGCCGAGCCCGCCCTGCTCCCCCGGGGACACCCCCTCAACCCCCCACCCCCCACCCCCGCGCCCCCGCACTCACCAGCTCTCCTCCTCTTCCTCCCAGCCTGACAGTCGCTCCAGCTCGTCGGGCCGCAGCGGCTCTACCTCGTCCAGCAAGCTGCCCTCTCCCGCCGCCAGCAAGGAGGTGGCGTCCCGCAGGTCCTCGCTGCTGGTCCTCCGCAGGCCTGAGCCCGCCGCGCCGCCCACCTTGGCTCCCAGGCCCAGCGGGAAGCCCCGAGGGGACGCCGCGCCCGAGCAAGGGGTGGACACGCCGGCCCGAGCCGGGCTGCCGGGCCCGAGGAGGCCTGCGCCCTGCACGGCTCCCGAGCGGCTCCTCAGCTGCTCGTTCTGCTTCTCCAGCTTCTTCACCAGCTCCTGCAGCTTCCGCACCTCCTGGTCCGCGTTCACATTGGAGTTAACGTCCTCCATGCCGGCCGCGCCGCCCGCTCCGACTCCCAAGCCGCAGGGCAAGCGCGGGGTGGGGTGGGGGGGTTAGGGGGAGAGAGGCGTTACCGCCGCCGCTCACGCTAGCCGAGGCGCCGGCATAGAGCAGGGCCAGGCCCCACCGCCAGGGTCCCCCCGGCTCGGGTTGCGAAGCGCCGCTGGCCGCAGCCGAGCCGCCTCATCTGCGCCGGCTCCGCGACTGGGGGAGGCGGCGCCAATATCCGGCCTCGGCCGCCATCTTCCCTCCGTCCCTCCGCCCCCTGCCGGCCAGCCCGGTCGGTGACCTCAGAGCGTCGCGGGGAGGACGTGGCCGCCCGCTGGCCGAAAGGACCGGGCGTGGGGCTCGCGGTGGGGCGGGGCCGGGGGCGGGGCCCGCCAGAGTCACGGGGTCTGGAGGGGCGGGGCCGCCGTGGGGGCGGGGCCCCAGCCGGAAGGGGTGTGGTGGGCTCCGGCGAAGGTGGGTCGGGCCGGGCTAGCTCTGGAGTGCTTCCTTGGCCGCTTGCCCTAGCCCTCGGCTACTCGCGGGCGGGACGGAGACAGGGAAGCAGGCTCAGGCTCAGCCCTTCCCGAGGCGTCTGTGGTGAGGGGCGGGTGGCTGAGGCTCGAGGACCGGCGGCCCCGCCTGGCCGCGTGGACGGTTCGCTTGGTGTGTTTGGCATTACCGAGTTGGTTGCTACCTGAAACCGGAGACTGTCGGAGCTGGCAGCAGCCCCGGAGACCATCTGTGGCTCGTTCCTTCCCCCTGAAAATGAGAACTCGAATCCCCCAAATGGTTGAGAGAGCTGGAAGGTCGAAATAATAACCGTAATTTGTTGAGTGCTTACTACGGGCCAGACACGGCGCTAAGCACTTTTAAAGGCATTATCTCATCCGTTAAAGCACGTGGAGGGGGTTGTTGATTTGTTTTGTTTTTTCGATTTAAGGCTTACAGCGCAGACAGAAGCTGGCTATGAAAAACACTTCGGTATTCATCTTTCAACGTTAATGAATGCGCGTTGTATCCCTTGGCTCCTCCCTCTGCCCCCAAAGACTTTTTAATAGTATGTCTTGACTTTTTTGTTTTGTTTCGAGGCAAGGTTTCTCTGCGTGTCCCTGGATGGCCTGGAACTCGCTCTGTAGACCAGGCTGGCCTGGAACTCAAGAGATCCGCTGGCCTCTGCCTCCCGAATGTTGGGGATTAAAGGAGTGTGCCCCCTTGACTTTTTTTTTAAATTGTGTATGAAAAGAACTTAAGCAACCTGTTAACAGATAATAGAGACTGTTGAGGGGTAGTGAATGTAAAATTCTGCCTTCGGTGGCATCTGTAATGCGAACTGGGGCAGCAACTGCAAACAACATTGAAATGCTTTGTTTCCATCATCACGTTGGCTCACTGTTCCGCAGTCGTCAATTGTGAGCTGACTTGCCTATACAGTAAGCAGCTAAACGCGCCTAGTTTCTCAACCACTTGGCTGGTGTTGGCAGTTGACTCTGTTGCCTCCTCCACCCTAAGCTAACACCGAACCAGTCTTATTACACCTGGGTGTGGACTTATATGGCGACTTAAACCCTTTTCTTTTCTGTGCTGTATTTCCCTTGCCTAGAATATCCTACCTACCGCATTTGGTTACTTTTCGAAAAAACTTAGGCCCACCCCCAACCCTGGAAGTAGTTACTCTCTGCTCTGACATTACCTCCTCAGTAGTTGGCTACAGATGTTTGTATTTTTTAATTGCATTTTTTCCTAGCAAGTCTTGATCTGTATAGCTGATTAAAAGGAATCTTTCCATTTTCCTTGCTGTGTGCAGTATGGTGTCTGACAAAATTTCATTCAATTCAAATGCCTGTTTTGCTAAAATTGAATGTAAGTTTTGACAGGTCAAGTCCCAGATAGATGGAAAAGAAAGTAATTTGAATATGCTGAAGTTTTCTGTTGAGTACAAGTATTTTCCTAGCTACACAGACTTATTTAAAAGGATGCCTTTGCTTGCTAACAGAAGTTTGTGAAACGAAAATGTATTATCTGTATGAGGCACATTAAATGCTACGGTTGTCCCTGACATACCTGAACTCATTGCTGAAGAGTCCCCCACTGAGACTACATCACATATCACAGTAATTAACAGTTTGTGACATAGAGTCCAACTAGCCAGTTTCTAAAGAACTCTTTAAAGACATTCATTGAAAAGTTCAGTTAACATTATGAAGTTAGCATCAGTGTTCTTGAGAGAAGGAGGCCTGATGTTATACAGAACAATTATCTGTGGACCAGGAGGTCTGCTGGCAAGTTCTCCTCGAATCATGAATGTGGTCCTTGAAATTCAGTTCTCTTTTCTCCCTTTAATCTGGGCCTTACTTTTTTGTCAGAATGTGTGAATTGAGTGATTTCTAATATTGAATCTATTACCAAGAAGTAAAGGATGGGTTGAGGACTTAGCTCAGTGGTAGAGCACTTGCCTAGCAAGCGCAAGGCCCTGGGTTCAATCCTCAGCCCCAAAAATAAAAAAAAAGAAGTAAAGGATTCTAGCAAATCATCATGATTATAAAATATAAATGTGAGTATGCTTATACACAGAAATTCATAGAAGACATCGATTTTTAAATGCAGTCTCCTTACTACACCTGGTTTTTAACTTAATAAATATTAAGTGTGTTAGTAAATGGCAAGTACTGCTCTGGGCACCTGATGGTCACTAGGCTTCGTTTGTTAGAACTCACTAGGAGTCTGGGATGACTTTGAACTCCTGATCCTTCTGACTCTACCTGTAATAAACATTGTATGTCAAAAACTGAAGTTAGCTGGGCATGGTGGTCCATGCCTTTAATACTAGAATTCAGGAGGCAGAGACAGGAGGATCTCTGTGAATTTGAGGCCAACCTGGTCTCCAAAGCGAGTTCCAAAACAGCCAGGACTACACAGAGAGACCTTGTCTCAAGGCAACAGCAGGGCTGAAGTTGCAATCCATACAGACAAATATATAAGACCACCACACAGACACAGAGTCAAATCTCTTTGTCCAGTACTACACCATTACAGCAAAAGATAGCTCTTGTTTTAGGTTTCGGCCAAAAACTGTGTGATAATCCCTAGCACTCATGTCCTTTCACCCCCCAAATCCATTCCTTAAGCAGGTCATGCTGCCTTGCTATCAGAATAGGTTTAAATACCTCCCAGCTGCTGGAGTGTCAGACCTCTAGTTCAAGTGGCCTTTGTTCTTTCTCCCCTCTGGTTTCTGCAGCAGCCAGAAGATCCTTCCTGTAAGTCAAGTCACCACTTCCTGTAAGTCAAGTCACCATCGGAAGCCTCCCCAGAAGTTGCTTCCCAACATGCTCAACTCCAAAGTCTCTTTGACCTACTTGGCTTTGGATACTTGGGAACTTCTGTAGGTTTCTCTGGACCACCATTCTTCTGTCTCCTCTTTGACTCCCCCTCACTAACCTTCTAGATGGTCTTTTTGAAGACTAGAAGCCAAACACATTTCTAATGTCAGGACTTTGTACTCCCACACCCCTGCCCTCCCCCCCATCCCGCAGATTCGTCTAGCTAGCATCTCTGGGTCTTCCAGAAGGTCACATGACTTAGGTCTCTCATGATTTAGGTCTCTACCCAAATGTCACCTAGGTTCACTGTCTTCATTGTTGCTCCCTCACAAAATAGCATCTCTGTCACTGTTGATCTTCTTGGGCTTTTTGTTTTGTTTTGTTTTGTTTTTCATCACATACTTTTTTTTTTTTTGTTTTTTGTTTTTTCGAGACAGGGTTTCTCTGCGTAGCTTTGCGCCTTTCCTAGAACTCACTTGGTAGCCCAGGCTGGCCTCGAACTCACAGAGATCCGCCTGCCTCTGCCTCCCGAGTGCTGAGATTACAAGCATGTGCCACCACCGCCCGGCCATCAGATACATTTTTGATGTTTACTGCAGATCTCTTCCCAGTAGAATTGCAGAAATGCCCCCACTGCATCCCCCAGTCTTTAAAACAGTGCCTGGTATGTACTAAGTGCCAGTAAATGTGTGTCAAATGAATGCATGTGGGTTAAGTGAAGCCTCCTAAAATAGAATGTCAGAGAGATGTGTTGGTTATACCTTGAATCATTAAACTAGAAATTCCTAATTGTTTTGGACAGTTGGCTTTTAGTCTAAATTTTCCTCTTCCAAAAGAGCAGCATGCCATACCACATATATATCACCTTTAAAACTAGGTCATACCCCATGTCCTGAGAGCCAGCAGCCCTGCATAATTGCTGAGGAGATAGCCTTGGGTGCTCCGTAGAAGTGAGGAGATAAGACTATTTTCTTTCCCTCTGAAACATTACGACAACCTTCCTCTTTCAGGTTACTTACAACACTCTTCTCTGGTGACTCAGAAGTGTTTAAGTGTAAGGTCACTTTTTAAAAAGAGACAGGCTCTCATGTTCCCCAGACCAGCCTCGAATTTGCTATGTAGCAGTGGATGGCCTTGAATTCCTGATCCTCTCCCCACTGCCTCCTGAGTGCTGAGATTACAGATGTTCCATACCTTGCTTGGTTTTATGTAGTGTTGGGGATGGAGCCAGGGCTTCACATGCCTGCCAGGTAAGCACTCTACCAACTTAGCTACATCCCCAGCCAAAAAAAACAACAAAACTGATCTTCAAGTGACTCACAGTAGATAGAAAGAATAGAGCTAGTTGGTGTCTGACATAGACAACACAGGGATCCCAACGAGCTTTTCAGGGCTCCCCTCCCATGATAAGCTCGCTTTGTTGCTGAATGAAGGAGCTGCTGTCTTCTAAGCAGGTGTGGCCCTTTCTATGACTTGCTCCTACTTGCTTGTTTGCTCCACCAAAAGCCATGACAAAGTGGAAATCATTCCAAACCACGACAAGTATGTAGAGTGAAAACCACGACTCTGGCTTAAAGGCATTTAGCAGCCCTAAATCATGGTTTGTGGTAGGGGGCACATACCCAAAAGTAGTTCAGAAACTGCTATGCACTTACAGAAATATCTATCCTTGTTTTAAGAACTGCTCAGGGAGGCAGAGGCAGGTGGATGTCTGAGTTCAAGGCCAGCCAGGACTACACAGTAAGATTCTGTCTCAAAATAAAAAATAAGCAAGTAAATATTTTTTTAAATGTGCAGGGTACTCTTGAGGGGTGAGGGATAAGAGATTTAGATAGAAATATAGAGGTGAAAGAGACAGAAACACAGGATAGCCTCGGAAGGGCCTGGATCAATATCCACCAGCCCCTTCTGTCTTGTCTAAGAGCTTTTTAAAGGAATGCCAAGGGTTGGAGCAAAAGACCTCCCCCTAGCACAGCCAATCGCACACCCTTCCAAACACTTGGTAACCACCACACAAGTGGCCAGTCCATCCCCTTATGCAGCCCTGTTGGGTAAAGCAAACTCAGATCTCACTAGGAAACCTCTGTGGGCTCCCCCCCCTTCTAAAAAAAAAAAACAACTCTCAAATTCTTTGGCCTTGGCTGCACTATCCAGGGCTTCCACTTTATCTGCATTACACACACTTGGCCAGTCATTTCCTCCTGTCTTCTCGAATCTATCCCTCACCAGTGTCTTTCCTCCAGATGTGCCTCTCTTTGGTCTACCAGGGGCCTCTTGGGGAAAATATCTTTAAAAGAATCCAGGAACTCTTTACTTATTCATTTTGGTGTTTTGAGTCAAGGTCTCACTATGTGGCCCTAACTGGCCTGGATAGGCCTTTCTACACCAAACTGGCCTTGCACTCACAGAGATCCTCCTGCCTCTGCTTCCAGAATGCTGGGATTAAAGGTGTGCACCACCAAGCCCAGCCCCCCAGGAACATGTAAAGCCTCACTGTCCTGACCTGGCTGGAATTCACTATGTAGATCAGACTGGCTTTGACTGCAAAGAAATGTGTTTTCTTTTGGCCCGAGTGCTGGGATTAAAGTTCTGAACTTCCATATTTGCCCAGAATTCCAGGAACTTTCCAAGTTAATTATATGAGACTCAGAGGTGAAATCCTGGGCCTAAAATGAAGGGGACCAAAAATCTGAATGTAGAGTTTTTCCAGTGAGCATTAATCAGGTCTTACAATTGTGGGATACCTCAAAAGTAGCCATAATGGCGTACATCACATACTTAGGGAGGGATTCTGGCCAAAGATTGATCCCCTATTACGCTTGGGGGGAGGACACACATGTGCATTATATTGGTGGGGAGGAGGGAGTCTGTGATCAAAGCCATTGACCAGCTGGAAGCTGCTGTCTTCATTGAAAAGGAAACCATACTTTATCGCCTACCCATCTCCTTTTTAGCAGCAAACAGAAAGATAAAGTTGTCACGGGACAGTATTTCCTCCTTTGTTTAGGTGGCAGTATTTCACCTAAGCGAATTTGAATTAAGTATTCCTAGATGTTATAAAGAACTATGAAGATGGAAGAACCTTGCCAGGTATTGTGTGACTCTCCAAGGATAAGGTGAATCCCGCAGCCTGACCAGGATTTAAAATGTAAAACTGGACTTTGTTTTAGGGATGCGATAGATCCACTGTAAAAAGGAAGAAACAGACACAGATTTCTCAGGGAGCCATGGCAGGTAGCAACAAAGTTGGGTATGAAATCAGTAGTCTGACTTCCAAGTCTGCACCCACAATCCCTGGTTGCCAGTGTCTATGATGAGTTTACCATTCTTTTATCTAGAAGACTACTTATATCTGTTACTATCTCATGTGGACTTTGGGGACAATGTTGAGAACTTAAGAGTTAATGACTTTGTAATATCCAAAAACTCAGGCTTCTTGCTCCAAAAGCAAGCTTGCCAACTTTGATTTATCAGCAACTCTAAGGTCAAACACATTGGAACAATCAGGACCTTGGTGAGGAAGACAATCCCTCTGTGTCTTGTTCATAAGACTTCCTAGAAGCCATTGACTGGGCCTATATTCCAGGCTCTTGCAAGATAGGGGGAGGCTGGACAACCTACCAGTTGGTGGCTTGTTAAATGAAGCTTTGACATCAGTTTCTCACTAGAAAGGCTAGTGACCAGGCCCCGCCTGTATGGAGTTTATGGGACAGATATTACTCAGGACTGCAGTGTCATTTCAATCAGCAGAGAAAGAAGAGGGCAATGGAGGAGTCTGACCAGAGAACAAAAATTTGAAGAGATCCTGGATTAAGACAGACTATAAACAGATACCAAAAGCCAAAGCATAACACCAGGAAAGGATGTGGTAAGGATCAATACAGTTCAATACTAGATAACAGTAATTCTTGGTAAAAGCCAAAACCAAGTGGTGATAGTCAGCTGTCTTTGGTTGGTTGGTTGGTTGGTTGGTTGGTTGGTTGGTTGGTTGGTTTTTGTTTTTTTGAGACTCTGTAGCCCTGGCTGTCCTGGAAGTTGCTCTGTAGACCAGGCTGGCCTTGAACTCAGAGAGACCTAGCTCTGCCTCCTGAGTGCTGGGATTAAAAGCATGTGCCACTATTGCCCTGCTGTCAGATGTCTTTTGTACAAAGAATTGTGGAACATACACTTTCATTTAAGGGGTCAGAGAGGCTGTTCTCTGGAAGGTGGCTTCTAGCAGTGGTACAAATTAATAACCAGATCTGCTGAACGAAGGCCCAATCTGCAAACCTGCCTGAGTCCAAACAGATTTCCATTTTCCCTAGCTCCCAGAAAACAGGTAGCCCTCAGATCTGCGGTCTACTCTGGAGAAACGAGGGTTTGGGACAGGAAAGGGAAGACATGAGTAGCAGACTGTAGCACACGTGGTCCCTCTTTTATCAGCACGTTTTTACTTCAGGTGGGCTACCTAAAGTAGTAGCCACAGTCCAAACAGGTGCTCTGTTTGTTGGTCTACTGGCCTGCCAGTTATCTGGTCAACCTTAAGTCAGACTTAGCTTTCAGCAGTTCTGTCATAAGAATCCCTTGAGTCTGGGTATGGGACCCAGATTTGCTGTATAGATAGCTCTTGAGCCAACCACAAAAATATTGCTGTGCACCGGCAGCAGGGTTTATCATGGTGGCAGCTGTGAGCAGCCTAGCAGGGAGGGGGCTGCATTCTGCAGGATAACCCGATGACCCGAAGTATGTCTTGCTTTCAAAAAATGGAATTACAGCTGGGTGGTGGTGGTGCACGCCTTTAATCTAGCACTTGGGAGGCAGAGGCAGGTGGATCTCCATGAGTTTGAGGTCAGTCTGGTCTGCAGAGCTAGTTCCAGGACAGCCAGGGCTACACAAAGGAACCCTGTCTCAACACCCCCCCACCCCCCCGCCCAAGATGGAATTACTACATCGAGATGCATTGGATTCCCCATCCTCCCCAACAGGCAGAAGAAAGATGCCTTTCTATTTCTTCACCTCTGATGCACCCAGAACAACATCATAGTGTTGCACAAGGTCCTTCCAAAAGTGGCGTGGCTTGTCAGAGCCTAGGCAAAGCATGGCCACATAACAAACATCTCCTCCTCCCAGTCAAAAGGTTAACAGGCCACTAGCCCATGAAGAGACGGAAATTCCTTCTGAGCAGAACAATGTGGTTGCCAGAACTTCCACATGGTTACAGCAATGGGCTTGACTATGCATATTATATTTGGGTAAGAATATGCAACATCCCTTGAAGGGTTCCATTCAGGACTGGTGCCATGAGAAAACCATGGCAAGTACTTTTCACAAGGATCCAAAACACTGTGCTGGAGGACTCATTTTTTTTGTGGGTTTAAGATAGTTTAACGGTTCAGTAACTCCTATCATTAACCAAGAAACAAATTAAAAAAAAAAAAAAAACAACATTTATGTTTTCCTTACCTTATAATGTCCTATAGTTTTTCTTATAATTTTAATATTTTCATATCCAGCTCCTTACAACATCCCTTTCTGTATGTGTGTCACACGAGGCATTACATGGATATTTTTTAGGGATACTGCATGTTCTAGATTAACCTGTTATATGTATTCATTCTGCAATTGGTTATGTGTTCGAGGTATAGACACTCTTGGGAACCAGAGATGATAAAGGTCACAGGAATATGTTTCTTCATCTGAGTTGACAGGTGAAAAGTGACATGTAAGCAATGTGACAAGAAAAAGATAAAAGGCTGTTTGTGGGAGGGAGACATGGGAAGAGAAACCAACTTCTCCCACCTGACAGAGAGTTTTCCTCAGTGTGATTTAAAACTGGCCTATAGGGAGAGTTAAGGACCATAAGCATCATTTAGTTATAAGGAGTAGAAAATCTCCTGAATCACATTAATTTACAAAAGAATGATAGCACACGCCTTTAATCCCAGCACTTGGGAGGCAGAGGCAGGCGGATCTCTGTGATTTTGAAGCCAGCTTGATTCTACATGGCAAGTCCAAGACCAGCCAGAGCTACACAGTGCTGTCTTAAAAAATAAAAATAAAAAAAAAAGGAAGGAGGATGAATGGGTTGATATTCATAAAGCTTGAGTCCGAGACTTCAAAGAATAGATAGTCACAGGTCATCTAAACTGTAGCAAAAGCCAAAAGGCAGCACAAAGGCCATCAGTGTGAGCGACGAGTGGTGAGGCCATGATCTCCCACACAAGGGGGACAATGGCCAGTGGAGGAGGAGGGACTTGTGAGCATCTCCTGGATGACTGCTCAAAGCCATGCCTGCAGTGTGCTACCCTTCAGATCAAAAGCAGAACGGAGCTGGGTATGGTATCACACCCCTTTAACCTCAGCACTCAGGAGGCAGAGGTGGGCAGAAAGTGAGTTCAAGGCTAGCCTGGTCTAGTGAGTACCAGGCCATCCAGGGCTACAGGGAGAGACCTGTCTGAAAAAAAAAGGGGGAGCAGATTAAAAAAATACATGTGTGTTTATATTTATAAAATGAGGCAATGGAAGAATGTGCTCTATTGTGGAATCTTAGTTTAAGATGTGGTACATTGTTTTTTATGCTGTGGGATATTTGTTTAATGAAAGATGTGTTGCATTCTTTTATGTTGCATTTGTTTAAATCTGTAAAGCTGTGTTATTTTGCCTGTCTAAAACACCTGATTGGTCCAATAAAGAGCCGAACAGCCAATAGCTAGGCAGGAGAGAGAAATAGGTGGGGCTGCCAGGCAGAGAGGATAAATAGGAGGAGAAATCTGGGCTTGGGAGAAGAGTTAGGAATGGGAAAAGAGGACGCCAGGGGCCAGTCAACAGCCAGCCACGGAGTAAGAAGGAAAGGAAGGTAGATAGAATAAAGGAAGGTAAAAGCCCAGAGGCAAAAGAGAGTTAAAGAGAAATAGGATAATTTAATTTTTTTTTTGTTTGTTTTGTTTTTGTTTTTCGAGACAGGGTTTCTCTGTATAGCTTTACGCCTTTCCTGGAACTCATTTGGTAGCCCAGGCTGGCCTCGAACTCACAGAGATCCATCTGGCTCTGCCTCTCAAGTGCTGGGATTAAAGGCATGCACCACCAACGCTCAGCTAGGATAATTTAAATTAGGAAAGCTGGCTAGAAAGAAGCCAAGCTAAGGGTGGGCATTCATAAGTAAGAATAAATCTCCATGTATTTATTTGGGAGCTGGGTAGCAGCAGGCCCCCCCAAGAGCAAAAAACAAAACAAAACAAACACCACCTACAATACTCAAAGTCCATAAATGTGGTGACCAGAGAGGGAAAGGGGGACGTAAAGGGCACGGAGATGATGCTAGGAAGAACAGGAAGTCAGGGACGGGGTATGAGTGGGGGTAAAGACCTGAGCAGAGAGGCAGTCAGGACCAGAGATCTAACCAGGGCCTCTCTCGGGCTCAGAAGGTGTTCTACCACTGACCCACACTCGCAGCATCCACCGGAACATTGGAGGCGAAGGGGCCATCAGCAGAGCGGCAGACCTCAGAGTCCTCAGCCAATGGCATGTTCCCCTAAAGGAAAAGCAACGTTCGCGAGGCTAACCTGGAGTTGGAGGGAAGGAAGTTAGGCGGAGGAGAGGGGAAGGTCCTGGGGACCCCCCAGGCAGTAAGATGACAGTGCCAGATTCTAAGGTTGCTTCTAACAGACTCTAATTTACATTTTGACGGGAGTCCCCTCTTCGCTTCTTGAACGTTTGCCACTTGTCCTGTTCTCCTCTCTCCCGTCTCAAGCCCTCTGCGTACTCGTGATTCTGCGTTCCCTTGCAAACGTCAGCTGGCATGTGGCTTTTGGTTTGGTGTTATAGCAAGTGTTGACATTTCGGCTCATGCTCCTACTGTGATCTAATCGGTTAGCCATCCAGTGTTCTAATTCCAGATTCCTGGGTGACATAATGTTAGCCTCACTTATGAGTAGGCTGAGTAATATTAGTCCACTGCGGTATCGTAAACTGAGGTCAGACTCAGAAGTAAGCTGAAACTGCAACATTTCCCAGAGTATGGGCAGATAATGAGTAGCACATCTGCTTCAGCAGATGCCTCAGCATCTTTCTCCATAATATAGGATAGTCAACAACTCCAGCAGATACAGGTAACCTATAGCCCTTCTGCATTATCAGGCTCAGTGAGCACCTAAGGGTGATAAGAATGGTAAATGACTATGGCTTTATTAGAATAACTATGACTTTGTTATCTACCTTTTGTCCAAGATCAAGGGTTAATTATGGCTGTTTAGTAAAAGCAGGGCTCTAAAGCTGTCTGTGGTAAGGCCTAGTTTTTTTATTTATATTGCCCATCTACAGATAAGTGATTTTTTAAAATAAAATACACTAAAATGAAGTTCCAGGAAATTAAATGTAAAAACGCAGATATAAAATGGACCTGTTTTACAGTTAGCTTGGATAGTGTATTAGTTACTTTACATATCGCTGGAAGACTTTACTTGAGAAAAGAGTGGTCATTCGGCTCACAGTTTGAGGGAACTGTCCATCACAGTGGAGAAGGCCTAGTCACAGGAGCTAGAGGCTGCCGGTCACACTAACACCACAGTCAGGAAGGAAGGAGCAGTGAAGCATGGTGCTCAGCTCATGGCCTCCATTTGTTCAGTCCAGGACCCCAGCACCAGGAATGCTGTCACCTATAGCTGGGGTGGGTCTTCCCACCTCCATTAATCCTGACTAGATACTGTACAGACATACCCAGAGCTTTGTCTCCATGGTAATTCTAAGTCCCATAAAGTTGACAATCCAAACCAACCATTACAGATGGAGATGGGATCTGTACTAAATACTTAGCTTGGTTTCTGCTCTGATTTCTACACTTTAAAATGCACTGTACTAAATCTTAGCACCCCAACACTTAAATTTTACAGCAGTGATAACCGATGGATTTCACATTCAGAGCAAGCACAGTAAGTAACAAGGCCTTGTAACATCATTGAACTTTTCTAATGAACCTCTTACACGTAGTTCAAATCGGCCCTGGTGGAACCTGTTTTCTCCCTTGAAAATAGTTCAAACTTGTCCTGTTTAGATTCTCAATCATAGATGAGCTCTCCTGCCAAGTTTGGCTAAAATAGCTCCTATTTTCTCCTAGGTTAGAAACAGATAAGAGAGGGGAAGTTAAAAAACAAAACAAAACAAAAACAAAAACAAAAAACACCATAGGAGTTATCTTTATAAATTTCAGGGACAGAAAGACAAAGAAAAAGCATCAATCGTCATTGATCATGGAAGAGGCACCTAAATACTCAGTCTTCACTGAGTTCTGCAATCCTGGTTCTGTGACTGATAGAGAACCCTCTTCCTAAAGCTGCATGCCTTGGTGTGTCCAGCTGTTATCCTCAGTTCTTTCTGAAGTGAATTCACTGGTCCAGGTCCACATGAACGACTTCACCACAGAAGACAACATGTGATACCTGCAGAAACAATGAACACATCATTGACTTGTTTACAAATTCTCCTGCCACAGCAATGAGTCAGAAGTCATACAGCTTATTCTGGGGACCTTGACCTCTGTTTTGTAAGATGGTGTGACCTCAGTTTCCAGAGAAGTCTGGCTCACTGGAAATTCAAATTCAATTACGATTATCGTAAAAACACCTGGAACGGTTTGTCAGGGAGGCATAGTGTGCTCACACCTTAGTGTTCCATGTTTTGCTTTTATCACCAGAATCAAAATACCGTAGAGTCCTCTATTTAGGAAAAACATGGGGTCCACCCTTTGCCCAACATACTCTTTGAAAAAACAATCTGGAAATAAAAAACAAGAAACTATTTTTAGCAATTATTTCAAAGCCGTCCTTGCCAAGAATTTAAATTGTTCTCCATGCTGTCGTGTGAAACACACATGAATGCTATTTTCCAAATTATCTTCTAGAAAGTAATCATGTTTTTCTCAAGAAAAGTAGCTAAAACCAGGTGTGGTGCATGTCTTTAATTCCAGCACTTGGGAGGCAGAGGCAAGTGGATCTCTTTGGAGTTCTATGAGTTCAAGGATAGCCTGGTCTACATAGCAAGCTTCAGGCTAGCCAAGGCTACATAGTGAAACCTTATTTAAAAAAAAAAAAGAAAGAAAGAAAGAAAGAAATGTAGCTATAACTAAGTGAAGATTCGATAAGATCCAAGTTGACAAACATTAAACCTTCCATGAATTCATTGGTAAACCATGCTGATCTCAATTGCTATAGCTGTTCTAGAAGGTACCACAGCACGAAGCTGTCCCTGAGGTAGGTGGGTGGCTATTTTGTCCACTCAGTTCTTCTGACCTCCTTACTGGGATATTTCTCCACAGAGCCTACATTTGCGAGCAAGGCACAGCCAGCTCTGGTGCTGGGTCACTCTGTCTAGGGTGTTTTTATGGCAAGCAGCTGGAGATAAACATAAAACCTCACTCTGGAACAAGGAATGGATTTGGTTACCAGCCACCACAAGGATAAAGTCTCCCTGCAGGGCAAATATCAAGTATATTTGTAGACTATTAAGAAAGATTTGGATCTGGGGGTTTCTCCCACTTAACACACACACACTGAGAATACAAGCTCTTCCTGTCAGCCTGGGAGAAGTGGAGTTTGTAACCAGTGGTAGTTTAGCTACGGATAAGGCTTGCGTTCTTTGCACAGCAGGAAACTTGTGCCTCGTGGTCGTTTTGTGAAACTAGTACTTGCTACCTCACTAGCTTGCAAGTAGGATAAACCTCACTTAATTGCAGTTCAGCAGGGAGATTCCCTACCTTCCTCTAGTTCCTGCTTTGAATTCTTACAGTCACAGCAGGACCTAGCCCCATTTGTCTGCTAACGCAGCCTCCCTTTTATTCAGGCTTCCTGGAAGTCCATTACTAGTAACCAAAATAGTCCCAATACAGCCGGGCAGTGGTGGTGCACGCCTTTAATCCCAGAGGCAGGTGGATCTCAGGGAGTTCGAGGCCAGCCCAGTCTACAAATCGAGTTCCAGAACAGCCAGGACTGGTGCAGAGAGAAACCCTGTCTCGAAACACCAAACCAAGCCAAACCAAAATAACAAGGAAGATAGAGGTGTCTGTAACTCAGTGGTAGAGGTTTGCCTAGCATGTGAATTGCCCTGGGTTCAGTTTCCAGTACCAAAATACATATCTCTCTCTCTCTCTCTCTCTCTCTCTCTCTCTCTCACACACACACACACACACACACACACACACAGACACACACACACAGAGAGAGAGTAATTGTTGCTACTCTATGGCAGATGGATGGAGAAAAGCATACTTGGAAGTGTAGGGGCAGCATCAGGTAAAAAGTCATTACTTTGTCCAGAAGAGAGATGATGGGACCTGAGATCTTGTGGTAGAGATGGAGAAGGTGGATTCCATGCAGAGGGATGAGGCAGTGTGTGTGTAGTCAGTCCATTGAATAGACCACAATCTATGTATCCACGTTATTATTAATAGCAGACATAAAGCAATAACACTGGGAGCGCATCTTTGTGCACATGCGCAGGAGTTTCTCCAGTTCAATACCCACAGGTGAAATGCCAGGGTCCCATGGCATGCGCGTCTTCAGATTAACCAGACTGTCCCAGTGACTCTCCAAAGTGAATATGTCCTTTATGTTTGAGAAATCAGTCTGCAGAATATTCTGATGTCCACGATTACCATAAACAAAATACTCAAATACTAGAGAGATGAAATGCCAAGAAAGTTGACAAAACAAAAACAAAAAACTGGGAGTTCAAACAGAAGTGTAAAGTCAGCCAAACCTGCCATTTTATGCATTCTCTCATAAGGACGTGTCACATTCCTCTACTTTCAACTGTCCTTCAGTTTGAATTCCCAGGTCCTTTCTGAAAAAGAAAAGAAGAAAAAGAAATAAAAGTGGTACATTTCTGATTTTTTTCTGGAGGTGTGAACCAGGCTTAGCTGGCATTCCTTCACAACCCAGGATTTCATCTGATCCCTGCTACAAAGAGATATA
The DNA here is from genome assembly GCF_903995425.1 of Onychomys torridus. Lineage (NCBI taxonomy): Eukaryota > Metazoa > Chordata > Mammalia > Rodentia > Cricetidae > Onychomys > Onychomys torridus. The sequence continues at coordinate 37,525,126 of NC_050452.1, forward strand.
GGCGAGCAGCCTCACATGCTGCAGCCTTGAGTGGCTGCCACCACCATGCCACCCTGCCAAGACAGACTGTATCCTCCAACCATGGTCCATAGATCCTCCCCTCCCTCGGCTGATTCTCTTCAGGTATTGGGTCACAGTCCTAAAAGAAGTAACTAATATGCTTCCTGCATTAACGTCACTACAGGTTTCTCCCCTGTCAGCTTAAAATTTGCTGTTTTATTTCATTTCAACAAAAGAATATAAAGACTTCAAACTCTGTTTCTCTTCCTCCCTTCCTTCCTTCCTTCCTTCCTTCCTTCCTTCCTTCCTTCCTTTCTTTTCAAGACAGGGTTTCTCTGTGTAGCTTTGCGCCTTTCCTGGAACTTGCTTTGGAGACCAGGCTGGCCTCGAACTCACAAAGATCCACCTGGCTCTGCCTCCTGAGTGCTGGGATTAAAGGTGTGTGCCACCACCGCCCGGCACTGGCTAGTTTTTATTTCAACTTGACACGGCTGGAGTCATTTTGGAAGAGGGACCCTCCATTGAGAATATTCCCCCACTAGGTAGACCTGTGGGTAAGTCTGTGGTGCATTTTTCTGATTGGTGATTGATGTGGGATGGCCCAGGGCTCTGTGGCCAGTACCATTCCCTGGGCTGTGGTGTTCCTGGGTGCCACAGGAAAGCGGAATAAGCAGGCCGGGGGAACACAGAAAGTAGCACTCCTCTCTGGCCTCTACATCAGTTCCTGCCTCCAAGTTCAGCCTCAAGTTCCTGCCCAGACTTCTTTCAGTGATGGACTGTGATGGGGAAGTGTAAGTGAAATAAACCCTTCCCTTCCCCAGGTTGCTTTTGGTCACAGTATTTTATCACAGCAACAGAGACCCTAAGACAGGAAGTAGCTATTCTTTTGGAAGTAGTTTACCTGGTGACATATTTCAAAAGCCGGTTCTCCTGTGCATTTAAAGTGGAATCAAAGGCAGCTTGCTTTTAGGCAATACCGTCTTTGCTGCCTTTGGAGCTCAGAGGGATTGAGCTGTGAAAGATAACTTGCAGATGCAGATTGGCCAAGGTGGATGGATCAGTCAAGGGGCCAATTACCAGCACCTCTGGAACCCGAGTTTAGGGGGGCTGCGAACATCCCTCTCTTCTTGCCAGCCAGGCCGACACTCTTTTGTCTTGTGGCTGCCCACTATCCAGGGACCCTGAGCTGCCTTCTCTCGTAAACACTTCCTTCCTCAGCCTCTCTTCTGCTTGTTACATTGTAGCCGGAAAAGATTTACAATGTACGCATGTTTTCCCCCCCCCCCCCCCCGTCCGCCCCCAAAGAGGATATGCTTTTTAACCTATAGGTATTTTTAGTTTTTCTTTTTTGTGTGTGTGTGTGTACTTTATGGAACAAGGATGAAATAATTTGAATTTGAACCACTAGCTGAGATCAAGGAGAAGCAGAGTGAAGAATGGGTGATTTTGGTTGATTACCATGAAGAAATGGGGTTCCAGTGTTGCTGTGTGTGTGTGTGTGTGTGTGTGTGTGTGTGTGTGTGTACATACATACCTGCTTGTCTGTATGTGCAGTTGTATGTGTGTGTACACCTGCTTGTCTGTATGTGCATTTTTGTGTGTGTATACCTGCTTGTCTGTATGTGCATTTTTGTGTGTGTATACCTGCTTGTCTGTATGTGCATGCGTGCGTGCGTGCGTGTGTGTGCGCGCGCATGTGTGTGTGTGTGTGTGTGTGTGTGTGTGTGTGTTTGTGTGCGCGCGCGCGCGCCTTATGGAGACCAGAAGAAGGTATTAGAGTAACGGGTCGTTGTGAGCCATCTGATGTGGGTGTTGGGAACCCAGTCCAGGTCCTCTGCAACAACAGCAAGTGTTCTTCACTGCTGACCCATCTCTTCAGCATATAGTTAGTTCTTCATGACCCAGAAATGCAAGTTTTTAAGAGTAGCTCTCCACTCTTGCATGTTGGGATGCACCCAACTTAATAAAAGCAGCAGCAACACCTGTGCAAGTTACTGAGGTTGGGAGGTGCTGTATGGCTCACCAGCTGCCGCCTCGGCCCCTTTAACAAGAATTTTGTGGTGGTCAACCTGATTCCCAGGCTTGCAGAATTCATGATGCAGTGTTGAGAAAATGAGAAGGAGTAACAAGATCTGGGAGATGAAAGGAAGAAGGAAGGACCCAGCCAGGCGCTGTAAGATGACAGTGATAACAGGGAGCCAGCCAGGGCAGTGGGGGAGGGGAGACGGAAGAGGCAAAGAGAGCTTATGGGGTGCTAGACTGTCCCTGTAGGGGAGGAGGCAGTGGTAAGAAGTGCAGAGAAAGGAATAGCGTGGCCAAGCACAGCTCATGAACGGGATTCCCTTTAATGCTTGCCGGAGGAATTCAGGACTAGAACTTGTGGAAAGTACTTTTTAGGTGCTGGAGAGGCGGCTCAGTGGTTACGTGCCCGCCACTCTTCTAGAGGTCCTCAGTTCAGTTCCAAATACCTGCTGTAGCTCATAACCACCTGTAACTCCAGTTCTAAGGGATCTGGCCTCTAAGGACATCCACATACACTTGACATTCACTGCCATGGACACATATATAAACAATAATAAAAAAATCTTTAAAAGTACTTTTTTCTTAGGAAGCTGAGGCAGGAGGATTGCCGTGAGTCTGAGGCCAGGTTGGACTACAGTACCAGACCCTGTCTTGGTAAATGAATAAATAAAATTTTTGGAGGCTGCAAAATGAGGCTTTAAAAAAAAATGCGATTCTAAGGGTTAAGAGCATGGGCTAGTCTTTCAGAGGACCAGGGTTCAGCTAGATTCCCAGCACCCATACGGCAGCTCCTGGTAACTCCAGTCTCAGGAGAACTGATGCCCTCTACTGTCCTCCACAGGCATGCATGCAGGGGAAACACTCATGTACATACAAGAAAAGATAAGATGAAAATGTGATTCTATATGGAGTCTGCATCACTTTGGGTCTTGGCGATTCCTGGAAACAGGATTCTCAGTAATGGGCTGTTGAAACAGCTGGGGAATTTATGAAAGCAATCCTTGCTGATTGGAAGGATCTTGGAAAACTAGTGGGAGAATTATAGGGAGGCTCAGAAAGTGAACAGGAGCTGAGAGGACCGGGTGATCAAGAACCCAGAACCAGGTCATCCGATTGGAACAGTGTACCTATCTTGTGAGCACACAATGCACACTTTCACCCTGGCTCAGCTTTCCTTGTTGCTACTCCACTGGTTGGGGAATACCACCAGCAGCAGTAGAATCAAAGCTGTGTAACACTGTCCCTATTTCTTTTTTATCAAGGCTCAAAGCCCTGAGTGGGATGCTTCTAAATGGTGATCTTAGGTCACATGCTTGCTCCCTCACTGTGAGCAATCTGGGGAATAAGTGTCTGTTATTTTTAGCTTCCTTAGTGGGAGGTAAAAACTTCCCTCCTGCCAAGAGTCATGAACTGGGGACTTTCTCCAACAGGAGATTGTTTGTATTATCAAGTGTTGTGTAGCCGTGTATTTACCACAGAACCTCAGGAGAAGTCATGCACAATGGTAAGGATGGTCTGGAATGGCCGATGTCAGTCAGAATAAGATACCTCACCACCACCACCACCACCACCACCACCACCACCACCACCACCACCACTACCATCATCATTTGGCTTTTTGAGACAGGGTCTCTTTGGGTAGCCCTGGCTGTCCTGGAACCTGTAGACCAGGTTGGTCTCAAACTCACAGAGATCCTCCTCTGCCTCCTGAGTGCTGGGATTAAAGACCTGTACCACCACTGCCAGGCTAAGATACATTATTGTGGGGCCACAACAAATGACTTGAAAAGGCCAGGCACATCGACAAAGATCTATTTCAGGTCATGTCATTTGCACATTTTGAACATTGACTTCACTTTGGGTGCTTAGGAGTCTCTAGAATATTACTGATCTCATAATAGGAAAAAAAAAAACAAAAGGAAAAGAGAAGGAGGTATTGCAAGTCACACTCTTTTTTTGGAGCTTCTGTTTGGAAGTGATGACCATAACTTGCTTGCGTATTACTGCTCAAAATAAACCAGGCGACCAATGTGATTTCTGTGTCACTGGGAAACAGGACATCACACCAAGAAGAAGCTGTCTGTATTTTTGAGTAATAATAAGAGCAGGGCAATTATTATATTTGGAAAAGAATAAGAACACACACACACACACACAATGCATGCTCATGTGTTTTGAAACAAGTCTTATGTACCTCAAGCTGATCTCAACTTGAGCCCATTATATAGCTCAGGTTTGAACTCCTGATTTTCATTGTTATCTCTCCAAGTGGACAAGGACCAGCATGTCAGCAAAATAGCATCTTGACTAGACACTATCATACTTCAGTCATCATCAAGGAGGGAGAGACAGTGTGCTAGGTAGTGGGACTGAGAAACTCAGAGTCAAGAGACGGGATGGTGCTTGAGTGGCAGTTAAAGTCGCTGGCTACTCATGGAGTTTAACGCTGTATGTAGGGAAAAGAAAAAAGACCAGTGCTGGCTGGGCGGTGGTGGCACACGCTTTTAATCCCAGCACTCGGGAAGCGGAGCCAGGCTGATTTCTCTGAGTTCAAGGCCAGCCTGGTCTACAGAGCGAGATCCAGGACAGGCTCCAAAACTATACAGAGAAACCCTATCTCAAAAAACAAAAACAAAAACAAACAAACAAACAAAAAACCAATGCTAATAGGCAGGGAATGGTTGTGATACCTAGTTTGCAGGCTAATGAGCTTGATCCTTATTCTGCAGGCAATGAGGCATCATGAGGGCATTTAGAGTGGGCCAAGAGGGCTAGCGATACTTTGGACAGAGCCCTCTGGTTGAAGGGTAGACTTGAGGGTGATCTGTGGAAAGTATCGTGTTTACTTGAGTGAGGATGACTCCAACAAGCTAAGAAGAGAGGAGAGGTGGTAGCCGAGAGAGGGACCAAAGTGACGGGCTTTGTTGACTGATCAGATGGGATGGGTGAGAAGAGAAGGAAGGTTAAAGGCTGCTCCAGCCTGAGCAATTTCATTTCCTTCACCTTCCCACCCAGTGACAGAACTGAATGCCAGCAGCACCTCTGTAGCCTTTTACAGTGCAAGACCTCCAGCTTCCCCGGATGTGTGCACGCAACAAAGCCAAAGGCTTCCAAGAAAATCAAACAGCCTGACTGCGTCTTCATGTACAATGACGGAAGTCAGAAATGAAGGCTGGCTCTCAGGTGACAAGCTAATCTCTTTTGTCCTCTTCCCCTCCCCCGTTTCCCATTTTTTCTTAGCTTGTCTGGATATGCAGTCCTGTTGAGACAAGAAAGGCTGGAACAAGTGTGAATTACAGACAGCTCTTCCCAGAGCTCTTTGCTCCAAGAGTTTCATAGCCTCAAAGATGCAGGCAGCTCCATATCTGGTATTACTAGAAAGCATTTAACAATGTGGGAAAACATATATATATATATATTACACACACACACACACATATTTGTCTCAGCAAAACTCACAGTATTAAAGAACAGGAAATAACCTCCAAGTTAAAAAATTTATGCTTTGTTAAATTGGGACACATTTACCCTTTCTTTGATAACATTTTAAAATAATGGGATGGAAGAAGGCTTTTATTATTGTTAAGCAAAAGCAAAACATAAAAGTAAGTACTATTGTAGCCGGTTGGTGGTGGCGCACGCCTGTAATCCCAGCACTCGGGAGGCAGAGCCAGGCGGATCTCTGTGAGTTCGAGGCCAGCCTGGGCTTCAGGGTGAGTTCCAGGAAAAAGACACAAAGCTACACAGTGAAACTCTGTCTCAAAAAACCAAAAACCAAACAAAAGTAAATACTATTGTAAAGACAAATTTTATTTTATGAAAGTGTAGAGGAAACAGGTGCTGTGGCCCTAGGTGTGATGGGATGCGTTTGGAATCCTAGCACTCTGGAAGCTAAAGCAGGAGAAATTTGGGGTTTGCCTGGGTTACATAGCAAGCCCCCCTCTCAAAAACAAACAAAGGATGGAATAAATCGGAAGAAATCTTATCAAAGAATTATGACATTGGGGTGATTTCTGTTTATTTTAATAAAAAAAGATTATGTGTATGGATGGGTGTTTTGCCTGCATGTTTATCTGTGGCACGGGCTTGCAGTGCCCGAGGAGGCCAGAAGGTGTCAGATTGCCTGGAACTGGAGTGACGGGACAGCTGATGTAGGGTCCTCTGGAACTGGAGTGACAGCTGATTGTAGGGGTCCTCTGGAACTGGAGTGACAGCTGATTGTAGGGTCCTCTGGAACTGGAGTGACAGCTGATTGTAGGGTCCTCTGGAACTGGAGTGACAGCTGGTTGTAGGGTCCTCTGGAACTGGAGTGACAGCTGGTTGTAGGGTCCTCTGGAACTGGAGTGACAGCTGATTGTAGGGTCCTCTGGAACTGGAGTGACAGCTGGTTGTAGGGGTCCTCTGGAACTGGAGTGACAGCTGATTGTAGGGTCCTCTGGAACTGGAGTGACAGCTGATTGTAGGGTCCTCTGGAACTGGAGTGACAGCTGATTGTAGGGTCCTCTGGAACTGGAGTGACAGCTGATTGTAGGGTCCTCTGGAACTGGAGTGACAGCTGGTTGTAGGGTCCTCTGGAACTGGAGTGACAGCTGGTTGTAGGGTCCTCTGGAACTGGAGTGACAGCTGATTGTAGGGGTCCTCTGGAACTGGAGTGACAGCTGATTGTAGGGGTCCTCTGGAACTGGAGTGACAGCTGGTTGTAGGGGTCCTCTGGAACTGGAGTGACAGCTGGTTGTAGGGGTCCTCTGGAACTGGAGTGACAGCTGATTGTAGGGTCCTCTGGAACTGGAGTGACAGCTGGTTGTAGGGGTCCTCTGGAACTGGAGTGACAGCTGATTGTAGGGGTCCTCTGGAACTGGAGTGACGGGACAGCTGATTGTAGGGTCCTCTGGAACTGGAGTGACGACAGCTGATTGTAGGGTCCTCTGGAACTGGAGTGACGACAGCTGATTGTAGGGGTCCTCTGGAACTGGAGTGACAGCTGATTGTAGCTAGTGCTCTTAACTGCTGATTCATTTCTCTAATTTTTAACAAATCCATATAGTAAAATGATAACTGTGGTTAATCAGATTCTTAATAACTGGTCATTAGCCAAAACACATGAAAGAGACTGGAGAAATAATGTATTAAGATCTGTTGATTTTGCCGGGTGGTGGTGGCGCACGCCTTTAATCCCAGCACTCGGGAGGCAGAGGCAGGTGGATCTCTGTGAGTTTGAGGCCAGCCTAGGCTACAAAGTGAGTTCCAGGAAAAGGTGCAAAGCTACATAGAGAAACCCTGTCTCGGGGGGGGGGGGAATGCTGATTTCATCAATTATTAGTGAGACTTTCGGTAAGAGTTCCTTAGTCACATGATACTATAGAAAGTTTTTAGCAAATGTTCAGGATGTAGGACGGGCTGGGCTTGGTGCTCCTTTCTATGTGCTCAGAAAGGAAAGCAGAGAAAGCCGAATGCCAAGAGATCACCAAGGGATCAGGGACATACAGAATCAGGGCTGGTAGGTTAGGCAGGTCTGAGCCTGAGACAGTAGTCTGTGTACGAGGTTTGGTGGCTTCTGCCAAGAAGGTGGCTCATTTGACCTAGATAGCTGTTAGGGAAAATGAATCTTTGTAGAAACCAACATAGAAAAGATGAAGGAAGACAAGCATCTCCATGCTGCAGAAGGGAATACAGAGGAAGGGGAAGAGCTAGGATTGCAATTGTGGTCTTCCTGGGAAATCATGGTTTACCAATTCAGCAGTACAGACATCGACAATGTATAGGCATGGTCTGGCTGGGCTTGGGGGTCTCTTCGGCAGGAGTACCTGGGAACAGGGGCATCTTGACACTAATGAGCACACCTCGTGCCAGTCTGGTGTTTAAGTGACATGCCTGAGTTCACTGGAGAAGTTTCTGGTTCATGGTTACCATAGAACGCACGAGATAAGACCGAGATCTTTTTGCACCTGAGAATAGGGAAGCTCTCAGGATTCTTTGGGATGTGTTAAGGGCACCGGATCCAAACTAACCAAATTTGGGACAACATCAGTCAGTAGTGGATTCTAAGCCAACAAGTAAAATGTGACCATGCCTGTACTGACCCGAAGAAGTGAATGAAGATGTAAATGGGCAGATCCACAGTGCAAGGGTAGATTACAGTAGAATGCCAACTAGGTAAAGCAGAGGAAACGATAGAATTAGAAACCAGCAACTGGTAACAGCCACTGTGTGACAACCGAGGAAACAGTTATAGTTTCGCTAGAGGAAGGGTATATGCATATCCCCACAGTAGAGCCCAACGAAACATGGTTTTTAAACTAATAACCCCGCTGGGTGGTGGTGGCCCACACCTTTAATCTCAGCACTCTGTGAGTTCAAGACCAGCCTGGTTTACAAAGCGAGATCCAGGACAGGTACCAAAACTACATGGAGAAACCCTGTCTCAAAAAACCAAAAACTAAATAAATAAATAAACAAAAAAACAAACAAATAACCAAAAACACTTTTATTCACTTAACAATGGAGAAACAAAATAATTAGTTGACCAGTGAAGAGACAAGTGGACATTATGTCCCTCCTGATTTGGTACTGAGAAAATAAGAGTGATGGATGTGTGTGTGTGTGTGTGTGTGTGTGTGTGTGTGTGTGTGTGTGTGTAAACAGAGAGATGAGAGATAGAGAGATAATCAGACAGACAGACAAGACAGACAGATAGAATGGTAAAGTGCCATTAAGTGGTGAATTTGGATCCTAGGTGAAGAGTGCATAATTTCTTCAAACTCATGTTTTATAATTTTGAATTTTTTTTCCCAAAAATTTAAAGCAGAGCATCATATGTTAAAATATATTTCTTAGAAAAATACCATTGACACAGTATGAGTGAATAACTAGGGGAGGCAGTAAGCGATCGAGATGCGAAACGCGATCCAGGCCACCACCAGGACCCAGATTACATTCTGGGTGAAGTTCTTCTGCTTAGTATCCGGACAAGTGAAGACACAGCGGTAACCTCGACAAAAGCCAGGAAGCGCCACCTAGTGGCAAGGAGATTTTTACCATCTGTAAGTAAGGCACAGTGGAACTCTAACAGCTGGTTAATTTGGGCCCCTAATACCAGAGTATCAGAATTCCCCGGGTCACTCTAGCTTCAGCGAGCTTGATGAAGTCAGACTCATCAAATGTTACCATTTTCATAATTACTGTAGAGTTTTGTTTTGCTTTCTGGGAGGCTTTGAAATTTAGTTTATTTGTTTATGCAAGAATATTTGGCAGATGTTACCACAGGCTTTCTGTGTGTTACATCAAGAAACACAGAACTGGGCCAAGTGGTGGTGGCACACGCCTTTAATCCCAGCACTTGGGAGGCAGAGGCAGGTGGATCTCTGTGAGTTTGAGGCCAGCCTGGTCTATAAAGAGAGTTCCAGGACAGCCAAGACTGTTACACAGAGAAACATAAAACATTACCATGTTTCTTCTTTATAATGAAAAAGCAGCTGGCAGGTAGTTTATGACCATATCCTATTTTTCTACAAATATTAAATGGCTGGTTGGACCATCTATAGACAGTTCTTTTATAATATTTATATAATAAAATGTTATCAATATTAAACAAATGTAGATGTATATTATTTAATAAAACGAGTATTTTGCCTGCGTGTATGTATGTGTACCACATGATTGCCCAGTGCCAAAGAGGTAAGAAGGAGGCATCAGGGCCCCTGGATCCGATGGTTGTGAACCACCATGTCGGTGCTGGGACAAAGAATCCAGGTTCATTGCAAGATCGACAAGTGTTCTTAACCCCCGAGCCATCTTTCTAGCCCCCTCCATTTTTTTTTTTTTTTAATTTGGTTTTTCGAGACAGGATTTCTCTGTGTAGCTTTGCACCATTCCTGGAACTCACTTGGTTGTAGTTAGGAGTTTTCCTGCCTGGCCCAGTTAGGACAAATCTCTCTTACCCGCCAGTCCCCATAGTCGCTCAGACCCAACCAAGAAAGCACACAGAAACTTATATTGCTTATAAACTGTATGGCCGTGGCAGGCTGCTTGTTATCTACTTCTTCTATCTTAAATTAACCCATTTCTGTTAGTCTATACTTTGCCACATGGCTTGTGGCTTACCGGTGTCTTTACACGTTGCTTCTCATGGCGGCGGCTGGCGGTGTCTCCCTCCAGCCTTCTACTTCCCAGAATTCTCTTCTCTCTTGTCCCACCTGTACTTCCTGCCTGGCCACTGGCCACTGGCCAATCAGAACTTTATTTACACAGAGTGATATCCACAGCACTTGGTAGCCCAGGCTGGCCTCGAACTCCCAGAGATCTGCTTGGCTCTGCCTCCCGAGTGCTGGGATTAAAGGCGGGCACCACCACTTTTATCCATATTTTATCTACTTAGAGAAATACATTCTGAAGCAAAGATAGCAAAGTGCAAATGGAGTAGAATAGAGTAGAAAAGACCAGTTATGAGGCATTGACTTATTGATGATTTATTGAGTGAGCCATTTAAAACGCTGCCTGTACCGCCTGTTTGCCAAGCGTGACTTCCCTCGTTACCTGGAGCAGAATTGACCTGGAGAAACAGCTGAAACATGGGCCATTGCCATTAACCACATACTGAGTGCCGCATACAAGATCTCACTTGCTTGTTCAAACCAGTGAGCAGCTCCCCTCCACAGCCTCTGCTTCAGCTCCTGCCTGGGGGATCCTGCCCTGTGTGAGTTCCTGACTTCCTGCAGAGACAATGCTGAAGTGTAAGCCAAATAAACTCTTTCCTCCCCGCCCACTTGCTTTCTGGTCCTGGTGTTTCATCACAGCAATAGAAACCCTAACTAAGACAGGGTTGTTCCGCCTCCCCAAAGGGTCGCGACCCACACGTTGAGAACTACTGTTTTGGACTGTAAAATGAAGTACAAATTGGACCTGATACTGAGGCCTTGCAGGAGTTATCCTGGCTTCAGTTTAGTGCTTATCCAGAAAGAGTCCCAAAACATAAGCATTATTTAAATAGAGATGGTGGGGCTAGAGAGATGGTCCAGTGTGAACCACACTTGCTGCTCTTCCAGAGAATCCAGGTTCAAGTCCCAGCACCTACACAATAGCTCATAGCCATGTTACTCCAGGTCCAGGAATCCAATGCCTTCATCTGGCCTCTGCAGGCATGGCACCCATGTGGTGCACAGACATCCATACAGGAAAAACACCCATACACATTGGATAATAAAATAAAATAAAAAAATGACATGTAAAGACAGGTGTAGTGGTGCATGCCTTATCCCAGGACTTGGGAGGCAGACAGAATTCTAGAATTCTGTGAATTACAGGCCAGCCTGGGCTACATAACAGGACCATATCTTAAAAAAATAAAATAAAAAAGAAAGAAAGAAAAAAATTGAGATGGTAGGTCAATGCTTGGGATATTTTCTATAGATTTGAAATATTTGATAACTAAAATAAATTATAGGTTATTAATAAAGAAAATACTCAAATGACTAGAAGAAGTATTGCTGTTTACTATGGTGCTGGGCATTGAACCCAGGGCCTCACTCACCCATGCCACATAAGCACTCTGGCATGGGGCTAAATCCCCACTTGCTAGTGTAGCAATGGACTGAGCCACTTGGCATCTGTGATGGGATAGAGACATTCATCCATTTGGATCTATTATATGTGTTTGCATCCTAATCCGAGACTTGGGTCCAGGCCCTTGGTGTTACAGGATTCAAACAGTTCCGATCCACAACCCAGAGCAGCACTTTGACATAGACAGAGACTGTGCAAGTGGTAAAATAAACAACCCCTCACTGACCTGTGTACAAAGAGAGAACGTTTGGAAAGCCCTGTCAAATCACACTGTCAGTCCGCATGAGGAATCGGGAAGATTGGGCACCCAACCAAGAGAATCGTGGAAACAGGTGTTCTGTGGGCTTAATTGGAGCTTACCGTCACATCAGAAAGTTATCCTAGGGACAACGTTAACTTTTGATGAACTCGAGCCTCACAGATTGCACCTGTGTGTCTCACTTTTTATGTCTTCTAGCAATTTGAGTGTTTTCTCTATTAGTAGCCTGAGATTGTTTTCACCATTAACTATTTCAAATACACAGAAAATAGTATTGCAACCACTTGTCTAGCATATGAATTTAAATGACGTTGATATTTTTGCCATTGTGGTTGGTTTGAAAGAAAATGGCCCCCATAGGGAATGGCCCTATTAGGAGGTGTGGCCTTGTTGAAGTAGGTGTGGCCTTGTTGGTAGAAGTGTGTCACTGTGGAGGTGGGCTTTGAAGTCTCCTATGCTCAAGCTATACCCAGTGTTACAGTTCACTTCCTGTTGCCTGTGGATCAAGATGTAGAACTCTCAGCTCCTTCTCCAGCACCATGTCTGCCTGCTGGCCACCTGCCATGAAGATAATGGACTAAACTGAATTGTAAGACAGCCCAATTAAATGTTTCCTCTATAAGAGTTGCCTTGGTTATGGTGTCTTTTCACAGGGATAGAAACCCTAAGAGTTATATATATATATAATGCAATGAATACATCTAAAGTCAAGCTTCCATCTGAGAGTCATTCCAATCAATGTGTCACTACATGGGTCTATGATTTGACCATATATGTGTGTGTAAACATTATACTGAATATATAAAATTATATATATATATATATTATCATGTTTAATATACTCTGTTAGGATTTATTTTCATTTTGACTTAATATTTTTGAAATCTGTCCTATGGGATACATGTACATAGGATTTACTCGTTTTAACTATGGAATTCATTGTATGAACAATTTATATTTCCAAGAGATGGAGAATTAGTGCTTTTTGACTCTTCTTACTTGTTTTGAGACAGGGTTTCTCTGTGTAGCCTTGGCTGCCCTGGAACTCATTCTGTAGACCAGGCTGGCCTGGAACTCAGAGATCCACCTGCCTCTGCCTCCCGAGTGCTAGGATTAAAGGCATGCATGACTGCTGCCCAGTGAGAATTAGTGTTTTACTAAACTTTTAGATATATTTTTATTTTGTTATGTGTGTTGGGTGTGTGGGTATGTGCCATAGCAAATGTGAAAACCAGAGGACAAGCTGCAGGAGTTGATTCTCTCCTTCTACAATATGGGTTCCAGGGATCAAACTCAGGTCGTCAGACTTGGCGGCAAGCCCCATTACCTGTTGAACCATATCTGTAGTCCTAGAATGCTTTTGTATTATTCCTTCTTTCTCGTTGCTGTGATGTAGTAAAAACTCCTGTCTGTTCTTCCTTTTGCCTATGTGGGCAAGTTTCTCTGCAGTAAAATCGCTGAGTCCCAAAAGGACACAAGGACTCCCTCAGCTTTAGGAGGTGTAGCTGACTTTCTTCCCAATGGCTGTACCCATTGATACTCCCTACAGAAAGCCACGTCCTCTCCTAGGCCAGTTGAAAGACTTACCAGTTGGAAGGATGTCAAGCCTTATTTCTTTACTGCTTCAATTTGTAATTTGCATCTGTAATTACTAGCAGGCAGAACTTGCCTTTGTATATTTTGACTGTTGGATTTTCTTTTGAAATGCACCAGTTTATGTTCTTGGCCCATGTTTATAGGCGTTTATTATTTTCTCTTTCATTTGTCTGACATCTATTTATTATAGACTTTACCTGGGCCTTATGAACACTTTCTCTCATATATTATTTGGTGACTTTAGCATGTGTTTGAAAAACAGAATTTCTGAATACAATGCAATGCAATAAAAATGATGGCCCACTTCATTTAGTTTGTTTTGTTTCTTGAGGGCCAGACAGGCAGCCCTCCTGAGAGAAAGCACCTATTCGGCCAGGCTGTCCATTTTTTGGTTTTCTGTCCCTACTGATGCTCATGGGAACATAAAAATACTAGATGGAGTCTTAAAAATTGAACCTAAGTGGCTGTGGTGGTGCACATCTTTAATCTCAGCACTTGGGAGGCAGAGGCAGGTGGATCTCTATGAGTTCAAGGTCTACAGAGTGAGTTCTAGGACAGCCAGGACCTGTATATAGAGAAACCATGTCTCAGAAAACAAAAACAAAACAAAACAAACAAACAAACAAACAATAGTTCAGGCTAGGCAAATATTTTCCCTGACCAAATGGAAGTTCACCCCATATCAAGGTTTCAGCATTTGCCTTATTTTGATGGAGAGAGCAGAGGATGAACTAGGTAGAGTTTTTTTTCCATGCTTAATAATTGCTGCTATTCACATTTGTTCTTTGGACTGATGGCTGTGGTGTTTACTTAGCATGTGTGAGGTCTTGATTTCCGCCCCCAGGATCACCCTAAAAGCAAAGGCGGCAGGAGAGAAGGAGAAAGAGAAGAATACGGGGAAAGAGATATTTATAATATGTTTGGGATGGAAATAGGGAATATTAACCACCTACAAGGAGATAGTGGTGAGCCACATTGTTGGGAGAATTTGCCAGGGTATTTCTCACAGCAGTCTGTTAGCTGTGTGGATGCCAGCTGGGATTTTGTAACACCTAATGCCTCGCACTTGGCACACTTGGTATGTTTAGAAATTGCTTTCCTGGAAGGATGGTGGCCACTTTTTGTATGCAACACGAAATAGCTCACACCTAATCCCACCTCGCTGAATGCTTGAACAATAGGAGTCATAGAAAGCCGACGTCATCCTTACTGACTGGTTTCCACCAAGAAGGAAAAGCAGCAGATGATTCTTTTAATAACTGTGAGGGCAGGAAAAGATACTCTGCTTGCCCCATAAGACTTTGTAGCTGAATCAACTGGAGCTTGAAAGTCATCTATGAATTTAACATTATGCTCATTATGCAAACTGTTTTAAAGCAAAATTAAGAAGCAGCCTATTAGTCATCGGTAATACTAACCATGTGCCCTTCATCACTGATGCTCTCTTCCCATGTGTGCCGTTACTCATTTTAACCAAAGACAAGATAATAAAGCCCATCTGTTTTATAAATACAGTTTTCCGTGCCATTTTTTGCTGTAACATTTTACTGTGCCTTCTAAAGCATCCTTATATGAAAAAAGCATGGCTCATGGGTAAAGACCTCTGCGGCCAAGCTTGATGACCTGAGTTGGATTCTGGAACCCACGTGGCATGATGCAGAGAGAATGGCCCCCACAAGTTATTCTCTGACCTCCACATGTGAGCTCCCTAACCTCAACAAATAAATAATTAATACAAGTAAACAGTTAAAAAACCAAGTAAAAGCTTATGTAATGTATCCATGTAAAGCATTTTCACTCTTAAAAAATAAGGTGTTAGATTTCCTGCTTTCCTTGGCAGGTAATACATGCCAGGCTTACCAATGTTTTCAATATCCAGTGGGATCCATTAGCACCTGTCTCCTAGAGTGCTGTTCAGTAGACATCACCATATGATGGGAAACCATTATCCCAAGAGACATTTTTAGCACTTACATGTAATGAAGTGAATTTTAAAACCCACCCATGAGCTGCTTCAAAATGAATTCGAGTGAATACTTTCTTTCACAAACTCCATGTCACAGAGGATGAGTACTATATATATATATTTATTCCATTCAAACACACATGTGTATATTTGATTGGAATTGTTTTTATATTCATGCTATAAATGTTTTAGAAATTGTTATTCTTGAAATGTATATTGTTTGCAACTGTGAGTTAGCAAATATTTATGTAAATTCATGGATAATTGAGTTTATCAATTGGCAGAAAAGTATTATTTCAGAGAACACTCTTCTGTAGACTAGATTCATTACCCTATATAGCATAATCCCCTGACTGCAAATGGGATTTATTGTTTTAAATCGCCCTTACATTTACTCCTGCAACACATATTTTAGTGCCTACTTGGGGCAGATGTTTAAAGATGTTTAGTTTTTTTAAAAATTCTATAAGCTGGCAATTCTCAACCTGTGGGTAACAACCCCTTTGAGGATCAAATGACCCTTCCATAGGGAGTCACCTAAGACCATCAGAAAACATGGGATATTTACATTATAATTCATAATTAGCAAAATTATAGTTATGATGTAGCAACGGAAATAATTTTATGATTGGGGGGGTCACCACAACATGAGGAACTGTATTAAAGGGTCGTAGCATTAGGAAGATTGAGAACCACTGCTTATACGCCATCTGCCGTTGTCAGTTTTAGAGACTATATAGCAAAACCTGGGAATTCTGTGGCATCTAAATTTCGAGATAACACTTTTTTTTTTTTTTTTTTTTTAAATTTTGAGCTGAGGACCGAACCCAGGGCCTTTGTGCTTGCTAGGCAAGTGCTTTACCACTGAGCTAAATCTCCAACCTGACATCTAAATTTCAAAAGGACATATAGACACACTAACTCTTTGATATACGTATATATGCTGGGGACTGGGGCTTCCTTCTGTTTGAGTAGGAGACAGTGTACTCAAACTTACCTTTGAATGAAGTCTCCAGATGCTGGGTAGACAGATTCCTCAGCACCGCCTCCCCCTCCCCCAGATATCCGGCAGTTTTGCTGAAACCGCTCAAGGGTTCCATTTGTCCTCACACCCCTATACACTCAGCATTACACTTCACCTTGTAGGAGGAGAAAGCAATAGGAGGAGTGGGGTACCTCTACTAGGTGGGAAGCCCTCAGCACACCTACCTAGCATGAGTATGTCTCTTTTTAAAATGTGTAAAGACCATCTGCCCACTTTGGAGTCCTTCCCATGGCTGTATGTCAGTAACCTTTGTTCTGGAGGTCGCTGAGAAGCCTGAATCTGGCAGGTCCCACCACTTATTTCTAGACTTCTGGAACTCCCCTGGAGCTTGGGACTGCCAGAGTTCCCAGCAGGCTCATCCAGACAGGTTCTATTCTCTTCTAGGATTCCAAAGCTCCTTGACAGGAGGAACTCCATGGTTAACATGGTTTCCCATCCAGTGCACCCCAGAGCCGCTAGCAATGGTGTGTAGAAGCCTGTATACACACCTCCTTCCCCACTCTCTACACATCTGGGAAGTATTTTTACTTCCAGCTTTTGGTGATGAAAAAAGGGAACTGGTTTCTATAGGTATATTTGATTCCACATTTCTGCTCATGGCTTCACATCTGGACATCCCTTTTGAACCCAGAAAGAGAATTTCAGCGTCTTTGTTTTATTTTTTGTTAGATTTCTCTTTGTTAGATTTATTTATTTTCATGTGTGTGTTTGCCTGCATGTATGTAGGTGCTGGGAACAGAACAAGTGCTCTTAACCACGGAACCATTTCTCCAGGTCCTGGTGTCTTTATTTTCATACTCAGAACTGGACGTTGCTGACCTAGATGGTAGACTTCTTTGTTTTACTGAAGGAACACAAGGTAAAATGTGTCGTGGTATGTGGGGAGTAAATGCCATGACCATGTTACAAGCACATCTGATCACACCTTCCCTGAGTATTTTGTCTTGCATGTAGAAATATCCTAGTCGGTCAAACAGTCAGACAGGAAAAAATGTTTTTATGCCGTGAACAAAGCCATGCAAAATGGAAGTGCCTACACAGAAAACAGGAAAGAATGTGCAATGCTCAAGTGCTCATCTTTTGTATGTTTAGTCTGGTGGGGTTATAGGTTACTGTGGGATGTCTTTCTGTACGCTGTGAATATATGTTGTTCCCATTGGTTAATAAATAAGATGCTTTGGCCTATGGCAAGGCAGCTTAGAGGCAGACGGGAAATCCAAGGAGAGAGATAGGAAAGATAAAGGTGAAGTTGGGAGAGATGCCAGCCCACAGTCCAAGGAACAACATGCAATGGGACACAGGTAAAGCCACGGAACATGTGGCGACATATAGATTAATAGTTATGGGTTGAATTAAACTATAAGAGCTAGCTAGCAAGAAGCCTATCATAGGCCATACAGTTTGTAAATAATATTAAGCTTCTGAATGATTATTTTATAAGCAGCTGCAGGACCGCAGGGCCCAGTGGGACCGGAGAAACCTGTTGGCTACAATAGGTGAGATTTTTAATCTCTGGGTCTTCTAAGATGCTTGTAATCACCCTCATTAGTAGGGGGAAATAAATTTACCGGAACAAACAGAAATGTTGAGATGCCGTTCATTGCTAATCCACTTCCTTGAATAGACTTTGAATAAAGGAGAAATAACTGCCATTTGTAAAGAGCCCATTTGTCTGTGGTAAGCCATTCTAGTGGTTTAATAATGCTCTTGTCAGGAAGTGTTTCTGTCTGTCATTAAATCTCTTCTGCTATATTTCAACGCCTTTAATATCTGGATGAAGTTCTAGTTGGTTATTTTACCAATGTTACAACTGTGGTTAACCACAGGGGAAAGTATCCTTATGCATAGTAACTAACAACATGCTGGCTAAAGGCTAAAGTATCGTGTGCTCATTGAAAGTATGACAGATTGTGTAACCCTGGTCAGAGGGCCTCACAATATGTGGAGATAAACATGAACTGAGCTGCTTGCTTTTGCAGTTGTCATAACTATCATTTCCCTTTCTTTTTAAGCATATAGATTAATTAATCATTAAATTTTATGATTTAAAATTTGTTTTACTGATCATTTCCTAAGAATATGAATGTTTTGAAATAGCTGGAGTTTTGAACAGTCTCTGCATTAAAATCTAGATCAGGGCTTGTGGTATTAATTATTTTTAGATTTATTTATCTATTTTTTTTAAATTATAGGTTCTAGTCTTTCTTTTCTTTCTTTCTTTTTTTTTTTTTTAAGATTTTGCTTATTTATTTATTATGTATACAGAAGAGGGTGCCAGATCTCATTACAGATGGTTGTGAGCCACCATGTGGTTGCTGGGAATTGAACTCAGGACCTCCGGAGGAGCAGTCAGTGCTTTTAACCTCTGAGCCATCTCTCCAGCCCCAGATTTATTTATCTATTTTTATGTGCATGTATGTGCTCTTTGTGCATTTGAATGTTAGGAGAGGGTGTTGGATTCTCTGGAACTAGAGTTACAGATGATCGTGATCTACCTGGTGGGTGCTGGGAGTAGAACCCAGATCCCTTGTCAGGGCAGCAAGTGCTCCTAATTACTGAGACAACTCTCCAGCTCTACTTGTGGAATTAAAAACAAAACAAAACAAAACAAAACAAAAACTGACTTCCCTCTCAGATGATTTTTGTCTGGAGGGCATCTAACCCTTCCACCATTGATAAAAGTATATCATTCTGTGGTTTTATGACTCATTGACTCACAAATGGCAAAATGTCAGAACACATTATTCATATTCTTTACAGACTAGCCTAATTATACTAGACCTATATCATCAGAGGCCAACAGAGTTGCACAGTCATTTGGTCAAGTTCAGATAGCAGAGCTGTGTGACAATTCTTGCTCAAGATGACAGAGTGTATGCTATTTTTACAAGTAGCGAGGATAATGCAAAAACCAACTCTATGCTTTAAATAGTCTTTTCCACACTCCATATTGACTTTGCACATGGCCTGAAATAAAATAGAATACAGCTACAGTAGAAATACTCCAGGGGCAACTAGTTGACAATCAGGCTCTTTGAAAGCTTGGATTGTAAGATCATAGAATTTGTTAGGACAAAGAGAGGTAAAAGGGACCAGTTTCCTAAGCCAGCATCCAGTTCAGAGTTTTGTGTAGTTTCAGAAATTCCTACAAAGGGCGTGGCTGGTGCAGACCTCTCTCTCTCTCTCTCTCTCTCTCTCTCTCTCTCTCTCTCTCTCTCTGTCTGTGTGTGTGTGTGTGTGTGTGTGCGCGTACACACACACACACACACACACACACACACACACACACACACTCTGGGATGTCCCAGTTTGAGGAGTCTGCTTTAGGACCAGGTAATCACTTCCTAGTTTGAGGTTTCCCAATCTTCTCTGAAGGGAGTGTTGGGTGATTTTAGGGTTCCTAAAGGAATCTCATGAAGGTACAAGATGACTAGAGATCCTGTCAGCTCACAGCTGGGTGTGTGGAGACTTCAATGGCAGTGTTTTCCAAAGTGAAACAACCTAAGTGTTTCCCAGAGGGCGTTTCAGGGTGTGCTTTCCCCCGCCCACTTTTCTGTGGACATGAAAACTATAACATGTGGTAGGTCTACATTGTTCAGTGAGGTTCTGGCATTAGTCAGGGTTCTCTACAACACAAGCAATATTATATGTAATTTATAAGACGGCATTTATTAGATTGGCTTACATGATTGGAGACTGAATAGTCCCCACAGTGGCCATTGGCAGGGTGAAGACCTAGAGAAATTCCAGTTCTAAAAGCTGGAAGCTTCAGGGAAAAAACAAACAAACAAAAAACAGACCAGAGATGCAACCCCGGCAAAAGCTGAGGGTCTAAGAATCCCCAGAGGGCTGCAGGTCCACGTTCTCATTGTCAGCACCCCAAAACTATACCTGCTTAAGAACCTCCCAACGTGAGCATACATGGAGTTCTCTCCTTTTCTATTCTATTGGAGGATGCCACCACATCGAAGGTGGGTCTTCTGTTCAGTTCTCAGACCCACACAACCATCGTTCTTCTCTGGAGGCTGCCTTCTGAGAATCCCCAGAAATATGCTTTACCAATTTTCTAGGCATCTCCCGTCCTCTACCATGGGGTCACTAGCCACACAAAGTTATTGAATACTTGGAATAATTAACCCAAACTGAGATATACTGTAGGTGTAGAACACACCGAAACGTGAAGGCAGGCATCACATTTGAACGAGAATGTCAAATATGGGGGCTGGAGAGATGGTCAAGTCGTTAAGAGGATATGCTGCTCTTGCCAAGGACCCAGGTCAGTTTCCAGCATCCATATGCTTGCTGACAACCGCCCGTGACTCCCAAGTATCTAATGGCCTCTGAGTGTCCAGGCATGCATGTGGTGAACATACATACATACACGTAGGCAAAACACTCACATACATAATAATGAGTAGACTTTAAAAACATCTCTTTGTTTTTGTTTCGTTTTGTTTTGATTTTAATCAGTCACATTAAAAAAGATAACATTTTGGGTTGGGGGTTTCACTCACTGTGCTAAAGGCGGAAAGACTACCTTTGGGTGCTGGGCAGAGGAAGGGTAGAAGGGATGATCCTGGGGGCTGGACCGAGGGGCGGTGAGGTGTGCTCCAGGACCTCCAAAACCTGGAGGGGGGCTGGAAGGGTAGGGGTCCACTGGAAGGGTAGGTCCCTCCCACCCAGCTCTAATGGAGCTGAGAGACTCAGGCGGCAGAAGTGTCCCGATAGGACTAGATGGAGCCCGAACCTTCTATCCCGGAGAGTAGCCTGCCCCAGGCCCCCAGCTTTGAGTGGGTTAACCTGGTACTGCCAGCAGCGGCACAGGTAAGGGCGAATCTGTGGATTCCCACTGTCTGGTAGGGCCGCAGCTTTGCTCCAGCCCCGAGGACTCTGGAAAAAGTTATCCTGAGAACCCTCCTTCTGCCAGGATGCAGTCCTGGCCTCGATCTCCAGGCACACCCCAAAGCCAAAGCCTGGGTCCGGGCAGCTCCAAATAGCAGAAGGATGCTGGACCCTATTGGGGGCCTTCATGCTCTCTTGCAAGTTACCTCCTGTGGGCACCAGCAGGCATAATAAATGGTATCGTGTTGGCAAAATAATGAAAACAATACAGGGCTGGAGAGAGTGCTCAGAGGTTAAGAACATTGGTTGCTTTTCAAGGGGGCAGGGGTTCAATTGGCAGTATCCACATGGCAGCTCACAATAGTCTATAATTTCCAGGGGATCCAGTACTCTTCTGGTCTCAGAGGGTCCCAGACACTCATGTGGTACACAGACATACATTCAAGCAACACACACACACACACACACACACACACACACACACACACACAAATAATAATAATCGGGATATCTGTAATGATAAACGTAATATTTTTGCCTGGCTCTTTTTACTTTTTAGTTATGTGTAGCCTGCATTCGAGTCTATTTTATTTCCTACCCAACAGTTGTTGCTCTGAACTGACGGAGTTAGAAAGGTTCCCATTCATCGCAATTGCCATGGCATGCTGGAAGGTAGGCCTGGGGCTGCTAGAAAAGGCTCCAGGCCAGGCAAAATGAGGAGCGTCTGTCTACGGATGGCCCGCAGCAGGGTGCTGCTGGCATAGGAGCTGAGAGCTGGTCACGGCAAGCTGAAGCCAAGAGAGGAGAGAATGAACCTTCGCGCTTGTGATGCTTTTATTAAGAAGAAATTTAAGTGACAAAAGTGAGCAAATTAAAAAAACAAAAACCAAAAAACAATAGTAAGGTAGGACTGAAGAGATAAGCGACTGCAGTTTGTATTAACAATGTGACTGTTTACTCACGATTCTTTGAATGAAACCATTTGTATACATTAATGTACTGGCTCTTGTCAGCTGCAAAGAAAACTCCAGGTGTCCACATGGATGCAGTACTTACATCCCGAGATGAAGGAATCTGGACTATAGGGGGATTTCTGGTGGCCAGAGGAAAGCCAGCAGTCGTTAGGAATAAGTGAAAACAGTTCCCATCTTCTAGGAGGAGTAGTCATTTACTTACCTCTGGCGGAAGGTAAGGCACTTATCAGCATATCAAAGCTCACGCTGGCCCCCAGCCTCCCTCAGTACCACAAGTACCTGTTACACATTTCAAAGTCCACACGAGCATCTTAGCCCCTCTCACCTCCTTCCTTACCCTAAACTGCCTCCAGCTCATGGGCTTCCCTCTTCCCAGCTATTTTCGCTAACTCCTCTATTCTTTTTTTTTTTTTTTTTTGAGGCAAGGTTTCTCTGTGTAGCTTTGCGCCTTTCCTGGAACTCACTTGGTAGCCCAGGCTGGCCATGAACTCACAGAGATCCTCCTGGCTCTGCCTCCCGAGTGCTGGGATTAAAGGCGTGCGCTGCTGCCGCCGCCCAGCAACTCCTCTATTCTTTATCTCCTGCTCGTCTCCTCTCTCACAGACAGCCCTGGCTGTGTCCAGTCTGCTGGCCATGTTTAGTTTACTTCTTTCTCTCTGTGCTCTGGAGCCTTCCAGATGCCTCTGGCTGTTCTCTCTCAAAGCTACATACAGTAAAACCCTTAACTATATTATGGAGCAGTCAGGTCAACAGTTTCTATAATGTACCCCTCACGTGCATCTAGTGCCCAAACTCTTACATATGGCTCTTACTATGTATTTTGTTTTGTTTTGTTTTTCGAGACAGGATTTCTCTGTATTGTTTTGCACCTTTCCTGAAACTCACTCTGTAGCCCAGGCTGGCCTCAAACTCACAGAAAGTTTGTATTCTTAACTTTCCTATTTCCTAATAAATATTAAATATAGTAGAGGGACTGGAGAGATGGCTCAGTGGTTAAGAGCACTGGGTGCTCTGGCAGAGGAGCTGGCCACATGACAGCTCACAACTATCTGTAATTCCAGTCCCAGGGGATCTTACTGTGGGATGCCTTTCTGTACACTGTGAGTATGTGTTGCTCTGGTTGGCTAATAAATAAGCTACTTTGGCCTATAGCGAGACAGCTTAGAGGCAGGCAGGAAATCCAAGCAGAGACACAGAGAGAAGAAGGATGCAGTCAGGAGAGATGCCAGCCTGCCCTTCCAAGGAACAACATGTAATGGTACACAGACAAAGCCATGGAACACGTGGCAACATATAGATTAATAAGAATGGGTTGAGTTAAATTATAAGAGCTAGCTAGATGGCCGGGCAGTGGTGGCGCACGCCTGTAATCCCAGCACTTGGGAGGCAGAGGCAGGTGGATCGCTGTGAGTTGGAGGCCAATCTGGTCTATAGAGCTAGTCCAGGATAGGCTCCAAAGCTACAGAGAAACCCTGTTTCGAAAAACCAAAAGAAAAAAAAAAAAAAGAGCTAGCTAGTGAGAAGCTGAAGCTATAGGCCATACAGTTTGTAATTAATTTAAGCCTCTATGTAATTATTTTATAAGCAGCTGTGGGACCATGGGGCTGGATGGGACAGGAAAAACTTCTGTCTTCAGGATCTGACCCTTTCTGGCTTCCACAAGCACTGCACACACATGGTGCACACTCATACAGGCAGGCAAACACTCATTCATAAACAATAAAAATAAATAAATAGATAAATAAGTAGATATAGCAGAAAGATAGTGCTCTCGCTCTCTCTTTCTTTCTCTCTCTCTCCCTTTCTCTCCCTCTCTCTCCTCTCTCTTTCTTATCACATTAGGCATCAGGAAATACATAGCCAAGGGTCACTCAAGGAAGATGGCTAGCTAACCTCCCTGCCCCACACTGTTCCTTCTCTGAAGTCACCCAGACATGAAGCTGTCAGATTCCTGTGAATGACAATTCCTGGAAGCAATCTGTGTCTGCAAAGACTGATTAAAACTGAAGTGAGGTGGTGAGGTTGGAATGCTGCATGTCCAGAGGCTAACTACCTTATCTTGGGCTAGCATTAACCCCCTAATAGCCATTCCTTGCCCACCTCTGTGCCAGAACTAACATCAAGTGACTAACAGATAAAGCCTTCTTGAAATGGATTAACTTAGTAGACCACTAGCTTCCACCAACCAGAAAGTTAAGAGTGTTATCAGATAGCATCTGAGGCCTACAGAGCAGCTTCTTCCATCCTGCCATAACCACACACTGATGTACCCACCAAATACATTTTGAAGTTACCTAGATTTGTGACTTTCTTTGCTCAGTGAAACTATGAACCTTCTTTCAAGGTGGAACATGGAATTTGGGGTAACCTAAATCTGTGTTCCTGGGCCATGGTCACTTGAAATGGCTCCAGAATACGTTGTCTCTTATTACCTTTAAGGGGAGAGCTGTGTTTTCACATCCATGTTCTTATACTATCTTACTATTGATGGTTGAAGTGTCAGCCCTTGGGATCCATGAAGAGTTAGCACCCTGAGATGGCCTTTTGGATGTCTCTGCCAACCTCTGAAGACCCAAATTTCATCATTATGGAAAGATGTTCAAGAACTTTCTGTTTATATAGCCTTAAGAATTGTTTTTCTTCTTCTAAAGTTAATGCAGGAACTTACAAAGAGCAGTGAACCTATGTCAGCAGTCCAGGATAAAGGATTTTTTTTTTTTTGAGACAGGGTTTCTCTGTGTAGCTTTGGTGCCTGTCCTGGATCTCACTCTGTAGACCAGGCTGGCCTTGAACTCACAGAGATCCGCCTGACTCTGCCTCCCTGAGCTGGGATTAAAGGCATGTGCCACCACCTCCCGGTGATAAAGGATTCTTTGAAAAGATAGAATTGAATTCATCAGCCAGTATTCTCCTACAAAGAGAAGTTTATTAATTTATTCACCTATTTGACAGTTCAATAAACAGCTCCTGGCAAAGGTGTAAGGTGAACTTACCCAGTAGATGCTGTTTTCACAAAACCACTCATGTTGAAGAAATAATCTCAGAGAAGACAGTTTATAGTATTTGTCTCAAAACAAAATATAGACACTCACAATGGGCAAATAGGGGAAAAAAAACTAAGAGAAAAAGATATTTTTTTTTAACTTCTTGGACAAGATCCAGAGGTTAGTTAACAGTGGGAACCTATTTCCTGATAATCAGATCAGTGTACCTGGCTGGCCAAACTTCCCAATGGGCTTTGTGCCCAATGTGAGAAGCCACGAAAGAAGTTGAATGGGGATGCTTCACTTGCCTTGGGCCATGCATTGTGCTGTGTAGTGATAGGGAATCTATCTGACCACAGAGAAAGCATAGGGGAAGGGCTTTTCCTAACATCTTCAAGACTGTGGTGGTGAGATTAGTCCTGGAGGAAAGGAATTAATTAGAACAGGCAAAATGTTCTTCCATCTAAACACAAATAACACAAAATATCTGTATTTTAGGATTTATTTGGCTGAGTACCTCTGGGTGGAGGCCCTGGAAAAAACTATGTGTGCATGGCTCTGAGGTTTTATGCAGTCACATGTAACCAGTTTACAATACCAGAGTATATGATGTATTTCTGATTTTTTTTAAAGCTAAATATCATCAACTTTGAGCCTTCGTCCAATAGTCTGGTAAGGAAATTGCATTTTAGCTACCCACGTCCTTGGAATCAAGCAATAATCACAGGGTTGCATAGTCCCAGATGGTAGGTCCAAAGTGGGCCCCAAAAGTGCAGTACTGTTGACAGTGTCCTAAATGATAGTCTAGGCTCAGTCAGACTAGACTGGACTCTGCCAGAGAAATGAGAAGGATTGCTAGTAGATAAATAAAGCCTAAAATCAGCGTCTCTCAGAAACCTTAAGAAGTGGGTTTCTGTTCATCAGGAAAAACCATTATTTCCCGTACTGTCTTGGCAATGGCATCTAGTTCCATATTAACTCAAACAGGCCTGAAACAGATCCAACTCCCCACACTGTGTCTCCCAGGTTGTTGTAGCTCATGAACCCTCTCCTCCCACTACTTTACTTCCTGAGAGGTTCCAATTTACATGCCTTATCCCACCTCAACACACTCCCTTAAAACTGGCAAGGCTTTCCTGCCTTTTGCTATTCTCTCTGCTCCCCCCTCCACCACTTAGCCTTGGTATGGTGATATTTTATTTGTACTGAAATGTGATTTTATTTGTATGTTAATAAATAAAGTTGCCCGGGGGTCAGAGCTAATAGCAAGCCATAGCAGAAGCCGAGCAGTGGTGGCGTACACCTTTAATCCCGATTACATGACAGGCAGATCTCTCTGTGTTCAAGGATACAGCCAGCATGGAGACACATGCCTTTAATCTCAATACCAACCATAGAAGACCTGGAGGTCTATATAGACAGGCAGTGATGAGGAGGTCATGTGGTTGAATTTACAACCAATGAGAAGGCAGAACAGACAGTCTATATAAAAGACAGATACACAGGAAGTAGGTCTCTTTCTGAGAGGAAGGACGGCAGTGGCAGGAAGGGTAAGAAAGGGTTTTTAGTCTCAGCTCTTAGCTACTGCTCTGACCTCTTGGGCTTTTAACTCTGCATTTGGCTCTGTGTTTCTTATTTAATAAGACTTTTACATCTGCACCTTGGTAGTTTGAATTCCCCAAATAAACCTTCCTTTCTACCCACAGAACTGTTTGGTGTTTTCATTGCGCCCTTGCCTACCTACACCAGGAACTTTTGGAATGGCCTATGCTTTGTATATAAACTGGTGACGTGACCACTGTGGTGGTGTGAATAGGTGTGGCCCCCATAGTCTCGTGTGTTTGAATGCACAGCATTTAGGGAGTGGCACCATTGGGAGGTGTGGCCTTGTTAGAGGAAGTGTGTCACCGTGGGGGCGGGCTTTGAGATTTCATATGCTCAAGACACATCTAGTGTGGTACACAGTCTCCTTTGGCTGCCTGCAGCTCAAGATGTAGAACTTTCAGCCCCTTCTCCAGCACCATGTCTGCCTGCAGAATGCCATGCTTCCTTCTGTGATCCTAATGGACTAAACTTCTGAAACTGTAAGCCAGCCCCAATTAAATGTTTTCCTTTATAAGAGTTGCCTGGTCATGGTGTCTCTTCACAGCAATAGAAACCCTAACTAAGACAACCACTGTATGATATGGTTAAGGGGAAGGCTTTTACTGTTAGAGAGAGAGAGAGAGAGAGAGAGAGAGAGAGAGAGAGAGAGAGAGAGAGCCAGGGGCATCTGGAAGAGTCCAGAGCAGAGAGAGAAAGAAGTTTGAGAGAACATGGCCAGTAGACTGGACATGGCCAGGGCTATCTGAGGGGGGGGGGATGCAGGAGATAGAGAGTAAAGCACAGTGAGAGAAGCAGGAATAGAGCAGAGAAAGAGAGAGTCTATATCAAGAATAGCAGGGTTATAAGGAGAATAGGTAGCTGGGGGGAGGGAAGACATTGAGCTGGAGGGAGCTTAGGATAGGGAAGGAGGTGAGAAGGGCAAGGATGTTAGCGTGGACTTTGAAATGGACTTTGAAATGTGTAATAGGTACTTGTGATACTGAGGGAGGCTAGGCTGGAGGCCAGTGTGAGCTTTGATATGCTAATAGACACCACAGGTCATCGTAAGTCCCACCTGCTAGAGACAAGGGAAATGACTCCTTTTGGTAGAGGAGGACTGGCCTCACAAGCCCTGAGGGATGCTGACTTTTAGCTCACCTGTACAAATCCCCCTTTAGTCCAGGCTGAGCTCATCTCTGGATAATTGGACAGCCTTTTGGAGTTCGTGGAACTGGAGTTTCCTTGGGAGCTGATATACTTTACCCAGGGTCACAGTTTGGCTTTCCTTCTCCTTGTTTCTCTACTGAAACCATCCTGGTTTTGAAGCTGCTTTGGGGGCTTTTAAATTGTCCATTACATGGTTACAGGACTTTAATGGTTACAGGACTTTCTGGTATATGTATTTCATGTTGACTGAATTGTAATTCAGGCTTAAAAAAAAATCAGTTTGATATAAACTGTCACATTGATGTATGTAAGGTTATTTGTACCAGTCTGTAGCATGAATGCTAATTGGACTTTTTTTTTTTTTTGAGACAGGGTTTCTCTGTGTAGTTTCTCTGTCCTCAAACTCACAGAGATCTGCCTGCCTCTGCCTCCCGAATGCTGGGTTTAAAGGTGTGCGCCACCACCGCCCAGCCTAATTGGTCTTAATAATAAAAACCTGGAGCTAGATATTGGGGTAAAAGCTGATCAGTAAAGGAACCAGCCACTAGAGAGACTTCTTACCTCTACTGAATCCTCAGCCTGAAAGGCCGAGCTTCTGTCTCTACCCTATCTTATCACTTCCTCTCTCTGTCCAGCCATATCACTTCCTGTTTCCTCCTCCCCAGTGCTGGGATTAAAGGTGTGTGCCACCACTGCCTGGCCTCTAGTGGCTAGCTTCCCACTCAGATCTTCAGGCAAGCTTTATTTGTTAAAGCACAAACAAAATATCACATCATTCAATTATTCTTCTGATTCCTGGAAGATCTGTAAGAATGGTACCATCTAGGGTGCGGGAATGGTCCGTTTCTCTGCCAATTAAGGAATTAGAAGGTAGTGAAATCTTGAGGAGTACCAGGAAAGCCACACCTGGGAAATAAAGATTTCCCCTCTTGGGGTTCTTAATCTCATTAATAAAAGAATTTAAGAACAGGCACAGAGGGAAACTTGAGGACAGTTTATCATTATTTAAAAGAAAGAGTCCGCGGTGGGCAAGCTGTGTCTCTCCAGCTGCCTGAGAGGAAAGAAAAGAATGAGGAAGAGAAAGAATGACTCCTTCAGTCACGGAGGTCACTCCCCAGTCAGTAGGCAGCCCTACCACAAGAGGGGAGGTTTACTAAGAGTAAGGAAGCCCACAACCTCAGCGAGGGACCTTAGAAAAATATTCGTGTTCTGGCCACCCTCTGAAAGAAAAAGAGAAGAGCAGGAAATATTTCCACGTTTCTGACTCAGGCCTGAGGAAGATGACAAAACCAGCCAGCCTCAGCTCAGCTGCTGGGGACTGCACTGGGGTGAGGAATTCTGGGAAGGAAGAGTTACTGTCTTAAGGGGAACTTGCCTCCCTAGGGGTAGTCATCTACCCAGGTTCCTGCCGCCCCCTCCCCATTAGCCCTAATAGGAGGAGACCAGGGTGTGTCTCCACCATTTTATGCAGCAGCGCAGCCTGGTCTAGTCCTGGTCTTGGTTTTCTTCTTACTTTGAGTCTTGCCAGATGTGTTTCACTGCTAGTCTTATCTACACACACACACACACACACACACACACACACACACACATACACACATACATACACACACAGATACACACACACACACACATACATACACACATACATACACACACAGATACACACACACACACACATACATACACACACAGATACACACACACACATAATACACACATACATACACACACAGATACACACACACACACACACACACACACACACACACACACAACTATTAAAGAAAAAGAGGCCATGAATTTGTAAGAGAATAAGCAGGTTATATGGGAGGGTTTGGAGGAGAAAGGAGAAGGGGGAAATGATGTAATTATAATCTAAAAATAATTTAAAAGTATCTTTACAAGGCTTTTCTTTCACTGACACTTCACACTTGTTTTGTTCTTAAGTCTCTGGTTTTTGCATTTGTTATTTCTTGTTAGCTTTGCATTGGTATACTCTTTCTTCCCCCCCCGGATTCTTATAACAGAGCTTAGATTAGCAATTTGAGATGTAACTCTTTTCTAATGCATTCATTTACTGCTTTTTACTTAACTCAAAGTTTGGGGTTTTTTGTTTTTTGTTTTTTTACTTTCTCTGGAAATTGTCTTTGATCTTTGACTTATTTACATTATTGGGACTGGAGTCTCAATGTAAATAAGCTCAGTGGTTAAGAGCACCGACTGCTCTTCCAGAGGACCCAGGTTCAATTCCCAGCACCCACACGGCAGCTAACAATTGTCTGTAACTCTAAGATCTGACACCCTCACACAGACATACATGCAGGCAAAACACCAGCGCACATGAAAAATAGACATAAATAAATTGTATACAAGTACATTATTTAGTCCCAAATATTGCTTGGAGATAGTTCCATTGTTGTTGTTATTTATTATTATTATTATTATTATTATTATTATTATTATTATTATTTTGAAATATGGTCTTCTTATGTAGACATTGCTGGACTCGAACTTAATATGTAGACCAAGCTGCCCTCAAACTGAGTTCCACTTACCTCTGCCTCTGGAGTGCTGAGATTAAATGCATGCATCACCATGTCCAGCTCTCTTG
This sequence comes from Onychomys torridus, assembly GCF_903995425.1. NCBI lineage: Eukaryota > Metazoa > Chordata > Mammalia > Rodentia > Cricetidae > Onychomys > Onychomys torridus. The sequence continues at coordinate 37,555,737 of NC_050452.1, forward strand.
TTATTGTATTCTACATTTGAGTTTGAATTTTTTGTGCTTTTTTTTTTTTTTTTTTTGGAGCTGAGGATTGAACCCAGGGCCTTGCGCTTACTAGGCGAGCGCTCTACCACTGAGCTAAATCCCCAACCCCGAGTTTGAATTTTTTTATAATCAGAAAAGACAGCATGTATGATTCCAGGCATTTACAGTTTTTTAGTGGTTTGATGTTTGACCCAGTTGTAGTTTGTCTTGCTGCAGTTTGTGGTGACCTAGTTATGGTCTGTTTTGATGCAGTTTGTGGTGGTGACCCAGCTATGATCTGTCTTGGTATATATGTCCTAGACACTTGATAAACATGTATGTTTGTTTTACTATGTTCTGAATCCCTGGGACTGGTTACAGAGGGTGGTAAGCCACCATGTGGGTGCTAGGAATGGAACCCAGTTCCTCTAGAAGAGCAGCCAGTGCTCCTAACTGCTGAGCCCTCTCTCCAGTCCTTGTGTATAGCTCTTTACGAGTCACTTCAGGCTTTACATAGGCACAACTTCTATTGATGTCATTTTTGCCTCAGTTGAGGAAGTATGAACATTTTATCTCCTGTTTTTTTGTTTTTTGTTTTTGTTCTTGTTTTAAGAGAAAGTTTCTCTGTGTAATATCCCTGGCTGTCTCTGTAGACCAGGCTGGCCTCGAACTTACAGAGATCCCACTGCCTCCAGAGCCTCCCAAGTGCTGTGATTAAAGGTGTGCACCACCACTGCCTGGGGACAGTTACTTTCTTTCAGCCCTCAGGAAATCTCTCCCACTTCCCTCTGCCAGGTTTCCCATGACACACCAGCTGTCCTTGGAGTTGGTTTCTTGTTTAAGGTCAAGGTCACGTTTCTCTGCTTTCAAGAGTATTTTTCTCTTTAACATTATGAAGTTCAACCGTGGTGGGTCTTATTGTGAATTTCTTTGCATTTACCCAGTATGAGGTTTGCTCAACTTCCTACTCTGTAGCTTTACGTCATTTGCCAAATGGAGAAAGTTTCAGCTCTTGTATCTTTGAAACACTGTGTCAGCCCTGTCCTCTTCCTCTCAGGAGACTCTGATGTGGCAAAAAGCAAATCATTGATCATGGTCTGGTAGCACCATTCATGACTTTCTCCCTTCTTTCTTTCATTCATTCTTTCTGTCCACCCACCACCTGTCACTGTTGTTTAGATTAGGTAATGACTATTGCTCCAGAAACAAGCGGTCCATTGGTTCTCCCTTCCAGACAAGCATCCATCACTGTAGCGCGTTCATGGACTTGCCATTAGAGTTATTCGGTTATTAGTACCAACACTTTCACCTGCCGCCCCCTTGCCTCTTCTACATAGTACGCTTCTTTCCTCGGACTATCTCTTTCTTTCCTCCTTTCTTCCTCCTCCTCCCCTCCATCCCTCCTTCACCTGTCTCGTTCTTAGGCTATTTGCCACAGGCATGTGTGGAATTGAAAACATACCTAACATGACTGCAAATTTGATTGTTACAGATGACGAACCTGCATTTCTTAATTATCCTGAATAGTTTGTGATAATAGTTTTCAAGGATGAGAATTTTATATTACATTTTCAAATGAGCTGCATAGGTACAATACCTTAAACAAGAGTAGAAACATATAGACAGTATGTTCTAACAAAATAACTATAATTTGTATCAATCTACAAAATCCACAACAATGTGAAATAGTTGAGACTAGTAGTTGTTTTTAGCTTAAAAGTAGATTCAGTCATCTACTCTTTTATCCGGTCATTCCTATCCTTCCCCCCTTTTTCACTAGATAGGAGAGAAAGAAGGATAGGGGAAAGGAAAAGAAAGACAGACAGGAAGGAAGGAAGGAAGGAAGGAAGGAAGGAAGGAAGGAAGGAAGGAACCCCTTAAACCCCTTAACCTAACCTCCTTTGTTTAGTTTCCTCCCTGACCATGATCAATAACAACTTGCAACTAGCTCCCCTAAGCAATGACAAACATCCATAACCCACTGAATGACCAAAAAACCACCCACCCCACCTCTCGAGAATGTGGGCATCATGTTCTTAAAATTACTTCATGCTGTCTGGGGATGAAGGCATCTTTAGGGAACCCTGAGAAAATTGGGGTAATAGTCAAGTCCTGGAGAGCTAGCTATATCCTTTGGCGTTCAGTCTGTGTGTGATGGAAACTGCAAGGCTTATCTGAAGTCCTGGCTGGAGTAGTCTATGAGGCTGGACCATCTCAGCTAGCCACTTTGAAGTTGTTCTGGATGCAGATGTCTGAAGAAACTGCAACAGAGGCATTCTGAGTGGCTGGGTCACTGGGGCTACTTGTCCTCATTGGCATCTGGTCCTTTTCTTCTGAAAACATACAAACTTTTTTAAAGGTAATACACATATCTGCATTAGCACAAGTATGGAATGTGTGGTGTGCACAAGTCAGCTAAAGATGATTCTCTGCTCTGTGTCTGAGCAGGTAAAAGACATCTGTCAACTTTCTAAGTCCGTTTGGATTGCAGAAAACTGTAATATAAATCTCCATCCATGCCTTATGGAAGGATGGCATGTAATAATAAGTCATGAGGACTCTGTAGCCAACAAGACTTGTCATATCTCATTCAATTCAGAGCTGTTCCCATAGTAGAGGGATAAGCATGTATGTCACCTGTCTTGGAGTTTTTCTTGGTTTCCTCCTTATGTCTGCAGCCAAGATTTTCAAGAGGCCTCCTCCAGTCAAATTTGATCTTTATTAATTTTGAAGAAATGTATAGCCTTTTGTTTCTCATGGAAATAAAGGTATAACCTCTCTCCCAATGCAACACATTTTCTGACTTTTATTCTAAAGTTAAGACATCCTTAAAATACATAGGCTGGGGCTGGAGAGATGGCTCAGAGGTTAAGAGCATTGCTTGTTCTTCCAAAGGTCCTGAGTTCAATTCCCAGCAACCACATGGTGGCTAACAACCATCTGTAATTAGATCTGGCGCCCTCTTCTGGCCTGCAGAGATATGTGCAGACAGAACACTATACATAAAAATTAAAAGTAAAAAAATAAATGAATAAATAAATAATAAGTAAATCTTAAAATAAAAAAGCCAGGCGGTGGTGGCGCATGCCTTTAATCCCAGCACTTGGGAGGCAGAGCCAGGTGGATCTTTGTGAGTGAGTTCCAGGAAAAGTGCAAAACTACACAGGGAAACCCTATCTCGAAAAACCAAAAAAAAAAACAAAACAAAACAAAAAAACCAAAAAAACAAAAACAAAAACAAAAAAACCCAACCCAACCCAAACCAAACCAAACAAAAACCCATGGGCTGGTTTAATTTAGCAGGCCACATGCATGTAGTACCTTCAGAGTCCAGAAGAGGGCATCAGACCTCCTGGAACTGGAGTTAGAGCTGGTTGTGAGCTACCAATCAAACCTGGGTCCTCTGGAAGAACATCCAGTACTTTTTTTTTTTTTTTTGCTTTTTTCAAGACAGGGTTTCTCAGTTTATTCCTTGCTGTCCTGGAACTCACTTTGTAGACCAGGCTGACCTTGAATTCAGAGATCTACCTGTCTCTGCCTCTGGAGTGCTGGAATTAAAGGCGTGGGCCATCAGCCCCTGACCAAGTCTTTTTCCATCCAGTGCTGTTAACTGCCCAGCCATTTCTCTAGCTTAACAACTGTTCTTGGTAGTGTGCTTAACAACTTCGTGTCTAACATTCAACATTCCTTCCTTCCTTCTATCTATTGAGTTCCAAAGAAGTAACTGCTTTTGATACACAATGGAAAGAGGCAGACACATCACATAATCTCAGTGAGGTCCTCTTCACATAGGAAGAGAGTCTCTGTACAAGACTGATAAGATCTGTATTATTATCATCATTGTTATCATTTATCCATTCATTATGGGCAGGTTCTTTGGGTAGGTCAAAGGTCACAAAATGGAGACAGAGATTTCCAAACAGGGGTGCCAGACTCCAGATACAAACACTGCTTTGTCTACAAACATTTCAGGTGGATTCTGTATGTTTCTTAGGCACCATGTGGAATTTTAACCCACATTAAAAAAGGTATGTTTTTTTCTCTCAAGAAACAGAAATTGTCAACCTATTATTTAGCATTTAAATACATAAAAATTTTATAGATGTCATGGCAATACCCTATAAGAAGGGAGATCATGGGCTCCAAGAAATTTATATAAATGCTTAGTTTGTACTTCAGCTTTATTGAGAAGGCTGTAATGGGTAATGATGATTGAGCTTTGACTTTGGAGGAAAGGGGAGAAAAAATTTTTTTTCTGAGACAGGGATTCTCTGTGTAACAGTCCTGGCTATTCTGGAACTTACTTTGTAGACCAGGCTGGCCTCAAACTCACAGAGATCAGCTTGCTTCTGCTTCCTGAGTGTGGGAATGAAAGGTGTGCGCCACCACACCCAGCTTTAAGGGGAGAAATCTTAAATCCTCGACCTTTTGTTTGAGTTATGGAAGCCCAACCTTTGTATTCTCTTTTCATGTAAGATGGAAGAAAATAATAATTAATGATAATTATACACACACACACACACACACACACAGACACACAGATGACATGGGATGGTATATGTGTTGTGTGCATGCCACTCTATGTATGATGTCAGAAGACAACTTTTGGGCTTCAGTCTTTGCCTTTCACATTGAGACAGGGTCTCATTGTATACAGCATGTGGACAGCTGTGGACATCAGCTGCCTCTGGAGCTTCTAGAGAGTCTCCTGTCTCTGCCTCTTACTTTGTCACTGGAACGCTGGGATCACAGATGCCTGTGTAAGTGTGTCCAGCTTATGTGTGCAACTTAACTCAGGTCATCAAACTTACACAACAAATGCTTTGAATGCTGAGCCTTTCCCCAGCCACAACATCGTACATCAAGTGCATTCTGTATTCGGCTTTCCCATTTTCCCACTGATGGACTTGAAGTTCTCTGCTGGTCTCTCTGTCTTTTTACCTTGTCTTTTTTCTTTTAACCCTGCTGATAACAGTGGTCCTCTCTCTCCTATATGGTTTGTGGAGGGCATTCTTGAACTGTTTGATTGACAGTGCAATGAAGGTTTTCTCCAGGAAACCTTCCCCCAATTATTGTCAATCTATTGGGATGGAGGTGTTGTGCTGATGGGTATGTCCTCTCTTGTTTTCCTTGGAATTAAAGGAGAGCAGCAGAGTAATTTTTTTCTCTTCTGATCTTAAGCTTTAGGAAGGAGGCATCAGAAAGTCTATTATTTAAAATTCATTACCACCAAAAGCCTCATTTCAATGTAGTTGAGCATATGAGACAGGAGGGTCATCCAGGGGCAGCAGTCCACATGGCAAGAAATTAGTTCTAAGCATCACAGTATCAGGTGGTGTTGCCCTTTAAAGGCAATGGTGCTTATCTTTTCCAAGGTAGTCAATATGATAAGTTTCCAAGTGTACACACACACACACACACACACACACACACACACACACACTGCAGTACTATAGCTGAACTTGCTTTCTCTACACACACATGCTCCACTTTTTTTTTTCTTTTCAGACACCTTCACAGGATCCAAACCTCCTCTCCCCAAGAACATCTGCACGGCAGAAAAAAATCATCACAATGAAGGGCCTAAGAGGCAGGAGAGAGAAGGGGAGGTTCACTCAGAGTGTGGCTCATGATGCTTAAGGCTTTCCCTGGAGGGAGAGGATTTAGACACAGATCATTGGTTCAATTCTGTGTTCTCCTCCCATCCCCTCACCCCTTCCTGATTATATATGACTTTAGGCGAGTCCTTTAAACAGCTCTTCTTTCCCTGTCAAATGACATCTTGTCACATGATGTCTCAGGTCGGTATCGTCATCATCACAGCAGAAGTAGCACAGGAAGGCAGTTCTTTGAAGTCCTGAGCAGGTGTCAGGGAGGAGTCTAATGCTCACGTCACCCCGCCCCTCCAGTTTCATCTTCAGGTTGGCTGCCTGAGTCAGGCCTCAGCTGCACAGTCACTTCCTTTGAGAAATCCCCTTCTTGTCACTCTCTCTTTCTTTACCCCAGTGTATTTCAGTCAAGACACCTCACATGTGAAATGGTTTCTTTGCTTACCTGTGTACATGGATTTTCCCCCTGTTTAGAGAAAAGGCTCCACCGTGGAGGCCAGAGGTTGAGTGTCTTTGTCAATTGCTGTCTACCATATGATTTGAGGTCAAGTCTCTCATGGAACCTGGACCTGAACCCAGAGCTGGCCTGTTGGGCTAGACTGGCTGGCCAGCAAGTTCCCGGATATGCTTAGTGTCTGCCTTCAGCTCTGGATTACCGGTGGAGAGCTGTTTGGTTTAGTTTGGTGGGTTCTAGGTGATCAACCTATGTTTACATAGCAAACATTTTACAAATTTAGTCTATCTCTCGGTCCCAGAAGCTTTTGGAGGGCAGAGCTCAGTCTTGTATTCTCAGGGACAATTCATGAACATTACAGTCCTGTCCTGTGTCCCTCTCCCTCTGGTCTTCACATCCCAACCCTGGCCGGCATGGAACGAGTATGTAGACCAGACTGGATTTGAATACACAGAAATGGGCTTGTTTTTGCCTCCCAAGTGCTGGAACTAAAGGCGTGGGCCACTATGCCAGTCTGACAGTACATGATAGATGAGTCCTGAGAGCAAAGGCTTCTGTCAAGGACAATTTAGACTTCAAGGTAGAGATGAAACTCATTGCCTTGTGGATGTAAAGCAAACATTGTACCTCGGAGCTACAGCACCAGCCTTTCAAGGCCAGCTTCTCAAGTAGCCAGCTAGGTGACAGTGGGCAAGTTCTAAGTACTTTAGAGTATGTAATACAAGTGAATAACTTGAAAGGTGTTTTCTACTCTTCAACGAGGTAAAGTGTTAATACACTAATAAGGTACGTGACCCTATGCTATGCTCTCCTGCCTCAGGCTTGCCAGTAAAACGACCCATTCTTTTTATCACCCCAGGGCACAGCGTCATCCGGTTCGCCCGCCGCCGCCGCCGCCAGGGCTAAGGGGAAGTGGAAGTCGGTTCTTGACAAAGTTCTCAGCCACCAACAGGTGCCACTGCTCCCGGCTCTCCCAGCCGGGGACAAACGAGCCTTTTCTTGGGATGGGAAGTCCGGACTTACACCCCACGCCATGTCTGTGTGGATAAGGGACGCTCCCTGGAGCCCGGGCCATAGTGCCGGGCGCTCTGACTCCAGCCTCGGGCTTTCTTGCAATCGCGGAAGGAAGGTGGGGTACTCGGGGCTGTGGGCAGCGGGGAGGGCAGAGGCGGGGCGGCGAGGGGGCGGGGCCGGAGCGGAGCAAGGGGGTGGGCGTGGCGGCGGGCGTGGCTACGGGCAGGGTCAGCGCGCGCCGGGCTCCAGGCTCGCCAGTCCGGACGTGGTGCTGTCCCGGGCTGTCTCTGCGCTCGCTCCGTCTAGGTAAGGACCCAGGGTCTTAGGACGGGGAGGACCGGACCCGGTGCGCGCACAGGGAGGTGGCCTCTGCCTGCTGGAGACTGGGGATTGGGAAGGCTCTTCTGTCTTTCGCGTGGAGGTGAGAGTGGGCTCTTGGGGCCAGGAAGAGGGGACAGGTGCGCGCTCCCCTGATGGCTGCGCCTTCCCTGTGGCTGCAGCCTCTCTCCGGGCTCCACATCTGAGCCCTTTTTTGACTTGGTTTCTGAGGCTCTACCACTCGCGGTTGAGTTCTGTCCCCAGTGGAGCCGCAGGCTGCTTTTCTCCTCTCTGCTTGTCCCGCGGGGAAAGTTAGAATCCACGAGATGGTACACAGTTGCCTGTGCCTGAGCGCCTCACCCCATCGGGTGCACTTATTTACTTTTCCCTCTGGAAAGTGGTGTTTGGATCTTGATAAATAGGGGCTTGGAGACTCTGGGAAAAACCATGTGGACCTTGTCCCAGGACGGTGCCATCTTCTCTGGATCTTAAATCTTTTAACTTTCTCCTGTCATTGGTGAATAACAGATATGTTTCTGTGTCTCAGGTCCCATCTCGGGCCAATCTTAGGGAACTGGAATATTTGATTAGAGGAGCTGATCTCAGTGTTAAATTGGAACAACAGCGTGGCTGGTGGTTAAGTGGATTTGAAGGCTAACCCGCCTAGTTGTTGCTTTAAGCATATGCCTTGCGTTTTTTCCAGTGAGTCTCCGTTTTCCTCTTAGGAAACTCTGACAATCTATTCCCTTTCTAGATAATTCTCTTGTACAGAGCTAGGGAGTGGTAGGAGGAAGCATCAACATATCATCAAGTCTCCTAAGTACATTTTTGGCATTTCATAGATTAATGACACGGGTAGCTCTTCGGTGTGCGAGACTCAAATATAGTATGGAATAGCTTGATTTCTATGGGGGAGTGGGGAGAAAGGTGGTTAGACTTACACATTACGTATTTGAAGGCATTCTTTTTGTTCAGTTAGAGTTTCATTGTTTAAGAAAGGCTTATTAATCTGATCACTATTCCTGCCCTTGACATGCTTTCTGTAGTATGTTTATGTTAATGACCCTCATTCTTCCCACAAGGGTGTGTGCATTCTGGTTTGTGGAACTGTGTGGGACAAGTATTGTAAACACATGCAAATCAATGCTACGCTGTAGTTGGCAATACCTTTGCCCTACACATGGATCTTTGGCCTAGAAATTTTCCTTTCTTCCCAAATAAGAAAGAATCTAAAGTATGAATGTATGTTTTAGCGTTGCCGAACTGTTTCTTTACTTTATTCTGCACTAAGGTGCTTTTGTTTTCAAAGCAGGGCAGGGCCTATGTTTTTATCAAACCTGTAACGATCAGTAGATGGTAAAACCTTAAACAACAATGGAGAGGCTGTGGTTAATTCCTGGTCCATTTGTATTCTTGAAGAATGACTGGTCTCCTGCCTCCCTCCAGGCACCCCAAGGGTCCTGGGAACTTGGTCCTTGGGTCTCTAACCACACCTCTGCCTACAGGTTCCCCAGGCTGCCCTGGTTGGTGCCTCGCTTCCTTGCCCTGCCCCTGTTCTTCTAGAGGTTGGCATCTACTTCACCCCTCCCTGGGTGATCATTTGTTGTCTACAGTATCAGTAAGGTCATCGATACTCCATCTGGTGCTGGCTCCCCTGTGGATGCTCAGGAAGTGTCTGCTGATGATACTGCCCCTGTTCAGAGCCCTTACAATGCTCCCATCTTGTCCAGGGAATAGTAGGTGAAGCAGAGTGTCTTTCAAGTTGAATATCTACCCATAGTTTTGGGAGGTAGTTGTTCTGGTTCAATTAGGGTCCTAAATGGGGCACCCAAGTGTGTAAGAAAGGCATGAAATTGACTTGTGATTATTGGCAGTGGGGAGATTTTTCCTGCTCCATGTGATTATGCTGTTGGAAGAGATTTGTCAGAAAATACAACCACCAAAAGCAACCTAGAGGAGAGGGTGTAGAGGTTATGTATACCCCCATGCTTGCCTCCTCCTAGGCCCGCCTTTTTTTATCTCTGCCTAGGTCAGCCAGCCCTTCCTTAGGTTGGAGTATAGCTTTTAATATTCTCTGTATGTTCTACTGTTCAGAGCTCAGATGACTAAAGCTACCATGAAACAGAGGTTGAAATTACATTTTTTTTTTTTTAGAGAGAAAAAAAGGGGGGATAAATTAAAAAAAAAAAAGAAACCCCAAACAAATAGTTTGCTATTGGGGAAACAAACAAATGTAAATATAAGGAACAAACAAATGTAAATGTAAACATATGTAGGCACAGAATTTGGGCTTGGAAATGGCTAGATAAATATAAGCCACAGTATTAATGGTAGGTCAATAATCACAGCTAAGCCAAGCGCGCGCGTGCGCGCACGCGCACACACACACACACACACACACACACACACACACACACTCCTCATTAATTCAATCTACAACCCTTGACTGGTTTTCCAAGTCTTCCCTTTTAAAAGGAATTTGGTTTTCTGTTAATTTTGTTTTTTCCCAGGAAGTTGAACCTGAACCTCCTGGCTTACCGTACTCTGGAGAGGTGGGCTTCTATTTATCTGGTGCAGCTGGCACTCAGAGGCTGTCCAGTCACTAAGCATCCTGGGAATCCCCACTGCCTCTTTCCTGTGTTCCATCTCCTAGTTATCCACGTAGCTTCCTCTATTTTGGTGGACTCCTCAGAGCTTTCTGGAAAAGTATGCATGGAATGTCAATCTTTCTGAGATTAAGAATGACTGAAGAGATCTATTTTCCCCTCAAAATTTTTAGATTGACCGAGTGTAGAATTCTGGGATGGAAATTTCAATGGTATTATTCCAGTATCTTCTAAATTAGGAACTTCTGGCTCCTTAATCTTTACTTGCAACCTTGAGTAGAGGCCACAGCCCTGCTGTGCTTTTCCATGGGGTTGTGAAGTATTCTCTTGTTCTCCACAATATCTAAGTTTCCTGGTGCTGTATCCTGGTTTGCCTCTGTTTTCATCCAGTGTGCTGGGCTTTTGAATCTGGGAATTGACATCTTTTAGTTTGGGGAATTTTCATGAATTATTTCATTGGTGATTATCTCCTATTTTCTGTCTTTTTTTTTTTTTTCTTTTTGGAATTTGTTATTTAGATGTTAGGTATTTTGGATCAATCCTCTTACTTTGTATCTTACATAATTTCTATCTTGTTATTTCTAAAATATTTTAGGAAGATTTTTCTCAATATTAGTATCCAAGTTTAACATTGGGGTTTTCAGTGTCTTTAACATTATTATTGTTGTTATTATTGAGACAGGGTCTTACTATGGAGTTCATGCCAGCCTAGAATCCACTTGCTGTGGAGTTCATGCCAGCCTAGAATCTACTTGCTATGGAGTTCATGCCAGCCTAGAATCCACTTGCTGTGTAGCTCATGCCCGCCTAGAATCCACTTGCTATGGAGTTCATGCCCGCCTAGAATCCATTTGCTATGAAATTCATGCCCTCCTAGGCTGGCTCAAAACCCCCTCCTCCTGCTTTAACCTTACGAGTGCTGGAATTACAGATTGGTCACCACATCTGGTTCTAATAATGCTTTTAGCATTTTTTAATTTAAAAGCTCTCTGTCTTTTTGTTCTTCAAGCAGGTGTGTGTGTGTGTGTGTGTGTGTGTGTGTGTGTGTGTGTGTGTGTGTCTATGTACTTCTTTTTATCTTTCGCTTCCAGGGTCTTATCTCTCTGGGGAACCGATTGACTTTTTTTGGCTAGAAGTGTACCCCGCCACACCCTGTCGGTTTGCAGAAGTGTAGTGAAAACAGGCACTGTGCTGGAGGTGTTCCTTCTGGTCTGGTTGCCCTGGGTTACCTGCTCGAATTTGAGGGGAGGCACTTAACAAGCCGAAGCTGTGGATGAGCTTGTTGACCTTAGCTGCTTCTTAGGCTGATTCAACTGGGCCTCCCAAGGAAGGCTGGGCTGGGCCAGGTGCAAAGCTGGTGGGTGAGGTGACTGGGACTTTTCTAGTTCTTTTTGGTGTGTGGGTGTGACATTTAAGTTTTCCTGGAGATGGGAAGTATATATGGCGCATGTGTCCAAGGTGGTGTTTTTCTGGTAACTCTCTGGCCTTGGACTATTCATGTGGTCAGAGATCAGGGTGATCTCTGATATCATTGCTGGTCTGGTGAGAGTGACCAGAGAGGGCTCTTTTGGTCCTCTAGAGGCTGAAGGAGTACCTGGTTTCCACAGCAGAGACCAAGCTGAATGTCAGGGCTCAGGACCCTTTCATGCTGTTTGTCCAAACTTGACCTGGAGGTGGAGAAGGACAGCCACTTAACTTCTCTGTGTGGTTGAGGGATGTGGGAAGGTCCAGCTGACCTTTTTCTTTTTTGGTAGCGTTGGGGATTGAGCCCAGAACCTTGAGCACGTTAGATGGGCTCACCTCCTCCTCACGGAATCCAGCTTTCTGAACAGTCTGGTTAAGCCCCTGCTTTTTAGCCCCCTCATCGAAGAAGTATGTACTTCATAGTTGTCTTCTCCTCACCCCACAATATGTGTCAGTGTTACCTCGCCCTCTTTTCTCATTTATACATCAACGGCAAAAAGACTTTTCTCTCTCGTTTGATTTTCCTGGCATTTCAGCGGGGTGTGTGGAGGAAATGCAGGGATGTAGATTTCTTCAGTATCCCTCACCCAGACTGCAGCAGCTAGGTCTGGGTGGTGTGCTGTCAGTCTCCCTGCCTGGACCTCAAGTACATGTTTTTTAACCATCCTGGACAGAGAGTGTCACTGGACGGACCTCAGATGTCTCCAGTTCTCTCTAGTCCACTACTAGTTGATCAAAGTTGTAGGAAGCCAAGTCTGCGTGTAAACCAGGCTTAGACCTGTGGGCAGTAGGAAGCTCACTGGGGTTTGGGTCTTGGTCCTCTTTCTGCCCTCTGGATTGCCTTTGAAGACATTTATCTGTCACGTGGGCCACTATATGTCTTCTTGCCTGAGGGTAAAGCTCAGCCTCTTTTTGTGTGTCTCACATTTCAATTTGAAGGATGGTCCCTGCATTGTTGGTGGCTGTGTGGCCTCAGGTTTCTCTGGAGGCCAGCTGCCTTCCCAGAATCCTCTCTTCCTGTTCTCAAGTGCCTGCCCTTCTTGGAATGTGTACCAAGTTCCTGTTTCTGGCTAGCTGAACAGGGCCACTGACTTACCCTGCCCATACCAACTTTCCCAGCCCCAGCTTACCAGCTGACTCATCGCTCAGGCTCCCTTCTTGAGTCGTGACCTTCGGCATTTCTTCCAAGACCTCATGGCATCAGTGCTCTCAGAGGTGACACATAAGGAATACCCCCAAGCATCAGCCTCCACGGAAGCAGGAAAAGCATTCTTCCCTAACCCTTTGCCTGCAGGCTGGCCAAAGCTTTGTACTCTTGGATGGCAGGTGTGCCAAGGGGAAGAGGAGGAGTGTGAGCCGTGGGCATGGCTGCAAACCAGCCGGTGTTGATTCGACTGTCTGTGGTGGCTGGGAGAAAAGGATGGATATCAGAAAAGAGCCATGTTGCTGGTCCCCAGTGGGTGCCCACATGAATGAATGCTTGGCTGGGAGAAGTGTAAACACACTGCATTATTATTATTATTATTATTATTATTATTATTAATTATTATTATATTTTGTCTTCGTGATTGGCTCAATGTAGCCCAGGTTGGCCTTGAACTTGTGATCCTCCTGTTTTAGCCTTAGGGGTATTGAAATTACAGGTGTGTACCACCACGTCTACTGGACCTTTTTTGCAAAAGGAATGTGTGCATGTGTGTTATCTGTTTGTCCGTCCATCCATCTGTTTATCATCTGTCTTTTGTTTTGTTTTGAGACAGGGTCTCTCTATGTAGCACTGGCTATTCTGGAACCCACTATGTAGACTAGACTGGCCTTGAACTCACAGAGATCCTTTTGCCTCTGCCTCCCAAGTGTCGGGATTAAAGGTTTGCATCATCACACTGGGCTTTTGTTTTCAGAGTGAGACATGGTCTTCCCAAGCACACACTGGCCTAGGACTTAGCAAGTGTAGCCTAGGTTAGACCCACGCACATCTGACTTTCATGCTGAAAAGAATGTTTGATGTTGTCAAAGCCCCCTTTGCACATGGTTTGTTTTCTCCACTGGTGTGCACATTTCACATGAACTGGTTCTGTTTCCCGAGCTGTGTCATATATACTTTTCCAGGGAAAGCACAGCATTAACAAAAAATACTTGAATGCTTTTTCCCAGATGATTGTAGACCCATTGCAGTTAAAAAAAATTGTCATAATTAAGCATTCTTTGTCCAGTTGTCTAAATTCGCTGTATTCCTGACTTCGATTTCACTTTGACTGTGTAGAAGGAAGCATAGAATATTGGTGTTTTCTGGGTGTGCTTTTCTCATGTTAGTTAGAAATAGGTCTCACAGAAACATGTGCTGTTGCTCATTTTCCCGTCCATGCTTTCCCTTAGCGTAGTGTCAGACATTGTCTTGGCTTTTGTGGTAAAGACAACCACCTGGGGTGTGTGTGTGAGGGAAGTACCTGTGGTAAGATGGTCTCTGGTGAGGGAGGGAGACCTTTGGACTCCAGCACTATGTATATATATTTCTTCTTGTAACTAGATCCTTCATTTCCAGGGTGAAATGCCTTTGACGTGCTGGGCTAGGGAGTATCAAAGTTCCAGGCTTTAAATCCCCATCCACGGTGTGAGATCCAAATCCTGCCGATGTCCGTTAGCTATCCTGTTCTAACCCGATTTGGTGGTCAGCAGCTTCACCTCTTCCCCTTTATCCTGCACAGAGCTCTAGCCAGGAGTCTGCTATTATTTCCTTAGAGACCCTGGCTTCCTCATGTGGTCGCTGGTCTTAGATTTCAGCCACAACCTGGGACATCTCCGTAGGAGCTGGACCAAAAATGGACTGAAACTTCCCTCCTTTGTCTTTTTCCTACACAGGAATGATTTTAGGGTCCTGTGCTTTTTTCCCTTTGGGGGACTATTTTTCATAATACCACCCTGGGATAAAGGGTTGTCAGTTTCTGTTAACTACTGCTAGAAAAGCACAAGCCTAATCACTAAGGAAAAGCTCACCAGCTGTGGAAGGGTTTCTTAAACTTCCATTTGCCTCCCTTGGGCCTCTGGGGTAGACAGCATCACCTGCATGTAGGTGGAGTAGATTTAGACAGATGGCTTGAGGCCGTGTGTGGTTGTTGGGTTGTAGGTCAGATTTAACAGTCAGAAGAACCTGGCAGAGGTGTAATCCCAGGACTTGGGAGGCAGAGGTAAGAGGCTCTCTGAGAGAGGAGGCCAGCCTGGTCTACATAGGGAGTTCCAGGACAGCCAGGGCTCCAGAGGAAGACACTGCCTCCAAAAAAAAAAAAAAAAAAAAAAAAGGGCAGTAACAAGTGACAGGCCCCATGTCCATGTCTAGGGCCTTGTACTTGTTAGGCATATTGTTTAGACTTTTGGTAGGACATCTCAAGGGTCAGTAACAGAAGGTGGGGAGATTTTGATGGTAACTCTGTAACTTTCTTTGTCCTTTGGACTGGGCCAGGGTTTACCAATCTTCTGTGAAGGCATCTGAGGTACTTGGGCAACTGCAAGCTTCTCCTTCATCCCCCAATTCCTCTACTGGGCAAGTAATCAGGGCTCAGTAAAGCATGCAGGCCACCAGGGGCAGCTTACCATTAAGAACTAGGGTGGAGCAAATTCATGCTTAGCTCTCTCTCTCTCTCTCTCTCTCCAGACATCTTTCCTGCTATCTTGTTCCCATGTTTAAAGCCTCAACTGTATTTCCAAGTCAACTATTAACTGGAATTATCTTCCCATGCATCAGCTCTTCCCATCTAGTAAACAAAGCGTAATAACATATGATTAATAGCCCACTTCAGAAAGGTGCACAGCCAGATGCTTGTAAAAAACTTGGAGCTTTTCTAAGAGTGTTTTATACACATGCATGAACAATGAGATGGCTTCTCTAGTTGGCAAAGAGCACCTGTATTGTGTCCATTTTATAGACAGGAAAAGTGAGCCTTTGCTGAGGATCAGAGGGTAAATTTAACATAGTGTCTATGGAATTTTTCTCAGACTTGTTAGAACAATAAAATATAAAAAACTGCCTGACCGTGCGTGCGTGTGTGCGTGCGTGCGTGCATGCATGCGTGCGTGCGTGCATGTGTATGTGTGTGTGTGTGTGTGTGTGTGTGTGTGTGTGTGTGTGTGTACATGCATGCTTGAGTAGCATGTTTCTACTGCCTTAACCAAATGCAGCATTTGGGAAACATGCTCCCACTTCATTAGCTACTTTTCCATTAAAAAAAAAAAAAGCTTGAAAAAAAAAAAAGGGTTGGGACAAGGCCCTGGGTTCAATCCTCAGCTCAAAAAAAAAAAAAAAAGCTTGAAAAGTTCATTAGCTTTCTTTTTTTTTTTAAAAGGCTTATTATTTATATCTATCTATCTATCTATCTATCTATCTATCTATCTATCTATCAGAGTTTATATGCACCATGTGCATGTAGGTGCTCACAGAGGCCAGATGGCATCAGATCCCTGGAACTGGAGTTATAGACAGTTATGAGCTACCTGATACAGGTGCTGGGAACCGAACCCAGGTCCTCTGCAAGAGCAGTAAGCACTCTTAACAGGTGAGCCATTGCTCTAGCTCCTCACTAGTTCTATTAAAGAATTTTCAAAAATTAAGAAATTCAGGGGGAAAAGTATATTTTCAAAGCCATCTTCAAACTGTTCTACACAAAGCTATTCCATGGGAATCAGTGGGCGTTTGGGAGAAATATTTTTAAGAATGAACACTCAAGAGGACTGAAATCAGAGGGTGGGACATTTCTTAGGATACAGGTGTGAATGAACGAGTCTGGTGATCATTTTAAAAATACCTGATATACAAGAGGCCAGTACTGTCCCATGGCTGTGACAAATACCTGATGGAAACAACTTAAGGGGAGAGAAATTCATTTTAGCTCATGGATTTCAGTCCATCATAGCAGAAAGAGTGAGTCTTATAGGAAATATAGACACACACATGGAGTGGGGGGCAGAGGGAATTTTATATTCTATTTGTTCTATCAAGTCTGAGAAAAATTCCATGAACACTGAGTTAAATTTATCCTCTGGTCCCCAGCAAGACACCATCTCCCCTCAGGCTCACTTTTTACTTTTCCTGTCTGTAATGTCATCCACCATAGCAGCTGCATCCATGGTGATGGGAGCGTGACGCTGTAGCATGTTCACATGGTGGCAGGCAGAGAAGGGAGAGCCAGAATAGACACAGAAGGGAGTGTAGGCTCCAAGGCACCCCCCCTCCCCGGGGCCAGGTTCTGTCAGTCCCACCTCCTAAAGGCTCCCCGCCTTCAAAACAGCGCTACTAACTTGGAACCAAGTATGTGGTGTTCAAAACACTGGCCTTTGGGGACATTTTGGATTCATCCCTAACAGGTGGTTAGTGAATTCCATAATAAGTAATTTTACTCATTTTCCTTTCTGTGATAGTTTCCTACGTTTTCATTGGTATATCTTGAAAACAGTAGGCTTAGAGAAATCGATTCAGCTGTGAAGTAGAAGACTGAGCCAAATACTCCCAATGCACTCTGCTCTTTAGAATGATCAGCAAGGAGACAGTTGGCCAGGGTGCTACCCTTGCATCTCAGAAACCGAGCCAGCTAATTCAGGGAAGCCCTTTGTGCTGGCTAGTTTTATGTCAACTTGACACAAGCTAGAGTCATCTGCAAGGAGGGAGCCTCAGTTGAGAAAATGCCTCTGTAAGATCGGGCTGTAAGGCATTTTCTTAATTAATGATTGATGTGGGAAGGCCCAGCCCACTGTGGGTGGTGCCATCCCTGGGCTGATGGTCCTGGGTTCTATAAGAAAGGAGGCTGAGTAAGCCATGAGGAGCAAGCCAGTAAGCAGCACCCCTCCATGGCCCCTGCATCAGGTCCTGCCTCCAGGGTCCTGCCCTGCTTGAGTTCCTGCCCTAACTTTCCTCAGTGATGAACTGTTGTTACCTGTAAAACAAACCCTTCTCTCCCTCAACTTGCTTTTGGTCATGGCGTTTCATCAAAGCACTAGAAACCATAAGACAACATTCATCTGAGCGTTCCTTTTTCCCCAACAGCAAGCATTTCAAATGTTTATTGGGTCTCTATAATGTGCCAGGCTCTATGCTAAGGTCTACACATGGCTCATCACATTTAACTCTCTAAATAACCCTCAAACAAGTAAGATTAGTTCTGGCATTTTGTAGACAAAGAGACTGAAATCCAGTAGAAAGTATGCCCAGAGGCACATTACCCTTCACACCATCTACTTTGGAGCCCTGTGAGTCTTCCTGGTGATTTCATTCCCAGATGCTCAACACATGTCTTGATTTGAATTGTCACATGGCTTTAACTCCTGGGCCTCTGGCTTATGTCCTTAGTTGCTCCACTGTTCTTTGACCCTGGACTCACTGATGTAAATGCTGACGTGGCTCTCCTTCATGGAGTCCCTGCTCACCCTTCATGTGGTACAGGTCTTCTCATGACGTTCAGTGTCATCATGGTGGTTTCTAATAATAGTGACAGGCTCTTGATTGCTTTGTGTCTGGCATTGTGCTGAGCTGTTTATATGTGTTATTTAATTTAACCCTTGTAAGCAGCTCCAGGAGGCAGGCATTATACTCCATTTTCTAATAAGGAAATGGAGGCATTGAGAAATGAAGTATTTTACCTGAGGCCATATAGCTAATGAGGGTCAAAGGTATCTTTATAGCCAGCCCCCTGACTTCAAAGCTCTTCTGGGTTGCCTTTACTGGAGTTAGGCTACTGCTTGTGGTCCCTGAGTCCTTAGGAACAAGAGGGACACCATAGTAGACTTCCTGTTTGTTGGCCCAGACTTCTTTCCTTTGGTGAACTGGAGTTCATGTGGTTTGGGTAGGACTGATAGACCTTTGGTGGTCATGTGACTTTGCTCTGGTCAATCTAGGAGTCAATGAAGGCATCAGGCCATGTGATTGGCTCGGGAGCTGGTACTTGATCCCGGCTAGCTCCCAGACTCCTCTTCTGCTTTCTTTTTAAAAGGTTTTCTCTGACTCTAAGGAAGGTGGGTTGCCACCCAGGGAGAAGTGGCACTGAGCTGTGGGGAGAATGGAGACAGCCACCTCTGAAGCTGTGTTCAGCTGTGTTCCATGCATCCAGGACTTTAGACTTAGGTGAGCCAGTGTGTCTGTGTTGTTGTTTACTTAAATCTAATTATTTGTATTTGACAACATCCTCCTGGATTCTGAAAATGCAGCCTTAGCTTCCCCATTGCCATATTCTGTCCCCAGGTGAGAGTAGGCATTCTTGGGTCTTGCTATCTACTTGGGACCCAGATGTCTTTGATCCCTGAAGACTTGGGCCCTATCCAGCGTTGTGCTTTCCTCGTAGGTTGTTACTTCTTTCCCCAGTGAAAGGAGATACCACAGCCAACCCTTCCCTAGCACTCTCTCTCCTCTTCCCAAGGGGTAGCCCACACACATGGATGTGGGTGGGGTGACCATTGAGCCATGAGTAGAAGAGTAGAGAAATCTGTTCTTCATAGACACTAGGGGATTAATCACCATCCTACTCTTTGAATGCTGATCAAAGACTACTGAGCACAGAACCCATCTGGCTCCCAACACTCTCTGGGCTCCCAGCCAGCTTTGGGCCAAGGCCTTGTTCTCAGCCCCACTTGCCTTGACTTTCCACCTTCCTGGGCTGCTGCTGGCCTGTGGGCTTTCACTCCTGCTGCGATTCTGTACTCCATCCTTCTGCTGGCTTCCTTCCTACATCTTCTTGCAGCCCTCCAAGAGGGAGAACGTTGTTCCATTGTGACTCAGCTCTCCCACACAGAGCTACTCCCAGGGCATCCCTTTCTGCCCTTCTTTAGAGTTCAAGCCTTTGTTGCATAAACCCTCCTGGCTTCTCCTCCTACCAGCCTGTTAGTCATTCTGATTTGATGGCTTCTGTTCTTCTCTCCCAACTCTGCTCCCATGTCTTCATGTGTACAGCTAACTTTTCACTTGCTGTCGTGTACGGTTACTTGTTTTTGGGGGAGTGTCTGTAGTGGGAGTGGTTAGTTGTGGTAAAAGAGGGACTTTAAGAGTTTACCAGTAATCAAGACCTTGAGAAATGAATAGGATTGCTGTATGTAGCTCAAAAGTCGAGGAGCTGTCCAGGCAAAGTGAACGACTTGGACAGAAGCCCAGAGACACAAAAAGGCTTGCTGGGATACCAATGGTAGGAAAGGAAGGGCGAACCCAGTTTGATGAGGCATGATTGTATTGGGGTCCTGCTGCTTAGGAGCTCTGAGAGAGTGGGGCCCTGTGCGGTGATGGGAAGCTCATGTTCTGGGATGCTAGGAGACAGCGGCTGTATACTAGCTAGGAATCAAAGTTCTCAGCCCTTTAATTAACCTTGTCCATTAAAAGTAAGATAACTTACTTCATGATAGTAAAAATGACGTACACTGTATAAGCTTATGATGTCTTTCAAAGCATGTTTTATAGAATACTACAACTCTGAGAGATGTTAATAAGGTTCAAGGGAAATAGAATGAGTTCTGTGACCAAATAAAGTTGGGAAACACTGCATTTGACGTGATTCATAGAGCATGCTCACATATTAAATGCTCTCAGAAATGTATACAAGAAACAGGCTTGATGGGGTTGAATTCAGGTTTTTCCAACTATATTAATTTGGTCATTCATTCCTCTATCCAACAAACATGTAGAAAGCACACACTATAACTATAATAGCGTGGCTATACCATGCTAGCCACCATGTCCTGCTGTAGAGGATGTTGACAGCCCATGTGCCTGCCTTTATGAGATTCTGGCCAGGCACCAGTGTGTGTTGTCATCTGACAGGTCCTAGTGATGGGAGGTGCTTGATGTGGCAAAGCCCAGGTGAAGGTTGTTTAAACATTCCTGTTTGTACTCTGGAATGGAGCGACGTGGAGTGACTGTCTATCTGCCT
Organism: Onychomys torridus; assembly: GCF_903995425.1. NCBI lineage: Eukaryota > Metazoa > Chordata > Mammalia > Rodentia > Cricetidae > Onychomys > Onychomys torridus. The sequence goes on from NC_050452.1 coordinate 37,576,096, forward strand.
GTCCCTCTGGCCCCACAGCTCTGTCTTGCATCAGTCTCTCTGCCTCTTCACAGAGTATTTCTTGTCCCGCCTGCTCTGCGTGAACAGGGCGCATGGCAAGGAAACTTTCAGGTCTGGGAAGCTGGTGACTCGCCCAAGGTTACCCAGCTAGTTGCAGAAGAAGAGCCGAAACCTAACCCAACTGGTTCTAAGTTCTATGCTCATTGTGTTCCTGATCAGAAGGGGCAACTTGAAATGCTTAGAAATGGAAAAAATCGCCGGGTGGTGGTGGCGCACACCTGTAATCCCAGCACTCGGGTGGCAGAGGCAGGTGGATCTCTGTGAGTTCGAGGCCAGCCTGGTCTACAGAGTTAGTCCAGGACAGGCTCCAAAGCTATACAGAGAAACCCTGTCTCAAAAAAAAAAAAAAAGGAAAAAAAAAACCTTTAAGTAGACTCAATAGGTTGAGTGAGATCCTGCGGACAGTGTTAATCAGTGTAATACAGGGATCTCCATCACCACCTTTATTGTTGAGTGACAATATGACCGTGTACTGGTCTATGCATGTCTTTAATTTCACAGCCCTATGAGGTAGTAATTACTACCTCGTTTCATAAATGAGGGAAGAGGCTCAAAGAGTATAGTGTCCATTTTACACAACTTATAAGGGTATTTCTAGGCTGTTTTGAGCCCATTCTGTGTGAGGTGAAATGATTTTTTTTTTCAGGTTCTGCCAGTGTGTCTTTTGGTCTTTCCATTTTAGCTTGTCACCTCTGTCAAAAACTGAATTTCAGCCAGATGGACGTGCATTACCTATAGTTCCCCGTTCTCAGGAGGCTGAGTGAAGAGGAACAGTGTGTGTTCAAGGCTAGTCAGAGCTACTTAGTGAGACTGGTCTCAACAAAACCAAAGGAAACCAACCGTACAAACACACAAAAAGACAGACAGACAGCACTCATACACACACACACACACACACACACACATACACACACACAACTAAAACATATAAAATAGAACCTTCCCTCAAAAGGATCCGATCCACTCACTGAACAGCTGAGCCAGGGAGCCCTCACACGGAACCTCATGAGTACCTAATGATGTGAAGAAACTCCAGGAGCTGAGGATCTGGAAGTGGATACACACACTTGGATATTGTTCTTGTGTAACTTAACTAGTGCAAGAGCATACAGTAAAAATACACAGAAATACTCAAGAAAAATTGTACAGTGATTACCAGAATGCTAAGAACTGAAATCAAACAAAATAGAATGGACTAGAGGTTTTATTTTTTCGGTGACTAGTTTTTTTGTTTGTTTGTTTGTTTTACTTATTTATTCAATATTTATTTTTTGTTTATATTGATTTATTTTTATTTTATGTGTATGGGTGTTTTGGCTGATGTATGTGCAGCACATGAGTGCCCAGTGGAGTATTGGATGTCCTGAAACTGGAATTAAGGGCAGTTGTGAACCACCATGTGGGCCCTGGGAATTGAACCCAGGTTCTCTGGAAGAGCAGCCTGTGCTCTTAACCACTGAGCCACCTCTCCAGCCTCCAGTGATTTTTTTTTTTTTTTTTTTTGATAAACTCTTACTGTATAGCCTTGGCTGGACTTGAACTTGCAACTCTCCTGCCTCCACTTCCCCAGGGCTGGGATTACAGGCTTGTGTCCAGCTCGTCCGTCTAATTTAGATCTGGCAGTGCATTAGTTACCTTTCTTGTTGCTATGACAATAGCAACGTATGGAAGGGTTTATTTTGGTTCTCAGTTTGAAGGTCCAGTCCATCCTGGCAGGAAAGGTCTGGTGGCGAGAGCTGGAGGCGGCCAGTCACATTGTACAGTCAGGGAGCAGAGAACAAATGTGCATGTTAGTGTTCAGCTCATGAGCATTCCTTTTATCAGCCCAGGGCTCTAGCCAAATGGATGATGTAGCCCACTGATGAAGTGGGTCTTCACACATCAGTGTAACCTAATCTAGATCATCCCTCACCGATGTGGCCAGAGACTTGTCTCCTAGGTGAGTATAGATTCTGTCAAATTGCCAGTCAATATTAACTATAGCAGATACTCAAAGCAATGCCTTTTTGTGAAAGTGACATGTAAGATAACATTCAAATTAGAAGGAGTAGGTGGAGCTGGAGAAGGAAGGGTAAGAAAGAGATATAGAGATAGCTAGATAAGGAACATTTGTAGGTGGAAGGACTGTCATGTATGTGCAGAGGCCCTGCCCATGGATTTTTCAGTTGGAAGAACAAGAAGAATGGTGGGTGACCATCAATCATGGTGGGTCAGGGTGAGGTGGTACTAATACAGTTGGAGTAGGAGCTATGCTAGGTTAAAGTGGCCTTTAGTGTAAGCGTACAAACAGGGATGGCAACATGGGCATGATTCACGCTTTTAAAAGACTGTGTTGACCGGTGAATGGAGAAACTATTACAAAGAGATAAGGAAGCAGTGAGAACCCAGTGGGGGATATTGCAGTAGTTTTGATAAGAGTATGATGGTGGTTATAAACTTATCAGTTACCACCACAGTGATGCTGTATAACATACATCCCCATAAACTCAACAGCAGACAAGAATAATGATTCATTGTTGCTCAGGCGTTTATGGAATGATTGTGTCGTTTTCCTGATCTGAGCCAGGCTCTGTTGGTCTTGACTAAGCTGTAATAGCTGTGGGTCAGGTGAGCAGCTTTGCCATACTGCATGGGTTCTTAACTGTTTTGTGTTGGGGAGTACTGGATGTCAACTGCTTTAGGATGACTTTGTTGGGATAGCTCTCTTCTTTCCCGTAGGTCCATTATACCCCTCTAAGAGCATAGCTTAACCTTCTTCTCATCACATTTTTAGTGGCTATAGCATAGAACCAAGAATGGAGGTCCTAACAGGCAAATGCATCTTAACATTGTATCTGTGGTTAAGTTTGCTTCTACTCTACCAAGTCAAAGCCGGTTATTTGAAGGTCTCCGCAGTCAGTGTGGGAGGGTGCTGGCAACTGGCAGGCACTGGTGTGAGCAGAACACATGAATTTGGGGTGATGAGTGTGAATACTAATGGGGGAGAAGTGAAGGAAAGAGTTGACTAGGCTCAAAAAAATATTTTGTATCTATAGCTCGAAGAACATGCTGAGAAATTAGATGTAAGACATGAGGGTAGGGGTGGTGGGGGAGAATCAAAGAAAGCTCCTGGATTTGAACCAAGTGGTAGGGAGACAATGAGGCATTTACTCACTGAGGCAAAGAGTGGGTCAGGAGTAGGTTTTGGGGTACCTAGAGTTCTGAGATAGCTGGTAGATATTGGGATAAAGATGTCAAGATTGTGGTTGGATATAGAAATACGAAGTTCTTGAGGAATCCAGGGATTAGCAAACAGATTTCAGAGGCATCAGTAGAGAGACTGAGGCCAACCATAAAGAGGGGGTCTAGGTGTGGAAGCAAAGCAGGCCCGAGAAGGAGTCTGTCATACCTGCTTTAGCAGTAAAACAGAAAAGTGGAACCCAGCGAAGAGGGGCTGTCTTAGTCAGTGTTCTATTGATGTGAAGAGACCCCATGAGCAAGACAGCTCTTCTAAAAGAATCCGAGGATTAATCCATTATCATCATGGTGGGGAACATGGTGTCACACAGGCGGGCATGGTGTTGGAGCAGTAACTGAGAGCTTTACATCGTGATGTATGGACAGCATGCAGGAGAGAGACAGAGAGAGACAGAGAGAAACACACACACACACAAACACATACATACAGAGAGAGAGAGAGAAACACACACACACACACACACACACACACACACACACACACACACACCCATCTATTGCAGGAGGAAACAGTTTTCTTTATAAGAATTTCATAGTCGGGTTGGGGATATTAGCTCATGTAGAGCACTTGCCTAGCAAGCGCAAGGCCCTGGGTTCGATCCTCAGCTCAAAAAAAAAAAAAAAAAAAAAAGAAAAAAAAGAATTTCATAGTGTACTAGAAAAAATTGGGCATCGATTTATTTTATGGAATATGCGGTGAATTCTCAAATCATGGAATTCCAGACTGTAGTGGCAGAGCGAGATGCAGAGGTTTAGGTCAGGTCATAATGCAAATGGGAAAAGGCCGGCTTGAGGACTTTTGTGCAGATGTTTATGAGTGACAGAACTTTGGTTTGGGGATGGTGGAAAAAGTACTGGGCTGTCAGTTAGTGGAAAGACCTGTGATGACCGTTCACGCCTTTACACCCCCCTGGAGGCTCTGTGGATCCTCCCAGTTCTGTAATGTCCAGAGTGTTCTGTTTGTTTCTCTCTCAGGATTTGTCCCGTGTGTGCTGCATACTTTCTTTCCTCCACGGGAATGCATTTGGATCCTAGAATTACATCCAAGTGGAAAAACTCTTCCAGTCAGTTTCTTTTAATTTCAGCCATATGCCTGGGCTGCCTCTAGTTTAGAAAGCGAAGAATACATGTCATTAAAAGAGTCACTATTATTTAGCTAAAGTTTTGCTTCCTTTTTTTTTTCTTTTTTTTTTATTTTATGTGCATTGGTGTTTTGCCTGAATGTGTGTCTGTGTGAGGGTGTCGGATCTCCTAATCTGAAGTTACAGACAGCTGTGAGCTGCCATATGGGTGCTGGGAGTTGAACCTGGGTCCTCTGGAAGAGCAGTCAGTGCTCTTAACCACTGAGCCATCGCTCCAGCCCTAGCTTCCTTCTTATAGTAATAAGATACTGAAAAAAAAAGAAAACTCATCCCAGAGTTTAAGTTTCCAATATTAAAAACTACTACCAGACATTTGAAATGAAATAGTATAAACATGCCCCATTTCCCCCTCCCTCCCCGCTTCCCTCCTCCCCTCCCTCCTCCCTTCCTTCTTTTTTGGTTTTTGAGGCAGGATTTCTCTCTGTGACAGCCATGGTGGACCTGGAACTTGCTTGTAGACCAAGCTGTCCTTGAACTCACAGGGATCTCTGCTTCTCGTGTACTGGGATTAAAGGCATGTGCCACCACACATGGCAACACATGTCTTTTCTATGTATGGTTCTGATTGAAACTAGATAAACTTTAGAAGGAACTTATATGTCAGGATGTGGCCATCAAGATCTGAACATTGACACCTACCTTATTCATGTGCTGGCGTATCTCTAACCTGCAACATTCTGCTAATATGAATTTTCTCACTGAAGTGGTTCATTATTTCTGAAAGGGGGTAATGGTTTACTCTTTGGTGACCCCAACCTGAAGAATATTTGGGGCTGTGTGTTTGGAGGTGGTCTTCAGTGTGGTAATATTGGGAGATAAAGACCTTGGGGAGGTATGGTTTAGACGGAGGTCATTTGGATGAAAGTAATTTAGCTTCTCCTGAGGGCTGTTATAAGCCTGCCCTTACACTGCTCTTTGGTTTCTCATATGGAAACACAGTTGCTTGCATCACATGTCCTGCTCTTGTATGCTCCATAATGTGAGTCACCTGAGAGGGTCCTTAGCAAAATCAAACCAATGTAGCCATCATGCTCCTGAACCTCAAAGCTGTGGCCTAAGTGGACCTTTCTTGTTCATACAGTTAGCTCCTTTAGGTATTACTTGATTATAGCAATGAAAAGCTGAATGATATACCAATAAACTTTGATATCATCAGCATAATTTAATATTCAGATGACATGCTGACATTGTGTTTGAATATTGCATTGAAAATGAGCCCACTGCCAGGTGTGGAGTTAATCCCAGCACTCGGGGGCAGAGCAGGGATCTCTGTGAGTTCAGGCCAGCCTGGGCTACAGGTGTTCCAAGAAAGGCCAAAGCTACACAGAGAAACCCTGTCTCAAAAAACCAATCAAACCAAAAAAAAAAAAAAAATTAGCCTACCTAAATTTTCCAGTAATATAGTAAAACAAAACAAAATGAAATCAGTATGACTCAGGCATATCCTGAAAAATAAGGTAATGTATTTTGCTTTTAGCTAATGTTTAGCCCCATTTAGATCATTGCTGTTAATTCCCAATGAAGAGTAAATTTTCACTTTCCACAATTTTTCTGCATAAATATGTGATAAGAAACTTCTTTTATTTTACATTGGATTTGCCAGCACCATTTTAAGAAGAGAAAGTTTACTTGGTTACTTGTTTTTCCTCCAGAAATCATTAGAATTCTTCCTTAGCTTTTGCAAAGCTTCCTATTAGGAAGGGAAAAGTGAAACCACTATAATGACATATAAGTTCAGTTTTGATGACGTAAAGAATTCTTTGATAATTCACACGTACATACATCCATATATTAACATACTTTCATCATATCTTCCTCCTCCTATCCTTTCTATAAACCATCTCCACCTCACCAAGCCCACTCATTTTCCCAGCAAGCTCTCTGTTATTTTTCTTTCCTTTTTTTTTCTCTCTCTAGGGTGTGCGTATGCCCTACTGCATTTAATTAGGGTTGCTGGCATGAGCCAAGGTCAGGGGTTATTTACTGGAGCAAGGGTAATTTATCGGGGGGCCACCACTGAGGATTATTACTCTTCCTTCTCCAGGCATTATGAACTGCCCATAGGTCCTCAGGAGGGATGGGGCCTAATCCTCCCTTCCCCTCCCGTGCTGGGATGCTGATGGATGGACCCAGTCGGTGCCTGCAGGGCTTCTGCAAGTCTTGGGTGGGTGTCCACTGCGGCTGCGCATTCACAGCCAGGCTGTGTCCAGGAAACAGAGTTTTACAGCACTTGCTCACTCTCCTCTGGCTCCTAAATTTTTTTTTTTTTCTGCTCCCTCGCTCGGTTTTCCTGAATCTTGGAGGGGATGGTATAGATGCCCTATTTGAGGCTGAGACTCAACCGTCACTTGCTCTCAGCACTTTGAATTAATCACCACCCAAGGAGGAGAGCGGCACTGACATGTGATCTCTAAGAGATGATAGAGGTGTCTCTTCTGTCCTTTGCCTATCTTCTGGGTTAGCGTTTCCGCTCCTTTGATGAGAGTTTTGAAAGGTTGTATTGAATTGACAGGCTACCCTAGTGGCCACTTTTTTTTTTTTTTTTTAAATTATTCTTCTCTGTCAGAGTCTTTGATGATGTGTGAGTTTCTAAGATCTGTTGGCTGCAATTGCTGGACCATGAAACTGAAGCATTAGTCTTGCCCTCAGACTATCTGCAACACTGAACAGAGACCAAACTTGGTGGTTTAAGTGTGTCACTGGTGAGATGGTGACATTGTTTTTCCGTTGTCTGCTTCGAAATTTAGTGTTCAAAGTCTGGTAAGGTCTGTTTTAAGCTTTTAATAGCGGCCAAGGTAAAGAGTGAAGTTATCTTTAGCTGCAGAGAGACAAAGACAAAGGGGACTTCATTTGGCAGTTTAGTTTTATGCAAAGAAGCTATTTGTAGCCAGCCTGGTGGCACGTGCCTGGCAACCCAGCATTTAAGTGGCAGAGGCAGGAGAACCATGAATTCCAAGCCAGCATGGGCAACATAATGAGACCCTGTCCTCTAGTGAAACTAAAACATGTATTTGTAACCCTGACTTATATAAATGTTTGGGAGATGAATCTGGAAGCATTTGAGGATACCTTAACCCCCTGCCCCCTGCCCAACTATGGATCATTCCCATCAAAGACTGTTTGGAATCTAGACAAACTCAGGGAAGGAGCTAAAGACAGATTTAGTCATTCTGTGTCCTGGCTCCTGTGAAATCCACAAGGGTAAGGAAGGCACAGAGCGGCTCTTTGCCCAGAAAATCAGGGCACTGGGTCCCGGCTCAGAGGAGAGCTCCCTTGAGTTTTGGGGATCCAAATGGTTCCCTTCCAAGGACATCTTCTTGTGGCCATTGGAAGATGAATTCAGTTGCTTTTCAATCATCTTCCTGAGTGAAGCTGCCCAGAGCTCAGCAGCCTCCCCCCCCCAACCCCCACCCCTTCTGCCTTCCTTCCCTGCAGAGTGCAGTGAGCGGGACTGGTGCTGTAGCTGCACTGGCTGGGTGGAAGCCCGACTCCTTGTTCTCAGCTCGTGACTGGTGTGTAGGTATGTGCTTTCAGAAGTTGTCAGCGAAAGGATGATGCTCGCGCTCTGCAGTGCTTGGTAGTTTGGACAGTGCTCAAACATAGAGCAAAAATAGTTAAAAAAAACAAACAAACAAATAAACCAAAAACCATGCCTGGTCTAGTGCTATTGTGCCCTTAGTGCAGTCACACAGGAGGTGTAGAAGTAGAAGGCTCCACTTGAGGCCGCTGAATTCAAGACTAGTCTAGGGGGAACTTATATCACTAAGCAGGTAAAAGTTAATCATGATGTTTATAATTGTAATATATTCTTCTGTGTAAAGGACCGTTCTTTCCAGGGTCTGCTCACCCTTCTGGATTTTTCAGGAAGTATCATCAAAAGATCATTGGTGACCGTTCAGGACATGGAGTACTATTTCTAGGAAGTTTGTCTTCATTCCCTGGTTTAGACCATTCTCACCACAGGATTTCACAAGATACGAATATGGCAGTTTTGTAGTTTGGTGTTTTTGTAGACTTTTTTTTAACTGATTCATTGGCAAGAAATGATCTGCCTCTGGAGAAGAGAAACACATATCTGCTACTAGCCTCTTTCTCATGTTTTCTGACTCTCAGAGGGATAATGTTTATTTTGTCAAACCTTTTACGAATGGTACATCTTTTTAAAACAAAACCATGGGGAGCCATGTGTTTGGAGTTGGGCTTTCTGTTCTAGGCTCCAACAGACCAGACTAAGAAAATCAAAATGGAGGTCACTGTACTATGTGCCACGTAAATCAACCCAAAGACTTTATGCATGTCTTTAAGCAGGCTAGTTTTCCTTGAAGAGGAAGATTCTCGTCTAGCTGAGAAAGTGCCTTCTTTGCTTTAGATCTTATTTAAAAAATGAACTAGAATGAGTGAGATTTCAGTAGTCATAGTTTTAAATCTGCTGGTTGGCTTCCGTGTCCCTCTGTCCTTCAGCCACTCTTCGCCGTTTTCCTGTGAGGAGCTCTCATCCTGTTTTACAGAACAGAGTTTGTCTACCACTCGAGTATCACAGAAAAACCAAACCGATCTGTATAATTTTGTCTCTTGATAAACCTCTCGTGTTTACTAGATGTCGTTCAAGTTTATTGCTTCTCCTCCAACTTCCGTCTTTCCATCTGTCACTACTCGAATGAGAATGTGGTCTCTTGCACCAACTCCTCTCTCACCCACATGGAAGCACACTTTCCTGCCCTCCAAAACCATTTACAACAGTAACAAGATCACTACCTTAAGTATTTCCATTGCTGTTATGCTATGGATATTATTTTTAGCCAGAGCTCAGGATGGATGCACTGTGATGGCTTTTTGCATGCTTTTTCTGTATGGTTTTTAAAAATTTTCCCTGGAATGAATGTCGCTTTATTCTTACATTGATATGTGTATGCTAACTTCTTATGAACTTCCCCATGCATTTTAGTTCAATCTTCTACAAGAATTCTTCCCAGGAGCCTTCTAATTTGGCCCTTTGGACAGGATCTCTTCACTGGCTGCTCGCTGTTCATCCATCTTGGAAATTCCCTTTCATCATGATGGGGGATTGGGAGGTCTTCTTGCCTTTTTTGTGTGTGTGGAGAATCCCTGATTCCAGAACTCTCTGTGTGTTTATTGCCGTATTTGGTATTAGAAACCTACGTCATCCAGGTAGTTTTGCCAGAAAGAGTGAAAAAGGAGGCAAGCAGTTCAGAACCTTGCATACATGAGTGCTTGTATTTATATCCTATGATGCTGCATTTATTTATGATATCCTCATACCGGTATTAGATATTCGGCGAGTGTACAACTTGAGTTAAAATCTATTGGCTTCTGATGGTGCTCCTCCATTTCCTCGTTTCTTCAGTTTCTTCTAACCTCTTTCCTGACGCTGTGTCAGTATTGCTTTGTGGTGATCGGCTTCTGAATTTTGATCTTTTTATATTACCTATTTTAAGTGTTTTTGAGTCTTCTGATTATTACCATAATTTGGTATTTTATAAGATGTGCTTGAACCTGGTTATATTTTATCTGATATAACCTTTTATTTTGCAAAAACTTCTCTAATTTTTTTTCTCTTCCATTGTTTGTTCTAGGAAGGTCCTGAGTTTCACACTCTGGGCCTTCTGAGGAGCCCTCTAATGCTATTGTACTTTTTCTTCCAATTCATTGTCTGGCTCGGTTTTCGTGTTTATTTCTTGGGAGACTTTCTCCAGTTTAATGTTTTAAGTCTCCTGAGTTTTAATTTCTACCCTTTTGATTTCCAGTGCTGACCCCCACCCCCGCCCCGTGGGTCACTTTATTGCTTATTTTGGCTATGTCCAGACTTGTGCACTACTTGTTTGATAGTAAGATCTTTCTGGAATTCTTTGGGGATCTAAGACCTTCTTTAATTTGTGTTTGGGAATGGGCCTTGTTGGCATTGGGCCTAACTAGCAGGTGATCATTTGTGTGGTGTTTCTGGGAGGAACACACCTGTCCCCAGTTTCGCAGTGATAGTTGGGTCTGATTTGTATCCAGTGTTCTGACCACACGCATGAAAAGCTGAGTGGTCCACTATCATTGTATGTGCTTAGACCCTTTTGACATTAGTTCCCACTGCAGTAATGATACCCCTGCCTCAGCTCTTCATTTCTCTTGGAATAGATCTTCTGTCTTACAGTTTCATGAAAACCAAAAACAAAAATAAACAACTAAAAAAAAAATCTCCCAAATTTAGTTTTTCCTTAGATTGAGAATGGCTGGCCTACTAGACCTACACAGAAGAGGGATTATATCTCTGTGTCTTACCAACTGTAAAAAGTTTCCCTTGGGATTGGGCAATGGTCGGTGCATGCCTTGTGAGTTTGAGGTCTCCATGACTTACGGTAGAGAGTTTCAGGCCAATCCAGAGGTGACAAGTGGAGACCCTGTTCTCACCCCACCTTCCCTGAACAAACTTAGTTCACTTCATTTAGAGAAGTTGGGGAATGGCTCATTTGTAAAAGTCCTTGCATCCTGGACAAGTATCATGGCCTGAGTTCCATTCACCAAGATCCTCATTAAAAAAGTACAGCAGTGCACGCCTATAAATACAAGTGTTGGGGAGACAGAGACGGCAGATCTCTGAAGCTGTGGCTAGCAGCTTAGTGGTGTCAGCGAGCTTTCCAGGTCCAGATGAGAGACACTGTTCGATGAGACAAGATAACAGATGTTCATCTCTGGCCTCTATATGTACCCATATCTGTAGCCAAAAGTTTCTGGTCCCCACCCGGTTCCACACATAAACCATAGAGGTTATATAATTACAAACTGTTTGGTCTATGGCTAGGCTTCATTTACTAACTAGCTTTAACTCAGCCCATTCCTTTAATCTATGTTTTGCCAATGTGCTTTGTGGCATTACCTGTTCTGTTACATCTTGCAGCAGCTGCTGACCCGCCTTCTTCTCTTCTCTCTCTCCTCTCTCTCTCTCTCCTTCTTCTCTCTTGTTCCCTCCTGCTCATCCTGCCACTGCCATAGGCCATGCAGGCTTTATTAGTTAAACCAATGGGAGCAACACATATTCACAGGCTTGTCAGTCCTTCTGCCCCTACCTCTGCAGTGCTAGGAATACAACGGCATGTTCCCACTCCCAGCTCCCTGACATCCCCTTTACCGCTGATCTTCTGTCTCAGCAGGAGCCGTCTGTGGTCTAGCACATGGTAAATAAATCACGAGCTTTCCCATTTCTGCTCCTTTTACTAGGCTATGAGTGGCTTCATCTAATGGCTGTCTCTAAGGTTTTGTCTTCCAGAGCCTGAGACTATATCTAGCACTCAGCCGATGATCAGCCAGCAGTTGTTGAGTGTATAAACGTGAACCAGTTCAGAATAAAGACATGGCAGGAGCCAGCTGAGCAACGGTCCCCCCAACTGTTTGCTTGTGTCTAAGACGTGCATTGCCTTGTTTGTTCCTACAGTAGTCCTTTGAGGTTGGAGCATCATCCTCTTTATTCTCACCAGAGGCAAGAGAGCCCCTAAGGGAGTTAGGTGACTTCTGTGAAGCTAAGATCCGAGCCATGTCCATGAGCTCAGCTGTTTCTGGTATTTCCACCAGGTCTTGCTCCTCAGATAACTTTGCTGTGAATAACTGATAGAATGAGGTAATAGAGGGTGATACCAGGAGAAACATCTTCAAGATAGTGTTCAGAGAACCGTTGACACATTAACAGTTGGTTCTTTTAGAAGCACAGTCATGGTGGTACATATCCGTAGTCCCAGCCACTTGGGAGGCTGAGGCAGGAGGATTGCTAGAACCTGTGAGTTCATGAAAAAACAAACAAACAACCCTTTTTGGTCTTTTAATATATGAAAAGACACATGATGGCCTCCTAGGTGGTGATCTTCCTGTTTAAATCAGTAGGTCTCTTGGAGCCAGTGGGTTTCTAGCATATTGATCTAGAAGAATTGAATTATAGGGTTAAAGGCAATGCTGGAGCTCATTAGCTTCAGCCCATGAATCTTCTCAAGAATGTCACAGAACCCCCAGAATTTGTGAGGTTTGCCTTCAGTTTTCTTGTTTGTCCGGGACAGAGGGGGCTTCTCTCACCCTGAGCCACCACCTATATGTTAAAAGGCCTTTCAGAACAGTATTGGGCACAGGATGCTCCCATTTAAAGGGACAAAGTGCAAGAGATTGGTCAGAGAATCATGTCACTCATGAGAGATGTCTGTCACTCTCTGGTGAAGAAGCTCTGAGTCCCCAGTCCCGTCAGGAGAGGATCTGCACAGCGCAGACCTGGGTCCCAGGAGCATCTCAGAGAAGAGGCAGTCTGCTGGCTGTCAGTTAGGACTCCTGGATGCTGACTGAAAATTCGACACGAAGATCACCAGCCTATGGTGAAGGCCTTGGGACACTGAACTGCATAATAGAGGAGTGTTCTTTTAGGTCTGTCCAGTGACAGCAAGGGACATAGAAACCAGGGAAGGCTCTGAAGCGGACACTTTTGTTACCTCTGATGTTTTGCTTCTGAAATAATACAGCAAAGGCCATAATTACTTACTAAATGCTCACTTTATTCCAAGCAAGGTTCTGACTGCCAGGTCATGCTAAATGTATATTCTTTTGCTTGATTTATATAAGAACAAGTAGTCAGACTTGGAAATACATTTTTGAGAGACTGATGTGAGACAGAACAAAACTTACACATACGTGACATGAATGCATGCATTCTCTTTATTGCAAACATTTTTTTCACACAATATATTCCGATCTGTTTCCCTCCCCCACTTTCTCCCAGATCCTCCCTACCTCCCCACCCACCCAACTCCATACTGTCTTTCTCTCTCTCTCTTTAGAAATAGGCAAACAGAAAACTAAACTAGACTTAAAAACAAAGAAAAACAACAAAAACGAAAGAAAAAACATAAGAAACCTCTCTCTCTCTCTCTCTCTCTCTCTCTCTCTCTCTCATACACACACACACACACACACACACACACACACACACACACACACCACACCACACCACACCATAAAAGCACAAAAATTGGAAACCATAATATACAAGCAAAAGACCAATGAAACCCCTCATCAAAACAAAAACAAAAACAAAAAAAACCCAAACACCCAAACAAAGCAAGTGATATGAGTCTACAAAAATACCACCACGTTCCTTTGTGTGTTGGCCATCTACTGCTGGGCATGGTGTAGCTTGTATATACCACAGTGAGAATCCCTTAGAGGAAATGAAATTTTCCTTTGCAAGTGGATGTCAGCTGGAGAGAGCTTCTTGCTTAGGCATGGGAGTTCCTGTCCACATCTTCCTCTCAGTTCTGGGGCCCCATCTGGCTTGAACCTGGGCAGGCCCTGGGCGTGCCGCCACACTCTTGAATTCATGTTAGCCTTGTTGTGTTGGGTAGACATGGTTTCCTGGATGGCATCCACCGTCTATGGCTGTTAGAATTCTTCTGCCTCCTCTGTGGCAGAGCTCCCTGTGCCCCGAGAGGAGGGGTTTAATAAAGACACCCCACTTAGGTCTGAGTGTCCCAGGGTCTCTCAGTCTCTGCACACTGCCCAGTTTCGAGTCTCTTTTAGTTCCCATCTATTGCAGGAGGAAACAGTTTTCTTTATAAGAATTTCATAGTCGGGTTGGGGATTTAGCTCAGTGGTAGAGCACTTGCCTAGCAAGCGCAAGGCCCTGGGTTCGATCCTCAGCTCAAAAAAAAAAAAAAAAGAAAAAAAAAAGAATTTCATAGTGTACTAGAAAAAATTGGGCATCGATTTATTTTATGGAATATGCGGTGAATTCTCAAATCATGGAATTCCAGACTGTAGTGGCAGAGCGAGATGCAGAGGTTTAGGTCAGGTCATAATGCAAATGGGGAAAGGCCCGGCTTGAGGACTTTTGTGCAGATGTTTATGAGTGACAGAACTTTGGTTTGGGGATGGTGGAAAAAGTACTGGGCTGTCAGTTAGTGGAAAGACCTGTGATGACTGTTCACGCCTTTACACCCCCCTGGAGGCTCTGTGGATCCTCCTCAGTTCTGTAATGTCCAGAGTGTTCTGGGTTTGTTTCTCTCTCAGGATTTGTCCCGTGTGTGCTGCATACTTTCTTTCCTCCACGGGAATGCATTTGGATCCTAGAATTACATCCAAGTGGAAAAACTCTTCCAGTCAGTTTCTTTTAATTTCAGCCATATGCCTGGGCTGCCTCTAGTTTAGAAAGTGAAGAATACATGTCATTAAAAGAGTCACTATTATTTAGCTAAAGTTTAGCTTCCTGTTTTTTTTCTTTTTTTTTTATTTTATGTGCATTGGTGTTTTGCCTGAATGTGTGTCTGTGTGAGGGTGTCGGATCTCCTAATCTGAAGTTACAGACAGCTGTGAGCTGCCATATGGGTGCTGGGAGTTGAACCTGGGTCCTCTGGAAGAGCAGTCAGTGCTCTTAACCACTGAGCCATCGCTCCAGCCCCTATCTTCCTTCTTATAGTAATAAGATACTGAAAAAAAAAGAAAACTCATCCCAGAGTTTAAGTTTCCAATATTAAAAACTACTACCAGACATTTGAAATGAAATAGTATAAACATGCCCCCATTTCTCCCCTCCCTCCCCGCCTCCCTCCTCTCCTCCCTCCTCCCTTCCTTCTTTTTTGGTTTTTGAGGCAGGATTTCTCTCTGTGACAGCCATGGGTGACCTGGAACTTGCTTGTAGACCAAGCTGTCCTTGAACTCACAGGGATCTCTGCTTCTCGTGTACTGGGATTAAAGGCATGTGCCACCACACATGGCAACACATGTCTTTTCTATGTATGGTTCTGATTGAAACTAGATAAACTTTAGAAGGAACTTATATGTCAGGATATGGCCATCAAGATCTGAACATTGACACCTACCTTACTCATGTGCTGGCGTATCTCTAACCTGCAACATTCTGCTAATATGATATTTTCTCACTGAAGTGGTTCATTATTTTCTGAAAGGGGGTAATGGTTTACTCTTTGGTGACCCCAACCTGAAGAATATTTGGGGCTGTGTGTTTGGAGGTGGTCTTCAGTGTGGTAATATTGGGAGATAAGACCTTGGGGAGGTATGGTTTAGACGGAGGTCATTGGGATTAAAGTAATTTAGCTTCTCCTGAGGGCTGTTATAAGCCTGCCCTTTCACTGCTCTTTGGTTTCTCATATGGAAACACAGTTGCTTGCATCACATGTCCTGCTCTTGTATGCTCCATAATGTGAGTCAGCTGAGAGGGTCCTTAGCAAAATCAAACCAATGTAGCCATCATGCTCCTGAACCTCCAAAGCTGTGGCCTAAGTGGACCTTTCTTGTTCATACAGTTAGCTCCTTTAGGTATTACTTGATTATAGCAATGAAAAGCTGAATGATATACCAATAAACTTTGATATCATCAGCATAATTTAATATTCAGATTGACATGCTGACAATTTGTGTTTGAATATTGCCATTGAAAATGAGCCCACTGCCAGGTGTGGAGTTAATCCCAGCACTCGGGAGGCAGAGCCAGGCAGATCTCTGTGAGTTCAAGGCCAGCCTGGGCTACAGGGTGGGTTCCAAGAAAGGGCACAAAGCTACACAGAGAAACCCTGTCTCAAAAACCAAACCAAACCAAAAAAAAAAAAAAAAATTAGCCTACCTAAATTTCCCAGTAATATAGTAAAACAAAACAAAATGAAATCAGTATGACTCAGGCATATCCTGAAAAATAAGGTAAATGTATTTTGCTTTTTAGCTAATGTTTAGCCCCATTTAGATCATTGCTGTTAATTCCCAACGAAGAGTAAATTTTCACTTTCCACAATTTTTCTGCATAAATATGTGATAAGAAACTTCTTTTATTTTACATTTGGATTTGCCAGCACCATTTTAAAGAGAGAAAGTTTACTTGGTTACTTGTTTTTCCTCCAGAAATCATTAGAATTCTTCCTTAGCTTTTGCAAAGGCTTTCCTATTAGGAAGGGAAAAAGTGAAACCACTATAATGACATATAAGTTCAGTTTTGATGACGTAAAGAATTCTTTGATAATTTCACATGTACATACATCCATATATGTAACATACTTTCATCATATCTTCCTCCTCCTATCCTTTCTTATAACCATCTCCACCTCACCAAGCCCACTCATTTTCCCAGCAAGCTCTCTGTTATTTTTCTTTCCTTTTTTTTTCTCTCTCTAGGGTGTGCGTATGCCCTACTGCATTTAATTAGGGTTGCTGGCATGAGCCAAGGTCAGGGGTTATTTACTGGAGCAAGGGTAATTTATCGGGGGGCCCACCACTGAGGATTATTACTCTTCCTTCTCCAGGCATTATGAACTGCCCATAGGTCCTCAGGGAGGGATGGGGCCTAATCCTCCCTTCCCCTCCCGTGCTTGGATGCTGATGGATGGACCCAGTCGGTGCCTGCAGGGCTTCTGCAAGTCTTGTGTGGGTGTCCACTGCGGCTGCGCATTCACAGCCAGGCTGTGTCCAGGAAACAGAGTTTTACAGCACTGCTACCTCTCCTCTGGCTCCTAATTTTTTTTTTTTTTTCTGCTCCCTCTTGCTCGGTTTTCCTGAATCTTGGAGGGGATGGTATAGATGCCCTATTTGAGGCTGAGACTCAACCGTCACTTGCTCTCAGCACTTTGAATTAATCACCACCCAAGGAGGAGAGCGGCACTGACGTCCTTTGCCTATCTTCTGGGTTAGCGTTTCCGCTCCTTTGATGAGAGTTTTGAAAGGTTGTATTGAATTGACAGGCTACCCTAGTGGCCACTTTTTTTTTTTTTTTTTTAATTATTCTTCTCTGTCAGAGTCTTTGATGATGTGTGAGGTTCTAAGATCTGTTGGCTGCAATTGCTGGACCATGAAACTGAAGCATTAGTCTTGCCCTCAGACTATCTGCAACACTGAACAGAGACCAAACTCTGGTGGTTTAAGTGTGTCACTGGTGAGATGGTGACATTGTTTTTCCGTTGTCTGCTTCAGAATATTAGTGTTCAAAGTCTGGTAAGGTCTGTTTTAAGCTTTTAATAGCGGCCAAGGTAAAGAGTGAAGTTATCTTTAGCTGCAGAGAGACAAAGACAAAGGGGACTTCATTTGGCAGTTTAGTTTTATGCAAAGAAGCTATTTGTAGCCAGGCCTGGTGGCACGTGCCTGCAAACCCAGCATTTAAGTGGCAGAGGCAGGAGAACCATGAATTCCAGGCCAGCATGGGCAACATAATGAGACCCTGTCCTCTAGTGAAACTAAAACATGTATTTGTAACCCTGACTTATATAATGTTTGGGAGATGAATCTGGAGCATTTGAGGATACCTTAACCCCCTGCCCCCTGCCCCAAACTATGATATTCCCATCAAAGACTGTGGAATCTAGACAAACTCAGGGAAGGAGCTAAAGACAGATTTAGTCATCTGTGTCCTGGCTCCTGTGAAATCCACAAGGGTAAGAAAGGCACAGAGCAGCTCTTTGCCCAGAAAATCAGGGCACTGGGTCCCGGCTCAGAGGAGACAGCTCCCTTGAGTTTTGGGGATCCAAAGGTTCCTTCTCACAGGACATCTCTGTGGCCATTGGAAGATGAATTCAGTTGCTTTCAATCATCTTCCTGAGTGAAGCTGCCCAGAGCTCAGCAGCCTCCCCCCCCCCACCCCACCCCTTCTGCCTTCCTTCCCTGCAGAGTGCAGTGAGCGGGACTGGTGCTGTAGCTGCACTGCTGGGCTGGAAACCCGACTCTTGTTCTCAGCTCGTGACTGGTGTGTAGGTATGTGCTTCAGAAAGCTGTCAGTGAAAGGATGATGCAATGCGTCTGCAGTGCTTGGTAGTTTGGACAGTGTCAACATAGAGCAAAATAGTTAAAAAAACAAACAAACAAATAAACCAAAAACCATGCCTGGTCTAGTGCTATGTGCCCTTAGTGCAGTCACACAGGAGGCTGAGTAGGAAGGCTCTCTTGAGGCCTGGGAATTCAAGACTAGTCCAGGGGGAACTTATATCACCAAGCAGGTAAAAGTTAATCATGATGTTTATAATTGTAATATATTTTCTGTGTAAAGGACCGTTCTTCCAGGGTCTGCTCACCCTTCTGGGTTTCACAGGTATCATCAAAAGATCATTGGTGACCTTTCAGGACATGGATGACTATTTCTAGGGAAGTTTGTCTTCATTCCCTGGTTTAGATTCCACAGGATTTCACAGATACGAATATGGCAGTTTGTAGTTTGGTGTTTTTGTAGACTTTTTTTTAACTGATTCATTGGCAATGAAATGATCTGCCTCTGGAGAAGAGAAACACATATCTGCTACTAGCTCTCTTCTCATGTTTTCTGACTCTCAGAGAGGATAATGTTTATTTTGTCAAACCTTTTAGGAATGGTACATCTTTTAAAACAAAAACCATGGGGAGCCATTGTTTGGAGTTGGGCTTCTGTTCTAGGCTCCAACAGACCAGACTAAGAAAATCAAAATGGAGTCACTTGTACTATGGTGCCACGTAATCAACCCAAAGACTTTAAGCAAGCATGCAGGTCTTTAAGCAGGCTAGTTTTCCTTGAAGAGGAAGATTCTCGTCTAGCTGAGAAAGTGTCTTCTTTGCTTTAGATCTTATTTAAAAAATGAACTAGAATGAGTGAGATTTCAGTAGTCATAGTTTTAAATCTGCTGGTTGGCTTCCGTGTCCCTCTGTCCTTCAGCCCATCCTTCTGCCGTTTCCTGAGGGAGCTCTCATCCTGTTTTACAGAACAGAGTTTGTCTACCCACTCGAGTATCACAGAAAAGCCAAACCAATCTGTATAATTTTGTCTCTTGATAACCTCTCGTGTTACTAGATGTCTCAAGTTTATGCTCTCCTCTACTTCCTCTTCCATCTGTCACTACCGAAGAGAATGTGTCTCTTGCACCAACTCCTCTCTCACCCACATGGAAGCACACTTCCTGCCCTCCAAAACCATTTACAACAGTAACAAGATCACTACTTAGTATTTCCATTGCTGTTATGCTATGGATATTATTTATATAGCCAGGCTCAGGATGGATGCACTCTGATGGCTTTTGCATGCTTTTTCTGTATGGTTTTTAAAAATTTTCCCTGGAATGAATTCGCTTTATTTCTTACATTGATATGTGTAGCTAACTTCTTATGAACTTCCCCATGCATTTAGTTTCATCTTCTACAAGAATTCTTCCCAGGAGCCTTCTAATTTGGCCCTTTGGACAGGATCTCTTCACTGGCTGCTCGCTGTCATCCATCTTGGAATTCCTCTTCATCATGATGGGGGATTGGGAGGTCTTCTTGCCTTTTTTGTGTGTGTTAGAATCCCTGATTCCAGAACTCTCTGTGTGTTTATTGCCGTATTTTGGTAGAACACCTACGTCATCAGGTAGTTTTCCAGAAGAGTGAAAAGGAGGCAAGCAGTTCAGAACCTTGCATACATGAGTGCTGTATTTATGATCCTATGAATGCTGCATTATTTATGATCCTCTACCGGTATTGATATTCTGCGGAGCGTACAACTTGAGTTAGAAATCTATTGTCTTCTGATGGTGCTTCCTCCATTTCCTCGTTTTTTAGTTTCTTCTAAACCCTCTGTTCCTGAGCTGTCAGTATTGCTTGTGGTGATCGGCATTCTGAATTTTGATCTTTTTATTATTACCTACTTTTAAGGTTTTTGAGTCTTCTGATTATTACCATAATTTTGGTATTTTATAAGATGTGGCTTGACCTGGTTATATTTTATCTGGATATAACCTTTATTTTGGCAAAACTTCTCTAATTTTTTTTTCTCTTCCCATTGTTTGTTCTAGAAGTCCTGAGTTTCACACTCTGGGCCTCTGAGTGAGCCCTCTAATGCTATTGTATTTTCTTCCCAATTCATTGTCTGCTCGGCTTTCTGTTTTATTTCTTGGGAGACTTTCTCAGTTTATGTTTTAAGTCTCCTGAGTTTTTAATTTCTACCCTTTTGATTTCCAGTGCTGACCCCCCACCCCCGCCCCTGGGTACTTTATTGCTTATTTTGGCTATGTCCCAACCTTGTGGCATACTTGTTTGATAGTAAGATCTTTCTGGAATTCTTTGGTGATCCTAAGCCTTCTTTAATTTTGTGTTTGGGAATGGGCCTTGTTGGCATTGGGCCTAACTATCAGGTGATACATTTGTGGTGTTTCTGGGAGGAACACACCTGTCCGAAGTTTCAGCAGTGATAGTTGGGTCTGATTTGTATCCAGTGTTCTGGACCACACGGCATGAAAAAGCTGAGTGGTCCAAATTCACTTGTATGTGCTTAGACCCTTTGACATTAGTTCCCACTGCAGTATGATACCCCTGCCTCAGCTCTTCATTTCTCTTGGAATAGATCTTCTGTCTTAAGTTTCATGAAAACAAAAACAAAAATAAACAAACTAAAAAAAAAAATCTCCCAAACTTTAGTTTTTCCTAGAATTGAGAATGGCTGCCTACTAGACCTACACAGAAGAGGGATTATATTCTGTGTCTTACCAAACCTGTAAAAAGTTCCCTTGGGATTGGGCATGGTGGTGCATGCCTTGTGAGTTTGAGGTCTACATGACTTAGGTAGAGAGTTTCAGGCCAATCAGAGGTACACAGTGAGACCCTGTCTCACCCCCTTCCCCTGAAAAACTAGTTCCTTCCTTTAGAGAGTTTGGGGAATGGCTCATTTTGTAAAGTCCTTGCCATGAAAGTATCATGGCCTGAGTTCCATTCACCAAAATCCTCATTAAAAAGTACAGCAGTGCACGCCTATAATCCAGTGTTGGGGAGACAGAGACAGGCAGATCTCTGAAGCTTGTTGGCTAGCGAGCTTAGTGTGTCAGCGAGCTCCAGGTCCAATGAGAGACACTGTTTCGATTGAGAAAGATAACAGATGTTAATCTCTGGCCTCTATATGTACCCATATCTGTAACCAAAAGTTTCTGTCCCACCCGGTCCCAAATAAACACATAGAGGCTTATATTAATTACAAACTGTTTGGTCTATGGCTCAGGCTCATTACTAACTAGCTCTTAACTCAGCCCATTCCTATTAATCTATGTTTTGCCATGTGGCTTTGTGGCATTACCTGTTCTGTTACATCTTGCAGCATCTGCCTGACCCCGCCTTCTCTCTCTCTCTCTCTCTCTCTCTCTCTCTCTCTCTCTCTCTCTCTCTGGTTTCCCTCCTGGCTCCATCCTGCCCTGCCATAGGCCAATGCAGCTTTATTTATTAACCAATGGGAGCAACACATATTCACAGCATACAGAAAGACATCCCATAGCATGTATACACACACACACACACACACACACACACACACACACACACACACATGTGCGCGCACTTCAAGTTCTTCTTTACCACTACTTCACTACTTCTAGGGCTCCTGAATTTGGTGACTCAATTTTTATACTATCTAGAGGTTTTACAGTATAAAATGATTTGTTTCCAGGTGCCTGTCTGTTCCTCCCTCTGTGAGACCTAGCATATACTTGTCTTCTACTTTCTAGAATTTTTTAAATTTATTTTTCTGTTTTCTACTTTTGAGTGTTAATTTCTTTTTAATTTTTAAAATTTATTTATAAACTTATTGTTATTATTTCTTAAATTATGTGCTTATGTATATGTGTGTGTGTGTGGGGGGTATGTGCGTGTGAGTGCAGGTGACTGTGGAGACCAGAAGAGGGCATTGGATTCTGGAACCACAAAATGGGTGCTTGGGAACCAAATCTGGGTCATCTTTGAGAATAGTACAAGCTCTTAACTGCTAAGCCAACTTTTCAGTCCCTCAGAGTGTTAATTTCTTAAAAAACAACAAGTAAATAAAATAGCTATTTTTTGATGGACTTCCAGGAAGGAAGTGGGTGTATTCAGCCCTCCATCTTTAGCTGAACATTTCCATGAGGAGAAATGTGCTTCCTTTATACCCTACAAAGAACAATGGCTTTTGTTGGCCAGAATTTTCCATTGACATATGAATTATTACAAAGTAGTGAATTTGTGTGTTGTGGAATGGTGGGAAGAGTCCTTCATTTGGAACCAAGAGAGGTTTTTTTTCTTCATTTTCTGGTTTTGGTCTATGTTACTTTGGGCAAGATGCCTAATTGAACTTTAGCTTTTTAATTTGTGAGGTGAAGGGGATGATGAGTAAGATTCCTTTTAGTTCACATGGTATGATTCTGTATCTCAATAAGTTCTGTTTCTCAATAAATCAGGTAGGGTGATTTTCCCCTCACCCTGGAGTCATTAAAGAGACGTTTTTCTTATTTCTGGTGTTGGGACCTTTCACTTCTAGAACACATTCTAGCTGTCCCCTAGTGCCTTCCAAAAGTCTTCGTACTGTTTGATAACAGTCGAGTTCTCCATGGGTCAGAACTACACACACTGTATGCTTGTGTTTAGAGCACAACTGGTTTCTCTCCTGGTAACCTTTCCTGAGTAGCCATTTTCTTCCTTTCCTGAAAATTTCCTATAAAAAGATTTCTAAAGAAGTAGAATGTGCATACCAATAGTTTCTCAGGAAAACAAAAGAGTACCCCTCTCTCTCTATCTCATCTACATCTATTTCTGTGTCATCTAGCTCTATCTATTTTTGAGACAGGATATTATGATATAGGCTAGTCTTATGATCCAGGTTGTAGTTTATCAAGAGGCTACTATAAGCACCAAGAGTGGTTAAGAAAACAAAAAAGGCACAAGGCTTCAGGCTCTTCTTTCAAGATAGTGGCTCACAGTTCTACCTGCACATAGAAACCTAGGTATCTGAATTAAAAATTGATTTTGGTGATTCTAATGTACACCCTCGTAGATTAATAGCTAGGTGAGAAGTTAAGCTTTTTACATTGTTGTAGACATGGAAGAATATAATTAACTTTATGATGAATGAGAGAGATTATGGGTATAGACACTGGAAGATTTCCATTAACTAGAGACACAAGAAAGGGTTGCATCAAAGGAAGGAGTTCTGAGTTGATGGCGTTTTCATAGATGGAGAGAGAGGAGTGGGGTGAGAGCTGTAGACCAGGGAATGAATACTGGGGGGGGGGGTTGGGCTGCTATTTCGATCTGAGTTTGGAATGACTGGGGAAGAGTTGAAGTGAAAATTGGATGTCAGATTGCAACTGGATTGTGAACATCCTCAGAGTCAGTCTAAGTGTTGGCTTTATCCTGCAGGTGTTGGGGGACCCTAAGGATGTCTGATGAATGAAATGACCCGATGGAACTTTGAAGACTGATTCAACAGGAAGAAGGGGTATGTAGTTAGAATCAAATGAGGCAAGAGTGATGGTAATGGAAGATCAGTTGGGAAGGTGCTGCTGTTGTTCAGCTGTGAGATTAGGATGCTCTGAGCTAGGGAAATGACAGTGGAGCTAAATACAACTGTGTTAGTTAGGATTTTATTGCTGTGAAGAGACACCACGACCACAGCAACTCTCATAAAGGAAAAACATTTAATTGGGCTGGCTTACAGTTTCAGACTTAGTCCATTATCGCCATGGTGGGAGACATGGCAGCGTGCAGGCAGACATGGTGCTGGAGAAGGATCTGAGAGTTCTGTATCCAGACTGGCAGACAGCAGGAAGTGAACTGAGACACACTTCTTCCAACAGTGCCACATCTACTTTACCAAGGCCACACCTCCTAATAGTGCCACTCCCTATGAACCTATGGGGGCCATTTCTATTCAAACCACCATGATCACCACAATAGATATTTGTATAGCATTTGCACAGTAAGTTTATTATCTACATTTCATTTAAACCTCACTAATCTTGTATTTCCCACCATACTTTCTAAATGAAGGGGTGGATGTTTAGAGGTTATGCTGTTGAAGAAGCCCTCTTTAAGTCGGAGGAGCCCAAGTGGTTGATGGTCATTGAGTAAGGGAGAATAGTTACTGTAGAGCACTGAAGTTATCAGGTTGGAGGGAGGCATGGCGGAATTCCTTAACAGTTCAATATCTGTATCAAGTAGCCTTTCAATGTGCTTCAAGAGACTCCTTTATTTCTGTGCTTTGATATGCAATCACTTCTTGAAAGGGCATGGAGGAGGCAAGGGAAGGAAAGCTGCCCTTCATTCAGCTTGCCTCAGGGAAGAAGTACTCTTATGAGTACTTTTGTATTCTCAAATGGTTGAGAATTAAATTTGGTTGAATTTTTCCTTCCTTCCTTCCTTCCTTCCTTCCTTCCTTCCTTCCTTCCTTCTTTCCTTCCTTTCTTCCTTCCTTCCCTCCCTCCCTCCCTCCCTCCCTCCCTCCCTTCCTTCCTTCCTCAAACTTCCTCTTCTTCTCTTTCTTCTCCTTTCTCCTCTCCTCTCCTCTCCTCTCCTCTCCTCCCCTCCCCTCTCTCCCTTCTCCTCTCCCTCCCTCCCTCCCTCCCTTCTTTTCTTTCTGTATACCATGGTGGTCAATAGACAAATTACAGGAGTTGTTTCTCCTCTTTCTGCCATGGGGGATTCTGGGGATTGAACTCAGGTCATCAGGTTTGGAGCCATCTTGCTAGCTCTTGTTTAAGATTTAAGGCTCTAGGTACAGGACTGAGGATCTTTGTATCCAGGTAGGTCGTCCTGAGGAGGGTTAACTCTTGACTGGGTGGGCTTCTTTTCTCTTGAGGTCTGGATAGAAGCCATATATGGAGCAAGGTAATACAGATAACAAAGGACATCCCTGTAGCAACAGCTTCCCTGTGACACCACTCTGATACCACATCAAGATGACATCTTTCCTGAGTTAGAGTGTGAATTGTATCCACTACCGTGCTCCTTCATTGTTCAAATCAATTACGCTGTGTGGTCATGTGTTTCGAATCCCAAGATCTTGAGGCCTAAACCAACAATACAGGCAGTGGAATGCACTTTGCCATCTGAGTTATTTATTCTCTAAAGTCAAATAGCAGAATGTGTTTAGAGAGCTGAGATACTGGGAGAGACAAAGGTATGCATCATCATCATCATCATCATCATCATCATCATCGTCATCATCGGAAATCTTGATTAGTGTTTCCTAGGAAATGGATGAGCAGGATGGAGGCTGAGCTAAGAGAGGAAGAGCTTTTTGCCTTGGACTCCCCAGTCTGGACACTTAAGACCATCCTAGCTGGAGGGTGTTGTAATTTAAAATTGCAACAGCATTAGAAAATTAATGCCATATTCTCACTGTTTATTTTCTTACTTTAGAGTCCCAGGATCTTCAATGGCAGGAGAAAGAGCAACCAGAAGACCGAGATGAATTTTAATACTATCCTAGAAGAGATTCTTATTAAGAGGTCCCAGCAGAAAAAGAAGACATCACCATTAAACTACAAAGAGAGACTTTTTGTGCTCACCAAATCTGTGCTAACCTACTATGAGGGTCGAGCGGAGGTAGGAGACAATCCTCTCTGCAGGGTTCAGTGTTGATACCATTAAGTAGGTGATACTCTCCATTGAGTTAATGAACTTCAGGTTACGGTTTGTTGGCATTTGGATTTGAAAGATGAAATTTAGCATGTGATAGAACTTGGCTGTCAGTATAGGTTAAGTTATATAGCTATCCATTTGGTGTCAGACTTTTGAACTAATTAATATGCCAGAGAAAATACATCCCTGTTTGTTATAGGTCTAGAATTTATTAGGTATTCTGAGCACATGGCTTTTCCCCACAAGCCCCACCATATTATATATCAGAGCTTAAGCTGCTTTGTGTGAACATTTCTTCATTGCTTGAAGCTGATGAGTTATTTGGTGAACCATTTATTGAAGTTGATTGCAGAAGAATTCTTCAACTCTTGATGCTAAGCATCTACCACAGTGTTCTTTGCTGGAGGCAGGGAGATTGAAGACTCAGGGGTCGAGTGAGCTCCTGTGTGGGATGTTGAGGTACAGTGAGGAATGGAGGGATTTGGGTTAGACAGCTTCTAGCTTTCCACAAGAAATGTGAATGAGTTGCTATCTCTGGCTCAATTAAAGTCTTGCCATGGTATTTTCTACTACTGACATAGTCTTCTCTGCTAGAAATAATTTTGGGTTGTAGAGAATGGCTGGGAACTGGATTTCTCTTGACAGCATAGTATAGCAAATGTGATCATGGTGAATATCTGGTGGTCCTGGTATTTGGGCTCAATTGTGCCTGTTCTTGGGGTGTTTTTCTCAGATGTTGATTTTCTTGTTTTGTCGTTGTTTTCTTATTCTGTGTTTTGGCTCCCTTCATTTATACAGAATGCCCTTCATTTATACAGAATGCCATTGCTTTTCCTGAGCTCTGTTATTTCTACTGTGCCATATCGCCATGACTTGTGCTATTCTTCAGGCTCATGCACTGTTGAACCATATTCTCTCACTTCTAACTCCCCCAAATGCTTCAAACCAAAAGCTTCAAAACTCTTACTTGTAAAACTAGAGCTGTGGTGAGACCATGCTCACTCTTTATTCTGTTCCCTTTGAACACATGTGTATGTGTGCCCAGAACTATTAATATGACTAGTTACATTGACTACCTTTGTCCTATTGAGAAATGCCATATTTTATGATATATATGCTACGTTTTTTTTGTTGTTGTTGTTGTTGTCCAAGAAGTTCAGAAATCCAATAGGGTTTCAGATAAGAATTGTTACCAGAAATAAGGATTATTTTAAAATTGCAAGTGGAGTTTTAGGGAAACATTAGTAACTTTTTGCTGTATAGCAATGATTTGTTATAACTTGAATTTAATATAGTTAGTCCAGGAGAAGACTAGAAATACATCAACGGGAATGGTAAATGGTAGCACATTACTAACCCCAAACCTGCAGAAACTTACATTGTCAACTTAGAAATACGGATCGATGCTATTAAAACACAACACAGTGAGGGCAGAGGGACGGCTCACTGACGCTGAAAGAGCACTGGCAGTTCTTTCAGAAAACCTGTGTGTGATTTTCTCTGCATCCACGTGGATGCTCACAGCCAGCAGTTACTCTAGCTCCAGGGAGTCTGATGCCCTGTTCTGGCATCTGCAGGAGCCAGGCATGTATGAGGTGCACAGATATACACACAGACAAAACACCATACACATCAAGTAGACTCTGAAGATGTCTACTATACAGTTGGCCCTTGATGTCTGTGAAGGGAGTGGTTCCTCTCACCATATGCTCAAATCTATTACATAAAATAGTGCATCATTTGCATATAACCTGTGCACATCCTCTTATGCGTTTTAAATTACCTATATATTGCTTATAATACCAGACACAATATTGATGCTATAAAAATACTCATTCTGTATTCCTTAGGAAATAACAACATGAGAAAAGTCTGTATATGTTCAAACAGATGTAATTTTCCCTCCAGATATTTTCCAGAGTTTGTTGATTCTGTGGACTCAGAACCTGTAGATATGGAAGGCTAATTGTACAAAGTTAAAAGTACCCTGACTGTTTAAGCAGAATGAAAAGACAGAGAGCCCTTCTTATGTCAGATCCCGGTCCACCCTCTGAACGTGCAGGGGCTTCAGTCATTGTGAGAACCAGACAGAGCAGAATGAGGTGCTTGTCTAACATGCAGAAATCCCTTTATAACCTGTATTCAGAGTCCATGTCTTTTCTGGCTTTGCTCACTGGCCCCATGTACCAAGGCATTGACTAGATCTTTACCCCCTAAACAAGCAACTAATTGCTTATATTGAATTATTTGGAATTTAAAGAAAAGAATCAGAATTCTTGAAATAACTACTAACAATACTAGGAAGACCTCCAGGTGACACCTCTCAGTCTGTTTTCTAGAAAATTTCAGAAACACTTCTCAGCGAGTTACTTCCTTGTTTGGGGGGACATGTGTTCAATGCCTGCTTGCAGTGGATGAATCTCTGCTTTTTTGTCTCTTTTCTTAGAATCACTATTCAAAAGCCAGTGAAGAAGCTGTCTGTTGCTTCTGTAGGCCCCATCGCGGTCCCCTCATGGCCATTGGATCCTTTGTGGTGGCCACACTTTGTTCTGTCTCTGCATCCAACTCATACAACATGGTAGTGAAAGTTTTTCCTGAAGCAGTTCCTGCTAATTTCACTTATTGTGCTTTTCAAAGTGTCCTGAGGAATTATGTTTTATAGAGATCATCAGAACTCCAGTTAAACTATCTCCTGGAAGTCTCATGTTGAGAAACTAGTGTTTCAGTTTGTGCACTGGGCTGCTGATTTCTTCAGTTTGCCTTTTCTCTCATTTGGCAGCTAATTCGTTCATGTCTGTGCATATTCCAGTGACCTGGGGAACAAAGATCATGACAGTTTATGTTACACAACCTTACCATAACACAGACCATGGAGGTTTGTAAGCGATGCTGCATTCTACTTAGGGAGCTAAATGGTAGATGGAATAGGCCACTTGGCATTCCTGGGGAGGCTCCCTGGGACATGGGCATTGGAGTCAGGGAAGGGCAAGACTGGAGTTTATTCAAGAAAAAATGTTGAGATGTTGAATAAAGGAAACCAAGTAGTATGTAAATTTTGCAACAATTATTAGCTAAGAAAGCAGGAACTTTAGATTGAACAGTGGTGCTCTTTGGCTGGTTTGCTGTCTTCAGGACAGCATGGACACCTCAGATAGTTTATAAAGTCAAAGTGAGCGGAATAGCATGACAGGTCCCCTGTAGCAAGCTTTCTTATCAGACTGTCTCTGGATCACTAGCCCCCAAATAATGACATGGAGATTTATTATTAATTGTGAAAGCTTCTTTAGCTTAGGCTTGTTTCCAACTAGCTCTTGTAACTTAATTCATATTTTTAAAATCTGTGTTCTTCCATGTGGCTTGGTTACTTCTCCTCAGTACACCACACCCAACTTGCTCCAAGTCTGCTGGTGAAAAAAATCACACTTCTATATTCCTCCTCCTCTTCCTCTCTCTTCCCGGATATCCCGCCTATCCTCTCCTGCCTAGCTATTGGCCATTCAGGTCTTTATTAAACCAATCTGAAGCTTCCTTAGGCAGAGACACATCTATACAGTCACACAAATATTCCGCAGCAGTCCCCCACTCCACCTCCATGCCTAGAATCACAACGAGGACTTCCTAACCATGCTGGATAGTTTTGTGTCAACTTGACACAAGCTAAAGTCATTTGAGAGGAGGGACCCCTTAAGAAGATGCCTCCATAAAATCAGGTCGAAGACAAGCCTGTAGGACATTTCTTAATTGGTGATTGATGGAGGAGGGCCCAGCCTATTGTGGGTGGTGCCACCCCTGGGTTGGTAGTCCTGGGTTCTATAAGAAGGCAGGCTGAGAAAGTCGTGAAGTAAGAAAGCAAGCAGCACTCCTCCATGGCCTCTGCATCAGCTCCTGCCTCCAGGTTTCTGCCTTGTGTGAGCTCCTATCTTGCCTTCCTTAAATGATGGTCTACAATGTGGGTATGTAAGCCAAATAAGCTCGTTCTTCCCCTACTTACCTTTGGTCATCACAGTAATAGTAAGCCTAATTAAGACACTAAAGAAGAACACAGTCAGCTCAAGTCATCACAGTGGAAGAACACAAAACAGAATCAAAGTCACCAGGTCCCAGGGGCCAGTACAAATAATGAAGGATGTGTGTGGTCCTCTGTTGCACTTGTGATAATTAACATGTCTATGAGGGAAGATTACTACAGATTCAGTACCCACGGTGTTTGTCTTAGTGTATACCAAAATTACAGGTGCTAGAAGGAAAGTGAAGTTTAGCACAAATCATACTCATGTTTGGTTGAGGCACAGTGAGCCACCCCCTACCAGCTTTAGAAATGTCCAAGTTGCCAGACACTAGCCAATGGCCAACTTTATGAGCAGGTCACACTATAAAAATGGTGTGACATTTGGAACACTAACTATGTGCTGGCCACAGTGTTAAGTTATACACATAAGGCTTATTTGGTTTCATTTCAGAATGAGGAACCAAGGCAAAGAAAGATAAAAAACCTTGCATAAGGTGTGCCATACTAGAAGTTGCGCATTCTTACAAGAAATTGCAGGGCTGTTTCTTCAAAATCTATCTCTGAAATCATCTTGCTACTCCAGGAGAAATTAGGGGAAAGAAAGGAAGGAAGGAAGGAAGAAAGGAAGGAAGGAAGGAAGGAAGGAAGGGAGGGAGAGAGAAAGAGAGAAAGAAAGGAAGGAAGGAAGGAAGAAAGAAAAGAAAAGAAAAGAAAAGAAAAGAAAAGAAAAGAAAAGAAAAGAAAAGAAAAGAAAAGAAAGCAGGAAGCCAGGCGGTGGTGGAGCATATCTTTAATCCCAGCACTCGGGAGGCAGAGCCAGGAGGATCTCTGTGAGTTTGAGGCCAGCCTGGTCTACAGCGTGAGATCCAGGACAGGCTCCAAAGCTACACAGAGAAACCCTGTCTTGAAAAACAAAACAAAACAAAACAAAACAAAACAAAACAACAACAACAACAACAACAACAACAACAACAAAGACAGGAGGAAAAAAGGAGGAAAGGAAGACCATTGCTACCCTCTGCAGTACAGATACAATTTTACTTCAGAGGATAGTTTACTATTTTCAGTTACAACTGTTTCGAATTTCCCTTGTCTTGAAAAAGAGTTTCACACGGAACAGTTTATTTTCTGTCCTGTCTGTCTCTAACTGGATGCTCTAAAATAACATTTTCAACTTGTGTATGGAGTCTAAAATTGTTTTTATGTAGATTGTATCTTTTTATATGCTTAACTTCATTTCCATCCCTGTTTCGACATGAGCACACATCTGATAAGAAGGGTTCAGAGTCTTCCAGAGTGGCTCCTGTGCCAGGAGCGTGGTGTCACATCGCTCAAGCTCTGTGGAGACAGGCGCTCTTGGGATTAGTGCCCCTCTGGCCCTTGCCCATGTCAGTAGTAACAGGGTTGCTTGGTAAATTCTAGAAAAGTCTCGAGCTTGAAGAAGCGGTTGTAGGAAGTTGTGGTTTGGAATTAAGTCAAACAGAAGTTCCTAGTAACCTGGAGACCACTCTGTAAGCTCTGTAACCGAAGTAAACAGGACTGAACCCTTTACTCACGAGTATGTATTAGCTTAGGCAGTTAGTTTCAGGACTGAGTTAAATTGGTGTCCGTGGTGTGAGACTAACCAAAGTCCAAATTCTCATGCTTGTATTTATTTCTAGTGTGATACGTGGTGTTAGAGTTATTGGGACAATGAAAAAGAAAGACTTTTTGTCCCTTTTTCAGCTTCCTGAGGGCTGTAGACAGGGATCATGCTTACCCATCTTTGTATTTCTGGAGGTTTTGCACAGAGTGGACACTCAGTATGTCATACATGCTTAAATGGATTGTAGGTGAGATAGGAAGACCGTTACTCCAGAATCAGGTAGAGTGGGCTTATCCATGAGCAGCAGATGTTTGATTCAGTCTTTCACTGACATTCCCTAACAGGACAGTGAAAACAATCAGTTCTAGTTACGATGTCATTGACTGTTGAGTACCTTGGGAAGCTCTTATGTTCTAGAGGGTGTCCTGGGTCATCTGAGGGGTGTTCTCTTAACTAGGCTTAGAAACCTAGAAGCTCTTAGCAATACAGGGGTAAGCGCCACCAAGATGAAGGCTTCTTCCATTGTAAATACAGGCCTTCCAGTCCCTTTCTGAAAGTTTGTATCTTGGAGCACTTCATTGCATGCTAGGAAGCTGGTATGGCATGGGAAAATAATCCATTTCACTGCAGACCCATTGGAAGAACTTGTATCACATGGAAGGGTTATTGCTCTAGATGTTATAGCACCCCCATTATTTCAGGGTTACAGCAAACACTTAAAGGGTACACCTGAATTCATGAATAGAACCATCCCTTAGCTTTCTCCTATACATATTTATCTCTGATAAAGCTTGATGTAAATTTTTTTTGAGCTGAGGATTGAACCCAGGGCCGATATAAATTTTATATTTAGAAAGAGATTATTAATATTTAATAGCAAGCAGAAGAATCATAATTTTTAATAGTAAAATTGCTACTGGAATATAAACATTGTAATAGTGCTACATTTAATCTGATACCTGAGTTGGTTGCTAATTTGTGATATATACAGTAAAGATACATTAGACCACAGCCTGTTCATGTCCCAGGTGGAATGGAGTAAGTTATCCTAAAATGTTATCATACCACTCAAAATGACATTAAATTTAAAATTTATAAATTGTTTAGTTCTTGGGGCTGAAGAGATGGCTCAGCACTTAAGAGCACTGACTGGTCTTCCAGAGGACCCAGGTTCAATTCCCAGCACCCACATGGTGGCTCACAGCTTTTTGTAACTCCAGTTCCAGGGGATCTGACACTCTCACCCAGACATACATGAAGACACATAAACTAAAAATAAATAAACAAATAAATTGTTTATCTGAAATTTTCCACTTAATAATTTTAGACCATGGTTAATTCCAAGCAGCCAAACTTTAGGAAGCAAGACCACAGATGAGCAGAAAATTTTATATTTCATGGATAATAGTGGTTAGCGCAATATGGTATTCTTTATGCTCTCAGAATCAACTGTATTATTACATGAAAACTCTTTTTTTTTTTTTTTTCTGAGACAAGGTTTCTCTGTAGGTTTGGAGCCTGTCCTGGACTAGCTCTGTAGACCAGGCTGGCCTTGAACTCACAGAGATCCACCTGCCTCTGCCTCCCGAGTGCTGGGATTACAGGCGTGCACCACCACTGTCCGGCTGAAAACTCATTTTTTATTGGCATTTGAATCTCTGTTTCTGAAATAAAGTAGTGTTACACCAACTTCTCATTTATATTTTCCTGTCCTTTCTTCTCTCTTCTTCCATTTTTGACTTTTATTTGTTTTCTTCTTCTTCTTCATACTTGACCTTCTGCCTCGTTAATCACTGTAAAATATCAAGATACCAGGTCATCAGTCTAAAGATCTGACACTACCTTAATGTGCTAAATTAATTCTCTTCTTAGGAAACTCAAGTCTATTTTAAAAGATTTATCCTATTTTATTTATATAAGTGTTTTACATGCATGTATGTGGAAGTCAGAAGATAGTGATAGATTCCCTGGAACTGGAGTCAGGGGTGGCTGTGAACCAGCATGTGGGTGCTGGGAATCCAACCCGGGTCCTCTAAAGAGCAACAATGATTTAAAGCAGAGCCATCTCTCCAGTCTCCCCACATGGATACTTTTTTATCGCCACAGTACGATGATCAATATCCAGGCATGGGAACAGAATCTGCAGTCATATCTCATTCAAATGCCTGTAGGTCTTTACAGTTGTTTCTGTCCCTTGCTCCTTCCCCACCCCCAAGATATAATTCCTATCTACACGTTGACTAGGTTGGCCAAGAAATAGTTTTTTTAGTGTGTGTCTGGTGGAGGAAGAGAAACATCTGTAAAACCTAAGCATCTCAAACGCTCCCAGAGAGTACATGAAAGAGGCCTCAGCTGGAAATCACCCTAGGTTCTCTTGCTCTTTGGAGATTTAGTCATTTATTTTTTAGTTGTCTGTATGTGTATGTGTATCTGTGTGAGTTCGTGTACACTAAGTGCATTGCTGTCCATGGAAGACAGGGCATTAGGTTCCTTGGAGCTGGTGTTGTAGGTGCTTGTAAGCCTCCTGATACAGGTGCTGAGAACTGATCCCGGGTCCTGTACAAGAGCAGCAGATGCTGAGTCATCGCTGTACCCCAAGAGCCTCTTATTGTTATGCTCATGCTTGCTTTTGAGGATGGGTGACCTTCCTCTTCACGAGTACATTATTTTAGTATGGTCTGCCTAGGGGGTGAAAAAAAACCAGTTATTTCACATCTTTCACAAGTTTTCTTGTTTTAACTTTTTAGTACTTTGTGTCAAAGCAGTCATGGGACATGTAAGGCTTTGGATGATGAAGAAAACTGTACTCACAATGGCTAACTGAGTAAAAAGGGAACTTAGTTAGAATTTAATCCTCCTGGAATTTTAACTAGGGACAACAACAAAAATATCTGAGATCCTGAAAATCACACTGTGACAGTTGTGTTTTACTCAGTGGTTGTTTGTATTATGAGAGAGACAAGGGCTATGAGAAAAAATCAGCAGCCAGGCCGTGGCGGCACACGCCTTTAATTCCAGCGCTGGAGAGGCAGAGGCAGGCGGATCTCAGTGTTCTAGGCCAACCTGGTCTACAGAGTGAGTTCCAGAACAGGCTCCAAAGCTACACAGGAGAACACTGTCTTGAGAAACCAAAACCAAAACCAAATCAAACCAAAACAAAGCAAGAACCCAACAAAACAAAACAAAACAAAACAGGGAAAAATCAGCATTTTTGCTCAGAAGTGGTATTGTCTGGTTTAATTCACTTGTAAACCTTAGCTCTCAGCAGTGCTTAGTGATACCAACAAGACAGTTTCCATCAAAGTTGTCTTCATTGAATTTTCACGAGCCTTAGCTCTTGGCAATTTTTAGTGATAACCAACAGTCAAGTTTGCATCAGAGTTTTATTTAGCTCTTTTTTCCCCACTGAATATATTCAAAAGACTGCTAAAGGGATTGAAGGCAATTATGAAAATTTGGCTTCCCGAAAGTTTGGGAAGTAGGGTAGTTGAGCTCAACTGTTTCTCTCCACCTCTCTCTTTCCATTTGTCTGCCTTGAAGCGACGGGCTTGTCCATCAGAGCTGTGGGCAGTGTCTTGCAGAGATTTCTTTCGAAGCTCTCTGATGTCAGTTTATGTAACCAGCATTTTGTTTCTGTTGGGCCCGGAACTGCTGGCTAGAGGTTCTTGGAGTCCTGGAGCTGCTTCCTGGGGATTCCCAGTTTCCTCTAAGTGTTGGTTGATGGTGCAGGGAGGTGAGGGCTGACACCAGTGGTATGTGTGTGTGTGCGCACACACACACACACCCTACCCCAACACACACACACACACACACACACACACACACACACACACACACACACAGAATAGGAATGATTGGATTTACCTTGGGAGACTGTTTAAAAAGAAATCAAATTTACGGAATGGAATGTGTTTTAGTTGCAAAGAGAAACTATTGTGATTTTTTTCTTGATGTATAGAGCTTGGGAGGGGTTGTAAAGGTTTTCAGATGGTCTTCCCAGAGCAGGAACATGAGAAAGGTTAGGCAGAGAGAAATCACTCATGCAAAGGGGGATAGTCTGTGCAAAGGCCCTGAGACTTGGTGAGTCTGGAACTTTTATTTATCCTAAACCTATGTGGATGTGTGTAATGAATGGTCACTCATACAAAGGGGTAATGGTTTGTCATAATGGAGAGTTACATGTTTTTAGAGCTTGAAGAGACTTCGAAGAACGACCTCCAGATTTTCCAGTTTTAGAAACTCAGGGTAAAGGAGATGATTTGCACCAGGTCATCCAGTAACTGATAATCAGCCTGGACCAAACAGCAGCTTTCTGATTACACCACTTGAGTTCTGGAAACTGAACTGGGGGGAGTTGTGCAAACAAGTAAGGGCACTCTACCTTATCAGATGACTGGGTGGTATGAAGTTATAGCAGATCCCAGCAGGATCAGCATGGAGCCCATGTAGTGGGAGAGCCAATGAATCCTGAGACATTGGGTTCAATCCCAGCTCCAGGGGAGGAGGGTGTGAGTAGGGGATGGTCTGATTGATGATTGCCCAGGTACTTTTGCTTAAGAATGTTGTCATCCGACAGGCGGTGGTGGTACATGCCTTTAATCCCAGCACTTGGGAGGCAGAGCCAGGTGGATCACTGTGAGTTCGAGGCCAGCCTGGTCTACAAAATGAGTTCCAGGAAAGGCCCAAAGCTACACAGAGAAACCCTGTCTCGAAAAACCAAAAAAAAAAAAAAAAAAAAAAAAAAAGAATGTTATCATCCTCCTACCTTTAAAGCCTTGTTCCTGTTAAGCACCACAGCCCCTTCTCTCTGGTTATCCTGGTCCTGGCCCAGCTCATCTTCATGGGACATTTTGGACATTCCCTGGGTAAATGCCTCCCTTCTTCCAAACTTCTGCACATTCATTCCTGTGTTATTAGTGCTCCTGTTTTCCCTGACCAACTATCAGTACGTGATAATTTCCCCAAGGCTCCAAATTGTTGTTTAATAATTTAAGCATGTCAGGCAGTACTTCACACCTATTAACTCAGGGAAGTTTCTGCTGTTGATGGTCTCAGTGATGTGATCAGAAAGTATGTAGGGAAAGCAGAAATGTCTTTAGACACTATTACATGGTTGCTGTTTTCATCTAGTTCCTTTTTGTTGTTTAGAGGACATCCATTATTTAAATTTAGAAATAGGTTGTTCTGGTTTTTTTTTTTTAAGTATTTACTGATGTTAATCTCTGCCAGAGTACAAAGTAGTTATTGTATACAAACAACCACCAGAAGACATCACATGACAAACCACATTTTGAATTGTTTTGAAAAAGTGGCAAAGTATATGCAGAAGGGACTTTAGAAGCACATGTGTCCCTCTGCAGCGAACACAACAGTGTGAATTGTTTTACTGTCTCCTGACACTGGTAGTTTTGGGCTTTGTGAATAGACTGTACCTCCAAGACAAATGGTCACGTTTAATGATTACCAGTGAAAACTGATACCTCTTTCTTAGCCCAACTGTACATTTGTCTTTCTGTTTTCAAGTTTTAAGGTTTTTTTGTTTTTTTAAAAGTAGCTCAGGGATGTCTCAAACTCACTATGTAACCTAAGGCTGCCCCACACACTGGATACAGGCACAAAATACTACTCCTTGCTTCACCATTTTCTTTTCATTTCAGAAAACAATCTCTAAAATTATCAAATATAAAAAAAAACCTGTTAAAAATGTGACAGTGCGGTTGTTTATTAAGTAAACAAGTGAGCAAGAAGCTGTTTTTAAAAATTTATTTATTTCATGTGCATTGGTGTTTGGCCTGTATGTGTGTCTGTGCGAGGGTGTTAGATCCCCTGGAGCTGGAGTTACAGACAATTGTGTTGGGAATCGAACCCGAAACTTTACAAACTATCTGGTCCTTCGTAGTCAGCTGTGGGGAAGACATGTCCCCCATTATTATATGGTATGAGGGAGGCACACGAGCAGGCCCCACTCTTTGCTGACGAGAGGGCAGCATGCACATTTTGATCCTCATTAAGGGTTGGGGTGTAACCTGCTGGTAGCAGAGTCACGTGCTTTCCTTTGTAATATGGGATTCAGCTCTCTTACCTGAGCATGGTGGAGGGCCAGTCAGTTGGTAAAGCATGGGAGAAATAGAGTTAATAGAGAGAATGACTCTGGTCCAGCTGAGCTCGCAGCCTGATGAGGCCCCATTCTACCTCTGTGGGCTCCTGCAAGTTCCTCACACTGCCTGGGCTCTGCAGGGGAGTCAGCCTGGCTTTCTCACCTGCAGTGCGTATTCCTCATCCTTGCGGGCAGGGTTGTTGGCGGGTGCTGGGGCTCTCTGATTACCCTGGACTCTCGGTTTTCCAGAGGTACTATGGTGTCATGGTGCCTAGGGAGGGTTCAGGGTTCCTTTCTATGAAGAAATTTGATATGGAGGTCCTTGGAGGTACGGAGGTTCTGCATATGTGCCCTTGTGACTCCATCTTATCAGCATTCCCATAAATTATGCCTGTCAATCATCCACCACTTTGTCACACTGATTCACAAGTGAAGAACCCAGGGACAGCCAAGTCAGGTGCACTGCCATTTGACTCTGTGCCTCAAGATGTCTGATCTCTCTGACGTGCACACTGACTGTTAAACCACACTGTGCTGCTCTCCACCCAGGGGGACTTCCTGATACATCTTCACTGACCACCTTGGCACATGCACTTCCTTCCGGTTCCCTTCCTCTGGCTCCGTATGGTGGACCTTGAGAAGGGCGCCCTGTGCCAGTCCCTTTACCCCTGTTCCTTAGGAAACACTGTGCATTATGTTTCTTAAGGAAGGATGCACTGTGGAAAGTGGCAGCTACCTTGGGATTTAAGAAAATTAGAGTTCAAGGTCCATTTGTGTCTACTCTTGGTTGTCCATTTGGACATTTTTCTCTTAGGTTGTCGGCCTTTTGTTTACTTTTTGCAAGATATAGAATGTGTATTCTAAATCAAGCCATTGTCTGTATATGCTTTATACATGTGTTTGGGGTTTGTGGTTTTCTAGCTCTCTTCTTCTGAAATTAAATTGCAATTTTGTATTTATTATTTGGTGTGTGTGTGTGTGTGTGTGTGTGTGTGTGTGTGTGTGTGTGTGCACGCACACGTGTGTGCTCATGTATATATTTCCTCTTATTGTGGTAAAATAAGCATAACCTAAGCTTACTATTGTAACCATTTAAAGGAACAAGTCAGTGACCTCACTGTTGTATAAATGCCACAAAGATTTAGTTTCATCAACCCAAACAGAAATTGTCCCCATTAAAAACAAACTCAATCCCCCACTCCTCTCAGCTCCTACCAACCATCAGCTTGCTTTCTGTCTGTGGACTGGATTGTACTGGATTTTGACATAGATAGGATTGCATGGTAAGTAATCTTTTGTTCATGTGGTAGTATGTGTTTATAGTTCATTCCTTTTTTCTGGCTACATAATACTCTGTTGTATGGATGTACCATATTCTATTGGTTCATATGGATAGATATTTTGATTACTGTTATATTTTGGCTATTGTGAACAGCTGCTATGAACATTCATGCTTTTGTGTCAACATAGGCTTTCATTTCTCTTGTGTATAGAAGTTGAATTGCTCTGCCTTAAAGAGCTATGATTACTCTTTGTTTATTGGTGCTGGGCTGGCTTTGAACTTGTGATCCTCCTTCTTCAGCATCTTGAGTGCTTGCATTACAGGTGTGTGCTATCACACCTGTGTTCAGCAAATCCTCCACCACTCTCGTTGCTCCTGTGTACCTGTGGCCTTCCTGGTGGCTGTGAAGTGTTGTCTCATTGTAGTTTTGCCTCAGGCAGACACTGCTGAGCGTCTAATCAATGGTTAGACCTGGTCTTTAGCTTTGTCAAGTTCTGGGGTATTGGTATTTCCACTGTGTCTGCTGTCTGATGTCCATCCAACATGATGTTGAGGACAGGGCTAGTTAAGGATGTTCTCAGAGACTCCAGCACAGTGGAGGGAGGAGGGTGTAAGGGGACGCCACTGAGGCTGCCCTGCTGTGTATGTGGGACACTGCAAAGCCACAGTGCCATTCACATGTTTGTCTGAAAAGGATTTAATATTGATTATCTATCCCAATTCTTTAAACACTATCTTTGAGGCAGGCTGTACTGTTTTAAGAGAAATTCTAAGCTGAGGGGACTTAATTAACCAGCTTACTGACTCCTAATTAGTGTCAAAGTGAGGGTTTAAATAACCCAGGTCTTTGTTATAGCAGAGTAGTGCGCTACTGTTCATCAAGTATTATGGATTGGAGTTTTCCTAGTCTACCCCCAGGCTTGGTGATTTGCAGACTGACAAAATGTAGCACACTGCTGTGTTCAAGACTGTCATTTGTTAAGGGAAACGATGCAGAGTCCAATGAAGAAAGGGAAGGCTCACATAATGAAGTCTGTGAGGAACCACAGTGTGAGCTTCCAAAAGCCTGCTTCCGGGG
This sequence comes from Onychomys torridus, assembly GCF_903995425.1. NCBI lineage: Eukaryota > Metazoa > Chordata > Mammalia > Rodentia > Cricetidae > Onychomys > Onychomys torridus. The sequence continues at coordinate 37,615,928 of NC_050452.1, forward strand.
GAGTCACCTCAGACATGCTTAATTAGATCCTGCAGTGAGTAGACTCAGTGCCTTCTTCCTTGTGTGCCCCCAACTCCAGACTTCCAGGTCGAAAACAGGCATTCAGAGAAACCGTTTTGTTTTTATAAAGTGTTTTAGCCCAGTGAGTCACTCAGAGCTGGGAACAGTGACAGCGTCCTCAAGCCTGCTGAAGACTAGCTGTCCATCATGGTGTGCTGCTGTCTGCCCAGGGACCAGATGTAGAAGGGGAGAAGTGCAGGTGGAAGGAGCTTGTCTCTGACATGTAGACAACTGGATGTTGTGCGGCTCTCTAAGCCTGCCCTCCCAGTTCCTCTGTGCGGAACAGGACTGGGCTTGGAAGTTTCTGTGGTGTTCCCAAGTGTGATGAATTCTGACTGCCTAACACAGATGGTCCCTAGTGGCTTCACACGCCTGACTCTGAATTCTTGGTGACTTTTTTTTTCCCCATGAAAGGCTTTGACCAGAACAGCTGAGCTCTGCAGTTTGTGTTCCAGAACCCCAGACACCACGTCTCCTCACATTTACTTTCTGCACTGGTGAAGTTAGTCTAAGAGAAGCTTTTTTTCCCCCCAGCCTGGCTTCCTCTGTGCCTGGGTCACGTGCAGAGGTAACTGAGTTCTTTGTGGGTGTCCAGTTGTCTGGGCACATTCCAGGGACTCTTCAGCGGAGGGGCTGTTCTGGGGAGGAGCCAGCCTTTGTGCCGAGAGGCCGCTCCCTTTTCTTCTGAGTTTCCATCACAGACTGAGGGTAAGGACACACAGGCAGCTCACTCCCTCTCAGTCCTCAAGTCAAGGGGAGACTTCTTTTCCTGCTGTGGTTTTTTAAATTGTTTCCCACTCCTTGGGTGTGAAGGCCAGAAGAAGTCTTTGTGAGCGTTGGGTAGAGCAGAGTTTCTGACTGACTTACAGAGCACTGGTCTTGACATCCAGTGGTCCTTGTTCACACTCAGTGGTTCACATGACACTGAGCAGGTCGATGCATCAGTGTCCTCAACTGTGAAATGGAGGTGGTGACAGTCACAACCTTATAGGGGCGCTGGGACACTTATGGAGGTGGTGACAGACAGTCACAACCTTATAGGGGCGCTGGGACACTCAGGTAAGCGATGCATCTGAAAGGGACATCAGTAAGTTTAGAGCAAAGCCTGGCTTGAGCGAGCCTCGAAGGAAAGTCAGTAATAATGGCTGTTGTGAACTCTCAGGACACTTTGAACCCATTTCAGTTCTGATTTGGAAAACCAAGTGCCTGGCCCTCTACCTCACATTCCTCTAAAGCTTTAATGATGCGTAGCTGAAATTGATTGCATAGTATTTTTAATCAGAAGTGGACATTTTAAGATTACTGTTTGAGAGAACTTCCCTGGTGTGTGTGTGTGTGTGTGTGTGTGTGTGTGTGTGTGTGTGTGTGTGTGTGTTGTGGGGGATGGGGAAGAGCAGTCTGTCCACCTTCAACAAACTAGTGTGTTCGGGGGGCTTCCACCATGGCTCATTGCCGGCTCAGTGAGATGAACCAAGTGGTTCTAGGGGTCAGGTACACATGAATAATTTCCCCTGCTTCTCCTGTCATGGGGACCACCCACAGTCTGCCCCCACCTTGTCTCTTCAGGTGGAGGCGGTAATTAGGAACCTGAGTGTAGATGCATTCCTGGGTTCCCTAAAAAGATTTCCAGGTCAGCACTGTGGGCCTGCTTCTTTTTTGTATGCACTCAGCTTGGGTTTGTTGATGTTGTAGAAATGCAGAGTTTAGCCACAGGCTCCAGTGCTGTTATCTTCTTGATACTTACAAAAATGCATTAGGTCTTCCTGTCCTGTGCTTTTCAAAAGCCATAGTTTTTGTTTTTGTTGTTGTTGTTGCTTGAGACAAATTTTCACTCTTGTTTGTAGTCTAGGCTGACCTCAGACTTGTGATTCTCTTGCTTCAGCCGTCAGAGGGCTAGGAATATAAGCGTGAGTCAGTCACCATGCCTGACTCAAAACCATTGTTCTTAAGAACTTTCTTTGCACACTGTCTGCTAATTCTTTACTTGATAACTGTCAAACCCATAGACAACAAACATATATCCACCCTCCTCACCCTCACCAGAATCAGATCATCGAGCTTTCTAATCCCTTCATCCCTTTTTTGGGGGGCAGTAGGTGGGCATGGTATGTAGCCCTGGCTGTCCTGGAATCCCATATGTAGTTCAGGTTTACCTCAGACTCACAGAGATCTACCTGCTGCTGCTTCCCAAGTGCTGCTATTAAAGCCACATGTCAGCACGCATGACCTCCACCCCTCGGTTCTCCTTCTTCAGCTGCAGGGAGGCTCTTCTCAATCCTACCTTCACAGCTGGAAGACTCCTGGGCCTCCTCGATGGCCCTTGCTCTTTGTACAGTAAATGCTTGGCAGCGTCTGCCCATGTGAGTTCCATGGCTCTTGTTCTGGTGGCTTCTTGTCTCCTTCAAAGACTATCCTTTCCTGACATGCTTCTCAAATGTAGCCCATTGTTCACTCTTGCTTCCCACCCGGCATGTGTCTGAGGAGACACTGTCTTTCCCACGGCTTCTGTTAGTATCTTGTCCTGATGATTGTCCCGATTCCTGCATTTCAGTGCCATGTACTCTGAAGTCTGGACTCATCTGGTTCTGTGATTCCACTTTCTGTCGATAGCTCAGCCCACCCATTTGCTCTTTATCTCTCCCAGCACCACAATCCAAGCCACCACTGCTTCTTGGGTGAATGCAATAACACTTGTCTGTGTGAGGACTCAGTTACCTGTTCCGGTGAAACCCCTGAGCAACACTGGTTACAAATATAGAAACTATTTTTCCTCTCTCCGTGTGGATGTTGGGAGTAAAGCCTGGAGGCAGCCATTCGGAACTCGCAGGGCTGGATCCGAACTAGAGATCTTGATTCTTGCCTTTCTTGCCATCATTCTAGCTTAGGTCTTTTACTGTGGCCTGCGAGGGCCACTGGTACTCTAGCCATCTTAACTGAGTGAAAGCTGAAAGAGGCAAGAAAGGCAGATGGGCAGGAGAGGACCTCTCCCACCAGAGCCGGCTCCCTTTAACAACCTTGTGTTTCCGCACAAAGACTTGCCATCAATCTTACTGGTCAGAACCGAGCCACGTGATCAGATCTAGGTGCAGACTCTTTCATTCCGGACAACAGCATTCCTACCTCAAAGTGGGAGTCATTAGTAAGAGAATAATGGGTATTGTGGTAGACAGCTAGCAATCTCTGTGCATGCTAACAGGCTCCTGTTTCCATTCTCCAGTCTGCTTACACAGTGATAAAAAGACAAATATAATTGTGTGCTTCCCTATGACTCATTGAGAATGTCACATTGTTCCCATGTACATCCCAGATGGATAGCCACTACCTACCCAGCTCTCAGGGATCAGCATCCCTTCTTCTTCTCTTCATCTCCCTCTCTCTCTCTCTCTCTCTCTCTCTCTCTCTCTTTCTCTCTCTCTCCTGAGTTCTGATCCTTGAATGGTGCCTCCACATCCCAGTATGGAGACTAGGCATTGGCTGTATTCTCTTTCTAGAGCACATCTCCCTCCCTGACTGACTCAGTCCTGTCCATTTCAGCCTCAGCACAATGAGCACATCTTCCCTAGTTCCTTTTCATCATTCCTGACTAGGTTTGGTTTCTCTGTGTGGAACTGGGATGCAGCTCAGTGCAGTGGATGTGCCCAGCATGCTGCAGACCCTAGGGTCAATCAATTCTTAGGCACCACCCACAACAACAATTCAACACCCAACATATGTGCTTCTCTATGTAATGGCATTTCCCACTTTTACTTTTTATTACTTGTCTCTGTTTTAACATGAGTAGGTTTTAGTTTGTTATCAGCATGATTATATTACTCTCTTTCTTTGCTGAATGTAGGATCTAGGACCGAGGGGGCCTGTGATAGACTTCTGTGTGTCACATCTCAGAAAAGAAGGATGAGAGAGAGCCGCCCAGCACGGGGGCCAGAGACACAGAGCAGGACTCAGAATGGTATCTGGAACCATTACTCTAAGCTCATTTGATGCTGCTTATCCTAAAGGGAGGTGGCTTCCCAGGGGCACATGCTGCAGGCTTTGGAACCAGCCAGCTGCTCTCATCCTCCAGCTGTGACAGTGGGCATTGGATCAGACTCAGAGTCTCCATTTCCTCACATGTCAATGGAGCAAGTACCGTCTCTGCAAGGCTATGTGTGTGTGCACATCTGGTGGAATATTCCAGATCCCTCTGTCAGGTTGGCTTAGAAGACAGGAAGATGGTGGAATCAGAGATGGAGGAGAACACCATTCCCCTCATCCCTTCCTCGATGTGCCTGATATATACTTTGCATAGTGAAAAATCAAGATTGGCTTCTGGCTTAGGAACAGAAGGGCTTGGAAGCTTTTTTTTAAGTTTTTTTTTTTTTTTTTTAAACAAATACTTATACAGCATGTAGAGGAGGGGGAGACCCCTCTTCTTCTCTGCTTATTTTAGTTTTTCTGGCTGAGGCCCTAAAAATCAGACTACCAAAAGATAAACACAAGAAAGCCAGTAATTCTTCCAAGTGCGTGGGCATCTTCGTAAGGAGAAGGAAGATGTAAAAATGTGGGTTAGAGCTGAAAGCTCATGTTCCCGGCTGACAAGCTGGAAAAAGGTGACAAGCTGGAGGGGCTTTGGCTAGCACAAAAACAAGGCTGGTAAAGGTGGCCTGCACGGGGCCTGCACGATTGTTAACTGCTTTTGTGTTGTGCAGAATTCCTGACAGAGAAGCTGGCGAGAGGAAAGATGTACTTTGGCCCATAGTTTCAGTCCATCATGGCGGGGAAAGCTTCTCCACAGCAGTGGGAGTGTGTGGGAGACAGAGCTCTCTTCATAGCAGCCAGAGCAGAAGGCAGAGAGCAGAATCTGAAGCAGCGCCAGGCTGTGACCCAAGACCTGGCTCCTATGACCCACCGTCACTAATGGGGCCTAGCTGTTGATCTACAGTAGTGGTTCTCAACCGGTGGGTCGTGAGCCCCACCGGGTGAGGGGATAGAGGAGCTGCGTATTGGATATTTATATTACAATTCACAACAGTAGCAAAATTACAGTTATGAAGTAGCAATGAACATTATGGTGTGGCTGGGGGTCACCACAACACGAGGAGCTTTATTAAAGGGTCGCAACATTAGGGAGATTGAGAACCCCTGCTCTATAGCCTTTCCACACAGCACAGCCTAATATTTAAATATGCACCCTAGGGGACATTTCCCATTCAAACCACACATGGGTCTTTGTCAGCTCCTTGACCAAGCTGATGTTTCCTCTTGCTGCGGTAGAAAGCCCTGCCCCCTCCCCGCCCCTCCCTTCAGGAAGAAGGCAGGCCCATGCACCTTTCCTGTACCTGCCTGCTATTTTCACAGTGCTTTTCATGGAAAATAGTCACCTTCCTCGGTGGTCTACGGGGGTGGTGCCCCCTTCCTGTAGGGCTCACTGTATGGCAATATGCTTTGTAAGTACAGACCTCGATTCTCATGACTGGGAGGTAAACACACTCATTCTCCTTTTCCAGAAGAGGAAATCAAAGAACAGAGAGGTCAAAGAACTTGCCCAGCGTCCCAGGCAGAGTCAGGAGCCAAGCACAGGCAGGGTGATCCCAAAGCTCAGAGCCACTACACTGTGCCACCCCTAGATAAGTCTCTGATTGCTTTCAGCTGGCCACATGGTGCTTTGCAGAGGAATCCAACATGTATCGGTGTTGATATTTGCCGGCATCCGAGGCCGTTGTTGAAGCTTGCCTGACTGGTATACACATACCCTTGAACTTTTACTGCTTCACTGAAGGAAGAGAAGCCTTTGGCCAAACGTGTCCCCTGCTCTTGGGCACTAAAGACTGGGAAGTGCTCATGGCCTCCAGATGAGTCAGTCAGTCCCGGTTCTGGTTGCATGCTGTAAGTGGAGGGCACTGAAGTAGCCTCAAAGGGTAAAAATAGCCCAGTCACATGAAGCCCCAGTCATCTTTTTAGAAAAGATTTGCAAAAGCCAAGGAAGTCAAGGTAAGCTGTTTAGTTGAAAACAACAGATGTTGAAGCTAGACGCGGTGGCACAGGGCTGTCACCCCAGAACTTGGGGAACGGATTCAGGAGGATCACTGCAAGTTCGAGTCCAGTAGCTCTGCATACTTTCAGGTAGTCAGGACTTACAGCAAGATCCTGTGTCAGAAAAACAAAAAAAGAAGAAGAAAAGACTAGATGTTGGTGGGTAGTGGAGAATTCCTGTTGTTCTCTTAAAACGTTAGAGATCTTGCTTCGTTCATCATGTCCCAAACCATACTCTCATCCCATTTTATTTGGTAAGACAGCTGAGGTTTGACACCAGCCCTCCCATGCGCCTTGTTGGAGTCTTGAAGGTAGGTATGAGAGACTTTCCAAGTCTAGTGTCGTAGGCTTTCACCTTTCCCAGGCCTCCTGTGGTTTTGAGAGTATTAGTAGCCTTGCCTTCTTCCAGCTTTGTCTGTTAACACTGCAAGAATTGGCTGTTTAAATTCTTCCTTCAGATTGACAAAGTTCTTGATGCTGTTATTCGTCACATTTTATAGCTAGGGGAGGAGGTGCAGAGAGGTTGAATCAGATGTCCCAGGAGACTCCAGACACTGGCCATCTCCCCCCCCCCGCCCCACTCTCAACACTCATTACAAGCACCCATTTCTTTATTCCTCTTCATCGTGTGTGTGTGTGTGTGTGTGTGTGTGTGTGTGTGTGTGTGTGTAGGGTGTAGGTAGTGGTGGTGGTGGTGATAGAATTCTGGACATCAAACTCAGGTCCTGGTGCTGACACAGGTAGTAGATACTCAGCAGAACGTCACCCAAACCAGAACTACCATGGTGGTAAGTGTACAGACTGCTGTTTGCATATGAGCAGGCTCAAACTGTACTAAGCAGAATCGTTTGAAATAACCACTACTGGATCATTTTTGTCCGATAAATATGGCAGTGTGTGATGGCTTAGTGAATTGGCAAGAGAAGCCTATTCTCTTCATGAACGCACTTAAAAGCTGATGTTTGATAGTGCAGAGGTTCTAGACATGTTCACTGGTTTTCTGAGAATAGCCTGCATAATTCCTCGAAGACATCCAGGCAGTTGCTGTGTGGGTGTGTGGGGTGATACCTCTGTTTCATTCAGCAGTGCGGAGGTGAAAAGAGCAGATGGATACTGCCACAACATGTGTGACTGATCCTCAGAGTACCTTGTTGGTTGGTGGCACTGAGACACTTCAGTAGAATCCAGAGTTCCTTAGTTAACAGTAGAGAACTTTGAACATGCTGGATGCAGACTGTTGTGTGTGCTTGGCCGCTAAGAGCAGTTGTAAATATCAGGATTGTTGGGTTTCCAAGGCTCACTTCCTGTTTTGAGTCCACTGTGCCTGTCACCCCAAGAACAGCCCAAGCTTTGGTGGTGGTAGTTAAGAAACATGCCCATGTCTCAGTTCTGGCAGTTGATTATAGACCCTTTCTGTATTCTCACAGAAAATTATTAAAAGCATATTTCAAATATCCTGACAGTGGACAGAACAGTACAATTAAGCAGCACATAGCATGCTTTCCTGCCTGTTACCTGTCCCAGCACCCAAACCCTATGTGGTTGTCTTGTGGCAATCACACCATCTCTTTTGCAGAGGCTTCAGCATATGAGCTCCACAGGACAGAGCATCTCCAGTGTAAGCAGGGGCATGGTGTTGGCACTACCTTCCTAAATATACCAACACAACTTCCTTGATGCCTTCAAGCCTCCAGGATGAAGAAGAAATTGCTTTAAAAATAGGTGTATCTATAGAATGTGTCTAAGTGATAAGGGGTGTTAAAAAAAATTCTGTAAGTTTCATTTTTTTTGGACACTAAGTGAAAGAATGTTATTGTAGGTAGTAGAAGTAGAGGGGCTTAGCGTTTCAGAGGGATTAAAGTCCGTGATCATTGTGGTGGCAGCAGGCAGGCAGGCATGGCGCTGGAGCAGTAGCTGAGAGCTCACATCTGAGTCACAAGCATGAGGCAGGGGTAGGAGTCAGGAGAGAGACTTAACTGTGAATGGTGTGAACTTTTGAAACCTCAAAGCCCACCCCCAGTGATGCATCTCCTCTAATAAGGCCACACCTCTAATCCTTCCCAAACAGTTCTACCTCATGGGGACCAAGCATTCAAATCTGTGAGCCTATGAGAGGCATTCTCATTCCAAACACCACACCCAGCTTTAACATATGCTCTCAGGAACCTGAACTCAGGTCCTAAATCATGCACTGTAAGCACTTAACTCACTGAGCCATCTCCCCAGACACAGCCAGTTAGTATTAGAAAGGCAGAGAACCCTGCAGATAGCTACAGGACAGTGCGTTTGAAGGGCAGGTTAAGGCTCTGCTTTTGCAATGCTCCTTCAGGCTTGGTTCAGTTTCACATAATTTGTACATTTAGTCAACACTTATCTGCATACCCTTGTATCTGTGCTTTCTGCTAGCAGAGAGGGCTTCCCTTCATGGAAGAACTTTCTAGGTATGTGTAGAAACAAAGTTCCAAACAAGCTGCGAGCTTGTACCTTTCTAGATAGAAACCTAGCCCTGGGGTGACCCCAGGGTAACACTGAAGGGACTACACAGGGCTGTCACTTTTTATCAGATTAGCCACTGGTTCTGGTAGGGATGCTAATGGCTTTCTTTCCCATGCCAAAGCCCCAGGTCTAGGCTAGTGTATCTTGTCTGAGTTGCTAGTTGCCTCTGCTGCTCACTTAGTCCTCAAATACCAGGCACACGCAAAGCTTAATGTAATGGGAGATTCTGTTCACGATTCTAGTTATTTCTACCTTCATGAAGATATGAATTGTTAGGAAGAAAAAAATACTGAATACATGAAGACAGACAGCCAGACAGCCAGACATCCCCATCATGGAAGCGAAATGCTACCTGTCAGTGTGAATTATAGAAGCCCAATCCAGAGATCTACGGGCCTATCTTCTCTTTTGCTGGTGAAGATGAAGGGAAGTGACCTGTACTGGTCTGTGACCGCCAGCTGCAGTGACAGAGAAGTATCCTGAGGGCAGTTATTGGGTCTGGGAGGGTTTTGATGGGACCGGTAGGCACAGTTAAATGTATCTCTAGGGACTGTAATCGCCTGCATCGGTGCAGTCTTAGGCGAATGTTATTCTGAGATTTTGGAAATGGAAGTGAAAGTTTTGCCATGAGTTTTTCAACATCCCATTTTTTACTGCGTGTATATTACTTAGCACTTGACCCTAGCCAACAGCCCGAGCAGCGATAAGAACGTGGCTTTAAAAGCCTTAGTCTTCACAGTGAAGCCACTCTTAGGGCTAACCACTAACTTGTTAATGTAAGCCCTCCCCCCCCCTTTTCTCTTTTAAGAATGGCATTTTATCAGACGTGAAGCACCCGCCGTAGAATGCTAGGCTGTAGTGTTCTTGCTCTACACCAGATCTCATTCGTATTCATCAACCACCAAATTAGAAAACCCTTTGCAGTTTATGTATTCTACTTTCCCTGATCCTGCAAGGGTCTGTATCCAATTATTTCCAGTGGACACAAAAAAAAGGGCCATGGCCACCCAGCATGTCCCTGACTTGCCCTAATTAATGGCATCTGCCACTCTGGGGACTTGTTCTTTGAATTCTGGACCAAGTGGAAGAGGAAACAGTTGCCCTTCTGAATAGGCCTTTGGGGGCTTATGTGAGATTTTTGGTAGACTGTGTCCCTCTTTTCCGTGGATGAGCAGATGGGACCTCTGTACCCTTCCCATATTGAACTTGAACAGCAAACACCATCTCTCTTAACCTGAGCAAACACCTGCTTGTAAAGTTTCCAAGGTCAATGGATTGTGTATATTTTGACCTCTGTTGTGATACTTTGGTGTCCAGGATTTTCCAGAAGGATATAGAGCCAGTAGTTTGAACATGGCTGAATAAAGCAATGACCAAGGCGAGGTTGGGATTAAAATAGACACAGATTGCCAAGGTGAAGTGCAGTGGATGCTGGCACAAGCTTTGGTCCTATGTATGTGTTGAGGACTGCAGGTTCTAGGAGTTGTCAATTGTGTCTCTTTAGTTAGATAGCCACATTTTATTCTCTCGCCGTAATAGTTCATATACATAACTATATGTTTTTAGTTTCTTTTGGGGGCTGCATTCTCTGGATGCCTCTGATGTAGACATGCTGTGTCAGCACCGTCTTTGGATTTGTCTGGTTTAGTGCCTTGACTAGGAACTGAGGCTGACTGGATCTGAAACTGTGTGGTGGCACTGGATGGCCGGATGGTAGAGTGGTGGTGAGTGTACCAAGAGTTCTTCCCAGCTGGAACTGAGAGAAAGGGTGGGGGAGTGTACATGCCACACAGTCAAGCAGCCTGTGAGCACCCAAAGACTTCCTACAGGAGAGATTTGGCTCCAACTGACTGCCATTTTATCACACCCCAACCCATTGTCATCTTTACCTCCCTTCATTTGTATTTTGTTCATATTTAGCTTGTTAACTTGTTTTGCTCTTATAACTGCACAAGCACTATAAGCATAAGACCTTTACACTCTGTGTTATGTCTGTCCATAGCCAAGTGATTTCAAATGAATGAAATGTATACAGCATTAAAGAATTCAGGACTTAGTTCAAATTTGGGCATGATTGTGACTTTGAGGTAATTATATTCTCTGTGGCTTGGTTTGTTCATGTGTAAAATGGTGTGTCCAGAGTTCTCATGTTATAATACTTTGAGGACAGACTGAAATTATCTGTGTACAAGACTAATGCAGTAGCTGGCCCACAGTGAGGGAATGTTAGTGGTGAATGCAGTGTGATTACCCTTCTTGAAGTGCCCAGACGTATTCGAGCTTGAGAAACCTGGTGTTGGGTGACAGTATTTTAGGTAAAAATTTTTTTGAGAGACTTGGGTTCACTTTTTGCTCAGCGTCTTGTGATATTCAGTTGACCTCACAACCTCCTCAGATACTCAGTTTCCTGGCAGCTTCCCAGAGTTTTTGTAAAAGATAATTTATGTTAGTGAGGGTTCTCCAAAGCATCAGAACTAGTAAGGTAAAAGTATGTGTGTGTTTGTTATGTGTATGTATATGTGCATATGTATGTAGGGGATTTGTTATATATTAAATATATAAGATTGGTTATAAGAATGGGCTTCTGTGACCATGGAGTTGAGAAGTGCCACGGTCTGCCCCCTGCAATCTAGAGATTCCAAAGCCAGTGATAATTTGGGTCAAGTCATAAAGCCTGAGAATCATAGGAACCAGTGGTGGAACTTTTCAATCTGTAGCCAGAAAATTGAGACCTAGAGGTGGAGAGGAAGGTGTGGCCTTAGTCCCCAAAGTGAAGAAGATGGAGCTCTGGTGTTTGGGGGTGCAAGAGATGGGTTTCCCAACTCAAGAACAGAGCACACCCTCTGGGTACTCTTTCTTGTGAAAACACCTAACAGAAGTCACTGAGGGAAGCAAAGACACGCTTTGTCTCATGGCTTGCATGCATCCATCATGGCGGCAGGAGCTTGAGGTCATGTTGCATCCACAGTCAAGGAGCAGAAAGTGATGGAGTCTGGCACTTAGCTCCCTTTCTCTCTTTCATTCAGTCTGGGATCCCAGCCCAGGAATGGTGGCATCTACATTTAGGAAGGGTCTTTCTGCTTCAGTTAGCCTAATCCAGATAATCCTTCACAGATATGCCCACAGGTTTTTGACCAAATACAGGACAAGAAGTAACTTAGAGGAGGGATGATGGATCATGGCTCATGTTTTAAGGGTACGGTCTATCACGGGGAAGTCACTATGGTAGGGAGGGCTCAAACCTGTGGGAGCAGGAGTGTGAGTAGAAGTAGAGACACATCAGAAGGAGGTTACCCAAGGCCTGCTCCCCACTTCTTCAGTGGGGCTCCACCTCCCAAAGGTGGCGTCATTAACCCCAGAGAGTGCCATCATCTGGACCTTTCAAACTGTAAGAGCCAGGAAGCCTGTCTCAGAGGCTGCACCCCTGCTTCTAACTCTTTCTGCCACCTAGTCGGTGTGTAGCTCTAGGCAAGTTCTGTTTTTATCTCGGTGTCTACTTTCCTCTATAAAGTGCTTTGGAATGGTACACAGGGGACTTAAAGCTTTGCAAAGCCCACGGGAGCTGTGCATGAGAGAACACCGCCCCCCAGCACAAGAAAGCATTACCGCCACAGTTCTTTGTACATTAGCTGTTGAGTCAACATCCAAGTGCGAGGCAGCCTTTCTAGCTTGGCATAGTCAAAAGTGAGTAGGAGGAGGTCTCACTTCCCCTTCATTTTCAGTTTTGTGGGCAAGAGCAAAAAGGCTACATCAGTAAAATGTACATGAAAAAATAATGATGTTGGTTATTTCTCGTCAGGCCCCAATATTCACAGAAATATAGAGTAGATTATAGCAATCATGAATTAATTGTGTTAGTGAAAGAAAATTTAAAGATCTATCTGTCTGTCTATCTATCCATCCATCCATCCATCCATCCATCCATCCATCTATCTATCTATCTCTATCATCGAGAGAGGGGCAGAGAGAGAGAGAGCCTTTCTTGTTTCTGATAATACTTCTCAAAGGCCCCTGGCTTCTCAGGGTTCCGGGATGGTTTTGAAGAGCTGTCGTACCAAGAGTTTCAAGGGGGACCAAGAGTTACATGGGACCAGCCATACAAGAGCACATGACTCTGACGATAACTTTGGGTGCCCCGTGAGTAACCTAGCGTGGCGGCAGGCCTTTTCATTCCTCAAGCTGCCTGACCTGCCAGGGGCACCTTGAGATGTGGAGGGAATTAGGCACTACTGTGCCTCCTGCACAAGCACTGTGGAGAGCAGAAACATTTGTCTACACTGAGGGTGGTACTAAGCATTTCCAGCTGTTTCCAAACGTCTGCAGCTGCTTATTCAATAGTCACTCAAACCCTCCCCAGCTTTGCAGGCTCCAACCTGATTGTCCTTTGCTTTTCTCTGTCATGGCTCATGGTGTCACTCAAACTCCATTTTACCACTGTTCATGCACAGCTGAATTCTGAGTTGAACCTCCAGTGTGGTAAGAACAGCTAATTATTAGCACAGGAGAGCTTCGGAGGAAGGGTCCACAGAACTTTGTGAGCGCTGAGAATATGGTGGGAAGAGTGATAAATGGTTTGGAGTATGGTATGTCCCCAACAATAATTACTTTTTTTTTTCAGAAATATGCCTTGTATAACACTCCTTGTTACCCATTGAGACTCCGTCAGGATAGACCCCAGTTCTTCAGCCTTGTATGTGAGCATTGCCTAATTTGGTCAGCATTGCCTAATTTGGTCTTTGGGTCATTTCCTACACTTCTGATCCACCCTGAGTTCAGCTATTGTGCATATCTTTCAGTTCCCCAAATGCTGTGAGCTCTTTTGTTTTTTTGCCGCCCAGTACTTTCTTTGCTTTCTCTAAAGAGAAACCGTTATTTATCCTTTGAAAACCAGGTCTGAATGTGACTTCCTTAAAACCCCCCAGCTTCTCCTAGCATCACCCCCACCCACTTCTAGGCTTTCTCATTCCCAAATTAGGAATCACCCCCTCTTCTACCCACAGCATTCCTGTGAAGCCTTGTCGAGACCCTCTGCCCTCTACCCTAACCCTGAGACTTTGGCACACAGCCCTGGGGCTGGCAGACTAAGGCAGTGAAGGAACAACTCAAAAGTATGTACATGTGAGTGCAGCTGTCCATAGAGGCCGGTAGAGGACTTCTGGTCTTCCTGGAGCCGGAGAGGCAGGCTGTGCGAGCTGCTCACTGCATGCTGGGAACCAAACTTGGCTACTGTGGAGGAGCAGCAAGCACTCTTAACTGCTGGGCCACTGCCCCAGTCCCTCAAACTTCCAGCCGTGGGACAGAAGAGAAAAATGGGGGAAATGAAGGGTTCCTGGAAAGAGAACGAAGCCCCTCATTTTGGGGTCATTTCCTGCTGGCTGAGAGTCCAAGAAATTTCAGCACAAGGGATAAAGTCAAGATTGCCTGCTGAGACAATGTCCTCCTAAGGGCCATTCATTCAGGGATGTTCAGATGAACGCCTCTCACTTAGGGTCAGAATGTCCTTGACCTTGATCATAACCATCAGCAGCACTCTTCTCTCATCCCTAAACAGTGCATCTCACAAATCCGTTTCATCGATAAAAGGAAATTCATTAAGAGGATTAAGCAGCTCATGAGCTCAAATGATTTTTATTTTTTATTTTTAGACTTAAATTTAAAACTTGTTTTTAAAGACAGGGTTTCTCTGCATAGCCCTGGCTATCCTGGAACTCATTCTGTAGACCAGGCTGGCCTCAAACTCACGGAGATCCACCTGCCTCTGCCTCCTGAATGCTGGGATTAAAGGCCTGTGCCACCACAGCCTGACTTTAAAACTTCATTTTATCTTTGGACTGTAGGTCATACCCTTTGAGCAGTGTAGCTGAGCCACAGTCTGATGCGGGGGCAGGCAGTCAGTGCTGCTTGCCAGCGGTAATTTGCCTTACCTGGCTGTCTGGCTGTCTCCTTCCTCCCTGACCCTCCATTGCCTTGGGCTTTTTGATAGCTGCATGCCTTGGGAAAGAGGACAGACCAGAAGAGAACCGTTTCTTCAGCCAAGGGTATACAAGTATCTGCTTCCCTGCTAGAAACTGAGTGGAACCCTCCCGAGCCAACACATGCTTGAATGTCCTCCTTCCTACCGTTCCCCAGCTATTCCCGTTTAAAGCTTAAGCGCATAGCCTCTCTTAAGGTCGTGTTATCCCTTGTCTCCACTTAGCAAACTTGTTACCTTTGCTTCACCCTGGCTCATGTGGAATTCTTTTCTGTGATGAAAGCAGGGAGCTGGCTTTCCCTGAATGCAGGTCCCCAAGCTCCCTGTGTTTGTGTTGACCTGTGTCTCTCCACTACCTCTGACAGTGCTACTGGAAGGTCTTGGGATCCAAGATACTAATTAGTACGTTAGGAGATTTTCATAGAGCGCACGTATAAATTAGTCCAGTATCAAAGTCATCCCCAGTTTTCTGGAAATAGCGACCTACCTCTGACACTGGCTGGCAAGAGCCCAAGGTTGATGCGATTGGAGATAGGTGTTTTGGAAGCAGAACACAGCTTCCTGTTGCAGGGGTGGTGAGAATAGTCTCCCAAGAGCAGCGATGTTGCCTCCGGGGGTTAGGGATGAGGGTTCACAGGACTGTTTGCTATTTCTAAGGTTTCACAGTGAACACATGTGACCCGCTAACAGAAAGATGATACTCTGGCAATTTCTTCTACCTGATAGTGAGTGTAGTCTTTAGGAGCAGGGTGGGTAACTCTGCCTGGCCAGGCATTGTATAGCAGGTTATTTACAAGGCCCCTGGTCACCTTTCCATCCTGCCTTGTGATGTCTTCAGTCACTCTGTCTGCTTTTGCTTTTTTATTTAGCAAATAAACCCAAGTCTGTTACTTTGAGCCAGACACTCTTTTGAGCACGTCTGCAGTGTTAGCTCATTTAACCCTCATACCAAGCCTGTCGGGAACTGATACTACTATTCCCATTTTACAGATGAGGAGAGTCTTGTAGGAATGTTATTTTCTTTGCATGGCTTGTTCATTCCCCTGGGGTTTCTCCTTCTGCTACCTCACTTCCGATATAAAAGTCACCATTCTTGGAGTACCTTTCTATTGTTTTGAGACAGGGTTTCTCTGTGTAGCCCTGGCTGTCCCATAACTCATCCTCTAGACCAGGCTGGTCTTGAACTCACAAGAGATCCGCCTGCCTCTGTCTTCGGAGTGCTGGGATTAAAGGTGTGAGACACCACACCTGGCCTTTGAGCATCTTTTTTATATGTAGCACTTAGTGCATGGTATAGTGACTTCTGTGTCAGTTTCTCCCACAGGGAAGCTGGAGTGGGCTGGTTAGTTTTGGTAGCTGTAAAATGGGTCTTACCTTGCAGGCTACCTGAGGGCTGAAGACTCCTGGGAGAGTGAGCGTTCCTTATTTTGTGATTTTTGTTTGTTTGTTGTTTTGGACACCACTGTTGGCACAAGGCAAATGCAGATTGAGAAACCAAGGGGAAAGAGGAGAGAAGGAAAATCAGGATGGCCCAAAGGCAGAGCCACTGAAGAAGAGCATGTTGCCACGCTTATGGTCAGAAAGCAGAGGCAGCCTAGCAAGTCCGCTGAGCTTGGTCATCGCTGACTTTTTAATTTTTCTCTGTGGTTGCTCCTAGCCAACTGTGGGGGTTGAAGGTTGCAAGTGGTCAGGGGAGTGGGTGGGAAGGAAGTGTAGGTTGAGCATTTAGTTGTTCTCACAGGAAGGAAGGAGAAGAATGAAGCCGTTGGCTGGCCCGAAGGAAGGAGCTGGTTTAGACGTCTAAAGGCAGAAGCAAATGTCTGGAAGAGAACAGCCTAGCAGCTTGTACTCCATGTAGCCCTGGTTGTCCTGGAACTAGCTATGTAGACCAGGCCGACCTTGAACTTGAACCAGGCTTAGAGAACTCCATGCTCAGCATCCCCATTGTCCACTCTGGGACTTGACTCCACAACCCTCTCACTCCTTGCTGGGGGGCATCCTAGGGCCCGAGGGCTTCAGCAGCAGTAGAGGTCCTCAGGGACTGTGTTCAGCTTGAGTGAGCGATGATCTCATCACCTGCAGAGTGAGGAGACTAGGGCTACCCCACAGGATGCTGTGAGCACAGAGCTGGCATGCATCTGTGAAATGTCAGCTGCAGTCTTTCAGCAACTGTGTCTTCTTTATCCTGTTTTTAAAAACAGGGGTTAACGTAGAGTGCCTCTGAGGTGCAGGAAGGAGGAGCCTGTCCTTGAAGTGGCTGTGGACCTTTCACTGAAGTGTCAGAGATTGTCCCTCCAGGGAAGGACAAGAGAGGGGGAATGCCTGTCTGGCAGTGTTGGTGGCCTCTGGAGGAGATGCATGTGACTGGGGAGCGGCAGCGAGGGCCCAGCTAGGTGTGGAGAGGACAGGCGATCTGCAGCCCACTTTCAAGGGACCAGGGATCGAAACGAAGGCTGATCAGAGTATCTGAAGGTGCAGGGGAGGGACAGAGGGAGGGAGAGAGGAAGGAGGGAAACAAGGATGAGGAAGGGAAGGGGGAGGGATGAATATTGGACAGCTGACAGAGAATATGTGTACTAGTGGGTAACAGGGAAATAAGGCTAGTGTGCTAGGAGCTGCTGATTGACGGCCTGGAGTGGGGCAGATGTGAAGTCCCCCCACCCCAAGACGGGGTCTCACTCTGTAGCCCAGGCTGGCCTCGAACTCACAGAGATCCACCTGCCTCTGCCTCCCGCGTGCTGGGATTAAAGGTGTGCTCCACTGTGTCCAGATTGTGAAGTCTTATCTTTGAAGATGTCATGTCGGTTTTGGGGCACAGTGTAGAGAGGACAGAACACAGCTGTGGCTGGGGAAGAGACCGCAGAGTGTTGGATGAAATCATTTTCTTTCTGACTTTTTAGTTTTTACTTTCGTACTGTGGATTGAACCATAGGCCTACCATAGGCTAGGCGAGTGCTCTGCTGAGCTACACTGGCCTTCTCCATACCCCTCCTCTGTGCCTTTTTCTTTCGCTTTTTTAAAGATAGGTTTCATGTAGTAGCTCAGGCTAGCATTCAACTCTCTGTCTAGCCCCAGCAGTCCTTGAACTTTTGATCCTCCTGCCTCAGCTGCCTGAGTGTCTAGGATACAGGCCTGTGCCGTCAGGGCCAGCTTAAAGAAAATATTTTCAGTGGCTGATTTCGGGGTGGGCAGTTGTGTTCTTTCTTACTCTTCTTTTTTATATACATATTTAAAAAAAGGTAACCCTAGTCTCTGGAAGATTTCCTGTGTGCAATGCATCAGTGTATTATTTAGTAAATGTTTTATACTGTATTTGTTGTTAGATTTTCATGCATACACATTTCTGGTTCCTTGAATGTGTTTTTTGTATTATTATTATTATTATTATTATTATTATTATTATTATTATTATTTGGATTCTTCCCTGGAATCAATTTCCAGGTATGAAGTTAATGTGCTCAAGGGTATGGGTGCGTCCTCATAGACTGCTGGCAGATCTGCAGTAAGCAGGGAGACTGGGAGGTTGATGAGGAAGTCCAGCTTCCACACTATTGTAGAGGCTGAGTTTTATGTGCTTATGGGCAGCCCACTTCCCATCAGTGATCCTGAACTCTGCACTGGTCCAAGGGAGGCCCCTCCATATAGGAGGAAGTGCGGTTGGTTAGAGTGTGTGTCCGCGTCTCGGCAAATGGAGTACTGTGTGCTTGGTCTTTGTTATTCTTTTAAATGAATGCTGTTGTTAGGAGGTGGAACAAAATATGTGTCTAGAGGGGAAGACGGTAATGAAAGGGCGTCTGTATCTCTGTTTCAGAGGATTTGTTCTTGGCTTTTGAAGCAAGGACAGAACAAATTATCATTAGAAATGGAAGGATCTAGTGATGTGTGTGTGTGTGTGTGTATAGGTCTGAAGATAGCTTGTTTCTCAGTAACTGCCTCCCTTTTTTTTCCCCCATTGGCCTGGAATTTGTCACTAGGGTTAGGGTTAGGGTTAGGGTTTGTCGCTAGGCTAGCTGGTCACTGAACCCCAGGGATCTGCCTGCTTAGCATCAGGCTTACAAGCACCTGTGCCTGGCTATTTCTACATGGCTTCTGGGGCATCAAACTCAAGTCCTTATGCTTGTAAGGCAAGCTTTTTACCAACTGGGCTATCTTTGTGTTTGTTATTGTGCCTTCTCTGAAGCAGTAATCTTTTGAATCACTAATTCCATCCTCAAATGTAATTATTAAATAGTCTTATGTCCTGTGGTGGTGATACACCTCCTTTTTTTCTCTTGTCACAGAAAAGATACAGAAAGGGGTTCATCGATATTTCGAAAATCAAGTGTGTGGAAATAGTGAAGAATGATGATGGTATCATTCCCTGTCAAAATAAATACCCATTCCAGGTGAGTTGGCAGCCTTGAGCAGCATGGTGCCCGTGTTGGTTTTAATGCGGCAGGGCGCAATGTTATTCATTAAGCGGCACTGTTACCATGTGAGAAAAGCCACAAGGCACAACAAAACCCACTATAAGGGTTTTATTAGGAGAAGGGAGGGACTGGAAAGAACGTGACCAGGCCTCTGGAAGACATTCCCCTGCACACCCACACATGGGCTTATAGAGCTACGCCATGCAGGCATATAGATTGCATGATCACACTGTGTGCATATTACATGATCACACACTGCTTGGATTATGTAGAACGTAAGACCCCTTGCTTGGCTACTGAACCTTGCATGTGTGGTCATGTAGCCGGGGGAATTCCAACAGCCCACCTTTGTCCTGTTCCCATTTGACATGACAGGTCCCAGGTTTGGTGGCTGATCTGGGTCTCCTTTGTCATCTTCATAGTCATAGTTGTCCTTGCCTCTCTTCATTAACTGCTTAAGACTTTAGTAGCCACTTTGTTTTTGTTTAGGCCTCTGTAGCCTACCACTGATCCCGAGTCACTGAACCCCAGGTCTCTCCTGTGGGTCACTTTAACCACAGAGCACAGACCAAAGCCCACTGGAATTTTTCCCTGAACTTGAGAAGCTAGAAAGTAGCAAGAATGACTTACTTTCAAACAGAAATGAGATGAAAGGGCTTCTTTTGATGGAAAAGGTAATAGTAGCAGTATATGTTGATAAAACTATATGACAATCCTGTGCTCTACTGGTCTCACTTAGGACCAAGGAAAGTGATGCTCACTAATTGTAAATGACTCCTTTAGAACCACATTGTGAATAAAAAAAAAAAAAAAAGTCAAGGATGTGCACTTTTTAGGAAGGGAAAAAAGCAAGTTCAGGTAATGACTCATCAGATGACCTAGGAGAGATACAGGATGAGGCACCTATGTGGAAAACAGTTAGGAGAACATGGTTGGGTCTTGAAGGGAGAGAGAGAAGATGGGCTCTGTAGGTAGTGCAATGGCGCCCTGAATGGAGAGAGAGACTTCGCAGTTCTGTATAACAAAGGGGGTTTCTGACTCTTACAGGTTTTCATGGGATGGGTGTGGTGTGAACTGTGTGGTTTGTAGACGGAAGGAGACTGGTACCCTAGAATCTTCCCAGACAACCAAACTGCCTGAGATGTCAAAATTAGATGTTTTTTTTTTTTAATTCAGATTGAGAGTAGTATTTCTAGAAATCCTTCTACAAATACAAAAATGTCCCATGTTACCAAGGTAATAGATAGAGTTACATCTGCTCCATCAATAGAGATCCTGGCTGCCCTACAAATTAAACCAGGAGGCATCTGTAAAGTGTTTAGACCAAATTGGGAAGTCAATAAATTAATACACTGAACAGATTATTATTAGAACAACACTGTAGATTTCGGAATGGTCCAAGCCCAAGCTTTTCTTTCTAGATATGTCTGCCAATTCAGGCTGACTTTCCTGGTATACTACAATTCACTATTTAGTATAGAGCTGGCTGTACAGACAAAACTGGGTAAGGTATGAAAGCCATCTAGCAGGGGTTGGGGATTTAGCTCAGTGGTAGAAGGCCCTGGGTTTGGTCCTCAGCTCCGGGGGGAGAGGGGGGTGTAAAAAAAAAAAAGCCATGTAGCAAACATGAAATCATCTCTCAGTGTCTTCGTTAGCACATATCTCTGGTACTGCCTCTCATGTTCTTTCTTGTAATACAGCACTTCTAGATGTATCTTAGAAGTGAGCTCATGTTTGATACATCTTTGTATTTTGGGTAGTCCCACCAAAATGTAGGTGTTGACATGAATTGGGAAGGATTTACCTATTAAACTGGGCAAAAGACAGCTGTGACCAATGAAATCATGGCTTGCTTCTCAGTCTAATGGGTACTGGCCTGGTAAAGGGAGGTTTATAATAGAACACATTACGTTTTAGTCAGTCAGAGTGTTTCTGCCTTGTGACTAACCATTAGGGATAATATCTCAGAGCAATGGCAGGATTCCTAGGTTAATTTCCAAGGCTTATTCGTATTAAAATACAAAATAAGACTCGTCATGCCTGCTATGTGAGTAGTGCCTCCTGAAGTTATACAGGAGTGTAGGTTCTTGGCTAGGCCTTTACTTTCTTGTCTATAAAATGGAAATGCTGATCTCTTGGTGGATTGAGTTGACATCTATAAAGCCACAGCCTAGATCTGTAAGACTTTGTACTTATTGAAGATGTGTACTGCATTCACTGATGGGGCAAAAGGACAGGACAGGGGTGATACTGAAATTCACCCCAAATATTATTTAGAAATATACTGGGTTAGAATAAGCCCCGAGGCACCAAGTTTACCCACAGAACTTTAGTTAGCTAAATTGAAATAAACACCAAGATCCGTGAAGCATCCTGATAGCTGTCCATATCTGTTTTCCTCTGTGAGGATGCCATCCTGGGTCTGGGCAGTTAGTAAATGCCTTGAGGACCCGAGTCATACACATCTCAGTACTCACATAAAAAGAGCCAGGTGTGGTGGTGCGTGCTTGTAATTTCAGTGCTGGGGAGGTGGAGACAGGCAGATGCCGAGGCTTGTTGGCCAGCCAGCCTAATCTACTTGGTAAGTTTTAGAGACCCTGTCTAGATAAATTAGGTAGAAGGCACCTGAGAGACAAGAAAGACCCAAAGTTGTCATCATCTAGTCTCTAACACACACACACACACACATACACACACACACACACACACACACACACACACACGGGGGGGGGGGGGGGGAGTTCTCATAATCTATTGTAAAACATATATCCCACTTAATGTTGAAGTTAAGAATTAGATGCTCTTTTGTAACTAAAAAGTCTAGTTTCTTTGGAAACTAGATTTCTGAAGTAATGGATTTGCTTTCAATGTTCTGGGAATCATGTATTAATGCTTGTAGTACCAGGGCTCTGCTGGACAGAAGTGTTGTGTCGCAATACTGTCACTGGTTTCGTCTTTTGTTTTTTTCTAGGTTGTTCATGATGCTAACACACTTTATATTTTTGCACCTAGTCCACAAAGCAGGGACCGATGGGTGAAGAAGTTAAAAGAAGGTAAAAACTCATGCATTCTGTATAATTGTAGGATATCACAAAAAAGACATATTGCTAATATAGCTCTTGCATTTATAATCAATTATAATGAGTATCTCTCCAAGGACAGTCAGTCCTGTGAAGTGATAACACAGTGAAGACAGATTTCCCCTTTTAAAGTCTCCTTTCTTTATAGCCGAATGCTTTTTTTCTAGTAAAAGCATACTTCCATGTGTCACACCATGTGGTTGAAGGTGATAAAGCATGAGCTTTTAGAATGCCAGAATCTGTATGTCCTGAGAAAGTGCCTGCATCAAACACTTGGTGTGGATGGAGTCGCGTTTTCATGGTGAAGTGCTTAAATGGACGGTTTGTCTTGCCCAATACTCCTGTCTTTGATGGAACACAGCGGGAGTGGGCATTGACCCAGCGTGGAGTAGCAGTGATTCACTTCTCTTCACGTGCATGTTTCACCAGTGAAAGGGGACAAAGAAAGACAGCCATCTAGCTTTTCTGAAAACAGAATAGGTAATGTCCCAATGACATTCTCATAATAAGCATGTTGGCTAAGGAAGAAGTAATGATGGACAGTTACTCACCACAACTTTAGTTTGTTTTAGGTCTCTAACCATTCATGTGTCTGCAAATTACAGAAATAAAGAACAACAATAATATTATGATTAAGTATCATCCTAAATTTTGGACAGACGGAAGTTACCAGTGTTGTAGACAAACAGAAAAACTAGCGCCCGGATGTGAAAAATACAATCTTTTTGAGAGCAGTAAGTATTCATCTGGTTCTTTAGTGGGATGGACTCAGGATGACCGCACTATTGGTGTTGGAAGAAGTGATGGGGTTTTGGTTCTGATCAAGTAGAGCACACTACCCGGAAAAGTACAAATGCAAGGTAGTTATAGCGTCTAAGACTGATAGTGTTTCCTTAGCAGCGGGCCCCAGACCGGCGAGGCCTCTTTGGGGAGTTTTTATCACAACAACGAGACCACTAAAATGAATCAGTTAAAAGTGTGGACTACAGTTGGGGGTGCAGGCCTGTGATTCCAGACTCAGATTCAGGGCAGGAGCTTAATTCTTTACCCAGGGCCCTTATAAACCCTTGCTGTGAGAGGCTCTTAGTTGTGAGTGAAAACCAGAGACCAGAGCTACTAGTGCTGAGGAGGATGGGACGCTCCAGGCTGTCACCCTGCGCTGTGACTACCCTGTGAATCGGCAACTTGCAGGGAGGGGGAGAATGGCCATTTGTCAGGGCTGTGGCATGGAGCAGGGACAGCTCTAATTTGGAGTTCCCCCACTTTTCTGGGTAGTCATCCTGACATTAACAAGCAAGACCCAAGCTTCCAGGCTGCTGTTATTGCCTACCTGGGTAAAGTCCGCTCCGACTTGCTGGAGAAATGACTGAGAAGTTAGTTAGTTAAAGCTAGTCATTTGTTAGTCTCTCAGGTAGTGAAACAGGCAAGCAGCTGGCCCAGAGTTGGCAGGTTGGTTCTGCAGTGGCTGTGGAGATTATTCTAATTCTGCTACTCTTGCTTCTTCAGCCATTGAGTGGGGAAAGATCCAGAATGCCCACAGAAGGTTTTTATAGGAACAGGATCTAAACATGGCCCACTCCTTTGATTAGAACTTCCTCCATGTCTACTGTGTGGGTAACCATGTACCATACCAAACCCAAGAGGGATAGACTGATAAAAGTGATGCATTTCTCAGTGCTATTATTATGGTGGTACCACTTTATCTACAGAGGATCTGTACCAAGTCCCCCAGGGTACAGGTCATATTGAACCCTATGTATACTGTTTCCCGATACATATATACATACATACCAGTCATTGAGTATAATTTATAATTTGGAAACAGTAAGAGATTAACTATAACACCTATCAATAGAATAAAATGACTCTAATAACATGCTGTAATAAGTTATTACACACAATTTCTTATTATGTTGCAGATTTTAATGACATTAGCAATCTTCTTTTTCCTTTCCTCATTAAATCGAGACCTCTCACCTTTTCAGATCAAGGGTCCACGTTTCGGCTTCCCTTTGGTGTATCCCAGTGCCAGCATTGCTATTCTTGCATTTGGGGCCATCCCTCAGTTAAAAATGTTTGATGTGCTGTGATTATACCACCGCGGTTGGTAGGAGAGCCGAGATTATAAAGTGACTAATGGCCCGGACAGTGGATGCAGTGTGGACGTGCTGGATGAAGGCATGATTCACCTCCCGGGAGGGTGGGAGCCAGACAACCTGAGATTTTTGTCACATTTCTCAGCAAAGTGTACAAATGAGAGCTTGTGAATCGCTCCATTTCCCATCTTCACACCGTGGCTCACTGGTGCAACTCCAATTGTGGAATGTGAAGCTGCAGATAAGGGAGCACTCTACTGTAACCTGATTTAGGCATTTCTTCGTCTATTTTTCCGTGATGCTAAAGACTGAAGCCAGGGCCTCACACTGCTCAGCACTCACTCTGTCAGACCCCAGCTGCAGTTTAGATTGTAGCTCACGTAAGAGCCAGGGTGATGCTGTCTGGGGAATCCTGAGATCATGACGCTAGGGTCTGTTGGGAATTGGGCACAGTGGTCCCCTGCCTAGCGCTCATTCCCCACCAGTGGTATCTTTTCTCCATCAGTTCTTGTGGAATAGCATTGTGATCAACATGTATTGGCACTTTCAGGTATAAGAAAAGCACTGCCCCCGGCCCCAGAAACTAAGAAGGTGAGTGGTCTCCGCCTTTATGTTAAATCCTTAAGTTCCCTGCTCTTACAAGCCTGTGTGTTTTAGAAGGGTTTGTGGTTTATTGGCTGTATGTATGTTCAGCCATGCGATAATGCTTCCTCCCAGGACCACTTTAGAAGCAGGTGGGATAGAACTCATTGGAATAGTTCTCCATGTCAAGGCTATTAGTTTAGTTCTTTAGCTCTTGTTGGGGTCCTGTTACCTTTTGGCAGACTGCCTTCAGGAGTCATTTGAGAGGTGTGACATTTTAAAGGACTGTTTCTGTCTTAGGAGCATGGCACAATAAAGGAGTGGCTTTGGTGATTTAATGATGTGCCCACGGAGTGGGATACGGTGGAATAACATGTAATCTAGACCCAGTTAGTACCTTAGCCAATAAGAACCAGGGGTGATCGAGTGGGTTACTGAACTTTGGGTGGGTTGAGTCAGCTGTAGCTTAAAATAAATATGTTACTTTGTGGTAGCATTGTTAAAAATAAACCAGAAAACATGTTAGATCCTAAGCGTGTGCTTTATACATTGAAGGCATAAAGAAGTGCACGTTGCTCTGAGTGGGAGATCTGTTGAAAGACTCTGTGGTGCACTGTTCTCCCAATGCCTGTGGACCTTTATAGTCTACCTAGGGTCTCCTCGTGGGTTGTCATTGCCTCGCTCTCTGGAAAACTATCCCTGACCTGAGAACAAACAAGAAATCCTCAAACAAAACCCTTAGAACAGTCAGGGCAGGCTTTGCCCCTCCCTTCAGTCTTGAACTCTTAAAAAATAAGTCCAACAACACCAACATTGTCATGGGAGGGCTCACAGGTTTCACTAGGTGGGTTAGACTAGACTTAAGCCTTTACACTGTGGTGACATGTGAGTCCTTTATATTTTGCTGCTGGGCCTCATGATTAATTTCAAATGAAAGCTGAACTTGCCAATGTCGTGTTCTCTGCATAGAGAAGACCTCCTCCACCAATTCCCCCAGAAGAAGAAAATACTGAAGAAATAGTTGTAGCGATGTATGATTTCCAAGCAACAGAAGCACATGACCTCAGGTTAGAGAGAGGCCAAGAATATATTATACTGGAAAAGAATGACATCCATTGGTGGAGAGCAAGGGATAAGTATGGGTAAGTGTTTCCTTTGTGTGTGACTCTCAATGGGTGTGAGTGATGTGCTGAATGAAGTGTGTGTGCACTGTAATTGGTTAAAACAGACCAGCTCAGCCAGCCACAACTTTAAGTCAACCATGAATTTGCAGCACTGTGAGGTATACTTTAAGGGTTTTTAAATGTATTTTTGTTATTGATGGTGTGTGTGTGTGTGTGTGTGTGTGTGTGTGTGTGTGTGTGTGTGTGCCCTCCTGCCAAGATGTGGTCAGAGGATAACTGTGGAGTCGATTCTCTCTGCCAACCTTTACATGGGATCGAACTCAGGTTGCTCGGTTTGTGTGGCTGATGCCTTTACCCACTGAACCATCTCACCAATCCTGAAGTGTATCCTCAGTGACCACTCAATAAGTGAAAATTAATCAGTTACTTCTTTCCCGGGGTTAGAATACATTCTACTTAGTTTTCATATACTGGTCATTTAATCTGAGCACCTTAACTTTGGGAGAAATTACTGTTTATACTTTGTCTCTCTTCAGTAAAAAACTATCCCATCTTCCCTCCCTCCCTCCCTCCCTCCCTCTCTTTCTTCCCCTTTCCTCCCCTCCCCTTCCCCTCTCCTCCTTCTCTGTGTGTGTATTCTTCTAAGTGTGTACACTTAGCTACAGCCTCCTAAGAAATAGTTTATTGTAATTCTCTTCGTCCAATTTCTCCCTCTTTTTCTCTCCCTGTATACTCACAGTATGATGGAACAACTTCGTATTTGAACTTGTCTTTCTCTCTATAAATGTGCATATAGGTATTCATGTGTATAAAATACATGTATATGTATATACAGCAAGCATTATTTGTACAGGTAACTTAGGACTTAAGGGGCGTGACCACTGGTGTGTACCCTCACACCTGACTTGGATGTGCCTCCTGTGTCTTTTGTGTTTTCTTTCACAATAGTCCTTTCCTCTTCTCATTTTTTTTTTCAGAGCTGAGGATTGAACCCAGGGCCTTGCGCTTGCTAGGCAAGCGCTCTACCACTGAGCTAAATCCCCAACCCCCTCTTTTCAGTTTTGATCTGATGAGAGAAGTTTATTTACCTTATAAAATGAATCGTCATCTATATTACGTGGACTGTCCCCTTGTTGGACTGTCTGGCATACCTCTGTGTCATCTTCTCTTTTGTAATCTGGTGGTTGGAGCGAGAAGCTTGGTCACCTCAAAGATGACCTCCAGTTGTTCTGTTGTTAATGGTGCTGAGGGTGCTCATGGTTTAGGAGCTGGCCTGATGGACACATCATACGTTCCTCTTGACATTAGCATCCACTAATGGTGGCTGCTTGGACCCATTCTTGCCTTAGGAAGTACAAACAGTGCCTTTTCTAACTCCGCCACCGCCACACCCACAGCTGTTAATTCCCGAAGGATCTGCCTCATCAATGAGCTGTTAATTCCTGAAGGAAATGTCTCATCAATGAGCGCATTTAGTTCTGGCGGGACTAAGGCAGGTGCAGCTGATCCTTAAGTCCCACCATGTTTCAGAATGAGTCGAACTTCTTCTGATGGTTACAGTGGTAGCCAGAGGTTTTTCTTAGTGTCGTGGATGCTTTTGTGTTAGGTTTTGATCCAAAGTAGCCATTGTTCCGTTTGCTTTGAGCTGAGGACCCTGTTAATTTTTCTTTGCTTTCTGGCTCAGTAAAATAATTCAAGTTCACCTTGTAGTTTTCCTCACTGGGCCTGCAGTTTGACATTTCCCCCAAGGAACTCTGCCTCTGTTCAGTCAGAAGCAGTGTTTTACAGGTAACAGGTGGAATTCTGGGATTCTGTTTGTTTGGTGTATTGTCGTTGCTTCTAGGCTTCTGTGGGTGCAGTGAAGCTAATGCGCATGTGCATGCATGCATGTATGTGTGTGGGAGTGCTTACATGCATGTGTATGATGAACTTTTACTAAAGATTCAATACCAAATAGAAGATTATAAAGCTTCTAGTTTAAAGAGAAAATTATACATGAGCATTGTGGCTCCTACCAACATAGAACTGTTTCTTAAACTGTAGTGGAGTGTACATAGGAGTCACCAAGGGTAAAATAGAAGGTTCCTTTGTGCCACACAAGCCTTCCCAATTCAGAACTCTCAAGAATATTCCTTTTTAATAAGTTCCTCATGGTATTGATGCAGAGGGCATAGACTACCCTTGGGATGCTGTCCTGCAGAGCTTGCTGAGGTAGTAGAGCAGCTGGTGACTCAGTGCAACACAGACTTTTGTGATGTAGTAGTTTCTTTAAGACATCCTTAGTAATGATAAAGTCTTAATCAGCATCATGGAATATTGACCATGATGGAATATTGATCATCATGGACTATTGGAAAGACCTAGAATTCAGCTTCACACCCTGATGCTGACTGACTTTGGGAACTGAGAGATCATCTAAATCTAGGTTTTGGTTTCCCCATGAGAAAATGGGTATAATAATGTCTATACAGCTATAATCTCTGTAAGGATCAAATATGGACATACATTGTAAAGTACTGGACAATACAGTTATATTGAATTAATGAGATAGCTGGGTTTTCATAGAAACTTCAGGTCATGTGCTTTAGAAAAACACTTACCTTTTCCTTAAACAAAAATTAAAGTCGTTTCTGTTTGTGTGCTCATCTTAATTCTAGGAGTGAAGGATATATCCCAAGTAATTATGTCACAGGAAAGAAATCAAACAACTTAGATCAATATGAGTAAGTAATCATTTACTTTATAAGTGTGGAGAACCAAAAACCAATGTTTTCCTAATTATGTAAGACATTTTGATGATTAAGGGATAACCTAATTCTTTAGAATGTGCCAACATACCCTCAATTCTGTTGTCTGACTTAGTGAAGACCCAAGTGTTATCTCTCTATGTCATTTTCCTTGAATATATTGTGTGTGAATGTCATTATATAAGCAGGCACAGTTGAACTGGGTTTGAACAATCACAGCTCAGCTGAGTCTGAAATAAATATCATTGTTCATTCATTTAAGGTAAGGGAACAACATTTCCCAGAGGAGCCTTTAAAAGCGTTTCATTGTTTCTTTTTTTTTTCAGATGAAAACAACAGTCTATGATTAGTTTTTTTTAAACTTTGAAAATAGGAAAAATGTTATTAAGAAAATATTATGAACAAGAGTTGACCTCATCAACATTAGTGATATTTTTCTTTTCTTTTTCCACTAAGCAGTGAGTGCGTTATGCATTCATATTTCTTCCTGCCATTACACAGTCTTTGAAAATATTTTCATAACTGCACTATTGCTCATTCAGTCATAAATTTACAATACATTTACTGAGTTCTTGGTATTGATCTATTGTCTGGCAAGGCCCAAGGGCTACAACCTGTATATGGACTCATAATAATTGACATAATTGTTTCTTATCTGGGAGGTATTGGGTTGTTTCAGGTATCCTTGCAATAGTAAAGTAATGGGATAGCCTCTTCTTGCTGTCTTCAGCCATCTCTCTAAAATCTACATCCTGGGAAGCCTGCATGTGTGAACTTTGTTGAGTTTCCTCATGCATGCTATCTGACCACTTTGCAGAAAAGCTGAGCTTTCTATGCCCACAGACAGTGCATAGCCAGATTTTAATGCATGACCCATAGGTATCAATTCTCTTGTGGTTTTCCTGAGGTAGGATGTGAATATGACATCCACTTCCTTAAAACTACAAGCTGTTGCTCTGCCATCTCACTGTGACGACATGAGCATACCTCAAATTCCAGAAAAAGACCAGTAGGTTGTTGCTCTGGGTGTCTGTTTATCTTCTGAAAGCCACAATGTAGCCCTCCCAGTTTCCTGCACCTGAACCTTTCCTCTCTTGCTCTTCACTTTGAAGATGTGAAAATGGATCTTCTGTTTTCTTGACAAATCAAAAATTTCAATCTCAAACATCTTGCTAGTTCACAGTGTATAATGAGCTACCTTTTCTTGACTAATTTTTATGACACTTTTGGGTGTCTGATAAATACTTCTTTTATCAATAGAAAAGCTTTAGAGACAGAATCTTTTCTAATTTATGACTATATTTCAATTGCATTCAGAAATGGATTGATCATAATGGCAGCTTTGATGAACTTGGCCTCATTTCATAAAGTGTGATGGACATGTTCATTCCCAGGTCTGGGTCATCATTGCAGGCTCTGATATCATTACAGTGTGTTGCAACTTTACTGGGCATTCAGTTGCCTTCTGAAAATAGCCATATTTCTTGTCTTGTTTTCTTATTGTGATTTGATCGTTCTCAATCATGGGGAATTTTATATTTTCTTGTTCAGGATGTCTGGGATGAGAGGCCTGTTGAGTACCAAACTTTTCCTGGGGAGAAGCAATACACACACATACACACACACCTATTCAGAAACACACACACACACACACACACACACACACACACACACCCCTGGGGAGAAGCAATACACACACATACACACACACACCTATTCAGAAACACACACACACACACACACACACACACACACACCCCTACTCACACACACACACACACCTCTACACACACACACACACACACACACACACACACACACATACACACACCCCTACTCAGCAAACAACAGACCAAAGTCCAACTTGGTGAACTGATGAGTTTTACAGGGTTACTTATAGGAATATGGGCGAGGGGTCACTTACAGAAGCAGAAACGACTCAAAGACAGCTGCATCACCAAGGCCACCCCAGCATGGGTGATAGCTCACAAGAGCTGGGAACCTGGAGCACACTACACAGTTTGTAGGCAGCTTAACAGGTTGGAGAATGTCCTTTGCAAGTGACTCCATGGATCTCTTCCAGATAGCTTGGCTACTTTTGGCTGTTTCCAGGCAACTAACTAGGCAACTTATCTGACAGTCCTTTTTGCAGCTTGTCTTGTCTGAGAATGACTCTCAGCAGCATTTACTGTTCCTTCTTGGGGAGGGAGGGGAAACTGTAAATCTGGTCAGTTTCAGGGACTTCCTGAAGCTGTTTTGACTTGTTTACTTTCTGTGTGATGGAGCTTCCTGCAGGATGGAATGTTTTAATCTCAGAGAACAGTGCTACACAACCATTGTGAATAAGCTGAGGCAATAGTGGGAAATTCAGATGCCCAAAGAGGCCCCGGGGACTTTAGGACATTTGTAATTTTTAAGTATTTGTCAGTGATAGAGGATTCATTGCCAACTAAAAAACATCTAACAAAACAAATTTAAAATTGAAAGCTAGTGAAAACTATCTTATTCACACTCTTTGGGGTCTGTTTGCTTACAGTCACATTGAGGGATGATCCTGGGGGAAGCTCAAAGGATAGCCTGTCTCTGGGGATGAGGAAGGAGATGGCAATACACAGAGGGAGTCTTCCCAAAGGAAGGGGCAGATCTGCAGGGCCTCAGGGTATGGACCAGGTGGGGAGGTAGGGTGGATGCTCAGACAAGGTACAGAACCAATATGGAGGCTAGGGTGACCACAAGAGTCTAGATGTGCTGGACATCAGAAAGTCTGGAGCACCCAGATGGCTTCTTCTTTAGTGTTGCTCCTTATTTCTTGACACTTGAGATCTCCATGGAATTCAATAAACAGATTCCACAGTGACTTGATGTGATGATCTGCTATGCTGATGAGATGGGGACTGGAATAAGATTTAGTCTGAATTAAAGACAGTGATTAAAGTAAAGTGACACCTCCATGCCTACCTACATAGAATGAGTATTGATTTGCAAAGCTGTCCTCTGACAAATTCAGGTTATGCCATACAAGTAGCCTTTGATTCCACTTAACAGATGTGGGATGCCTTCCTAAGAATGTGGGTAGGAAAAGTCTGGAGACATAGAGATGAAGATATGTTATTGCTGTTAAGAATGTGAGTGCTGTCTTATGATGGTGGTGTGTCTTACATTTGTTATTGATAAGGTGTATTACCTTGTTAGTCAGACTAAGAATAAAAATTAGTTTTCAAAATCTGATAAACATCTCTTTCTGATCAGATGGTATTGCAGAAATACCAACAGAAGCAAAGCCGAGCAGCTCCTCAGAACGGAAGTAAGTGGTTGTCTTCATTTTGCAAGCTGCACTTCAGCACTGATTAATTTTAATGAATCCTTCATGAATGGTTCCATATACTTATGCTTAGAGCCTGAAGGGGCTGTGGGATAAATACAAGCTGTCTTTTTCACATCACTTAAAAGAGGGTATTGGAGCATTAGCATACTGTAACAGAGAGCCACACACTGAGTGACTCAATGTCAGAATTTTACCACTTCATAGTTGTGGAGACTTACAGCCCAAAGTCATGGTCAGTAGGATTGGTTGCTTCTGGGGGCTGTGAGGGGAGGGCCTAAGTCCCTCTCCTTGCCTTGGAGATGGCTCTTCTCCCTTGTATCTTTGTCTTCCTCCACGCACGTATATGTCTCTGTCTACATCTTCTCTTTTAGTAAAGGTACCAGTCATACTGAACTAGAGCCACTGTGATGACTTCATCTTAATTTAATGACCCATGTAAACCCTTATGCCAAAGTACAGTCACCTTCTGAAGCTTAGGACTTGGCTCATTGGAGTACAGCAGAAGGTGGATGGGCACCTTGAAATCGGCGTTGTGAGGGAGCACCCACCACTGAGCAGCCTTTAACTTCCCTACTGATTTATCATTTGCTGCATTGATTTTAATTCTTCTATGTATTGTCTTTTTTGCTTGAAGTTATTTGTTTTAGAATAGTTTACATTAATATTATGTGATATGTTTTGTAAATTAAAACTTAATAATGTGTAATTGCCTATTGTAATAGTTGCGATGAATTTCTCACACCTTAAAGTGAAATTAGAGGAAAAAACAATGTATACAGAGAGGAAATTGCACTGAGCTGAGAAAGACCCGGGTGGTGTTGTTTGTTTTTGCTCTTTTGGGGGCCCACTACCCAGCTCCCAAATAAATCACACATGGAGGCGTGTTCTTAATTATAAATGCCCGGCCTTAGCTTGGCTTGTTTCTTGCCAGCTTGCCTTAACTTAAGTTATCCCATCTACCTTTTGCCTCTGGGCTTTTCCCTTTCTTACTTCTGTGATCTTACTCTTACTCCATGTCTTGCTGTGCACTCGGGTGGCTGACTCTGATATCTTCCTCCTTCTTTGGTTATTTCTTCTTTCTCGTTCCTTCTCCCAGATTTCTCCTTCTATTTATTCTCTCTGCCTGCCAGCCCTGCCTGTTTCTCCTGCCTCACTACTGGCCTTCAGCTCTTTATTAGACAGCCACAGTAACATACCATAGAATAATATTCTACAACACCTGGCACTCTGGAACAGTTTTAGTCACTTTTTGAATCTGTAAGGTAGGAAAGTTGACTCAGAAGCCAAGGTCTGAAGCTTCCACATTGACATTCTAGTTGTTTTACTTAGTGATAGTTCAAGGCATTGCCTCTTCTGGGTGTTAACACCAAGGCTTTGCTGAGCACTGAGTATAGTTTATATGCCAAGGCTCATTCCCACCCCCTAGGATCCTTACTGGCTTTCTAGAGACCACACACCAAGACAGTTAGAGAGTGCCCAGTAACCTGGCAGCCTGGCCTTCAAATTCCCCTTTGCTACTAGCCAGGTGACCAAGGAAGGTTGTCTCATCTTTGTGTGTTTCCTTTCCTTACCTGAAAGATAAAAGAAGAAAAATAAGACCATTACTCAAATGGCTGTCTGGGTACTCAATACATTTGCATATGAGGACACATTTAAAAAGAATCGGTTTTCAAGATGGTGGCTTCTATTAATTAATCTTTTACCAATGAATTCATTCTTTCTAATTGTTACCAGATAGGCTTGTGGGGCCTTCCTTAATTCCTCTGTCTTTCTTATAAATAAGAATAAAAGTTACTTTTCAACTGTGAAACACATTTTTCATCTTACAGCAATGTAAATACTAAAGATAGAATATGGTTCCATTGGTAGAGAAGTGTCTGGGATGTGACGCTTCCATTTCTTGCCCTTCAACTGGGAATCTGATGTGAGCTTAACCATTACTCGCTCAACATTGTTTGCATGTTTTGAATTTCTGTTGGAGTTACTCTATCGCCCCTGTGTCCTGATATTTGCCACTGAACTGCAGGGGAACCCAGGTGTTTAAACACAATCTTGCAAAGAACACTGAGGTTTTTACAGGAGAAAGGCTGTGTGGATAGGAACAGGTACTGAGAGGAACTGAAAGCTCCTACCACATGTGGGAATGCTATGAACTGAAACCCAGAAAGAGGTTCTCAATGATTGTTTTCACAAGCCCAGGGCTTACAGAGCAGCGGGACCTGCCTGGTGGCTCTGTACAGGCCCTAAGACACTCCAGCTGCGGACCTCATTCAGCGTGTGTCAGAAGTTGTAGTTAGGGGATGTGAATGTGCCTTCCGCCATCTCCTAGCCCAGGAGTTTGAGACAGAAAGTCCCGTGGGTGGAAAGACTCCAGAGCCTCCATTGTTACATTGCTCTTGTTGAGAGCAGATTTGCTGCACAGGGGATGATAATAAATGATAAGATAAAACTCTTGGATCCTTGCCACATTGTTAGCAACTGGAATTTTAAAGAGGAATGTCTTACTTTGGATTTTAGGATAAAGAAGGTGGTTTTATGGTGAGAGACTCCAGTCAACCCGGCTTGTACACGGTCTCCCTTTACACAAAGTTTGGGGGGTAAGTAGTTATGCACTAGTTTTTAGTTGCTTTTTTAATTTATTTTATGTGTGGGGTGTGTGGGTGTATGGCATGTGCATGTTAGGAATGTGTGGGCGCAGGGGTGTTCACCTGGGCATGTAGAGACTAGAGGTTGGCTTCCAGAGATTTTCCTCTGTTGCCTTCTGCACCTTAGTTATTTATTTTATTTTTTGATACAGGGTCTCTCACGGTACCTGGAGCTAACCAGCTGGCTAGGCTAGCTGGCCAGTGAGTTCTCAGGATTAGTCTGTCTCCCACTCCTCAACCCTGTGCTAACGCTGCAGTTACAGGTGTATGCCCGCACCTCTAGCTTTTATAGGAATGCTGGGGATTCGAACTCATGTCCTTATAATTTCATCACAGGCATTTTATCTGCTGAGATATCTTAACCCTCATATTTTTTTCTTTTAACTCAGAGTTTTTATATGAACTTCCTTTGTTGCTTTTTTATATCCCTAATTTTCAAAGTAAGATACTCAATTTCAGCATTAGAAAAAAAATAATCTAACCTTCATTTCTAAAACATGGCTATATTTTGTACTTTTTTTTTTCCAGAAAATTTCCCTATCGTTTCTCATATATATGTAGGTGTGTGTATACATACACACATACATACATGTTTGTTGGGGATAGCCATGGAAGATTTGGTAACATTTATTGAATAACTGCTATGCTCTGAGCTAGGCACAAAGGAATCTACATCGAGTAGGGTAGGCTTTTTAATGAGGGCCACAGACAGGCCTGCAGGCAGTCATGGGGGCATAAAAATAAGGTGTGGAGGGGTGCTGTTAGAATGTTCTATTGCTAAGACACATTTTAGATATTCTAAAGTGACATCTAAGCTGAGACCTTACAGCAAGACGGGAAGAACTGAGAGAAGGGAAAGAGAGTTGCCGACTCCACAGTGAGAGAGGCCGTGGTGAGGTCGGAGAGGCACAAGGGATGTCTGGAGTGGCTGTAGAATGAGAAGGGGGGGGGGAGGCGCCGCAGAGGTGGACGCACTCCAGGCCACATAAGCTTAGGTCAAGGAACCCAAGCTCTACCCTAAGAGCAATTAGGAATCATCTCGCATTTAAAGCATGAGACGACTAGAGATCTGTATTCTAGAGAGATATCTACAATAGAGTGTCTATACTCTTAAGTCTAGTCCACTCCCTTTGAGAAGGGAGAGCGTTCTAGGCATTGCAGGCCCATGTCTCTGTGGGACAGAAAGTAACTGTAAATTAAAATTCTGCTGCCGCTGCTGGCTGGAGGTGGTAAATGTTGTTTTCATTCCCACGCGAGCAGCTGCCCTTATTATTGTGATCACTCTCCAGACTCTCACCTGTTGATGTGAGCGGGAAAGCTAAGAGCATGGGAAAACTATTTGTGTCAGGAATAGCAGCAGCCAGTACAAAGAAGTCATACCAAGGTTTCCCTGTAGATGGCATCTGTGGGTGAAGTTCCATTATCCCCACCTGGTTGCAATTCGGTGTTTTCTTTTGTTTTGTTTTTTAATAGAGAAGGCTCATCAGGTTTCAGGCATTATCACATAAAGGAAACAGCAACAACTCCGAAGAAGTACTATCTATCGGAAAAGCATGCTTTCGGGTCAATTCCTGAGATCATTGAATACCATAAGCACAACGCAGCAGGTGAGTGGGCTGTGAGCCATGAGGACTAGTGACCACATGATCAGATACTGTGCAGTTCTTCAGAAGGGAGGTTTGTGTAGTCATCTGTAGAGTATGGTTGATGTAAAAATTATTAAGGATGTTTTGTATCCAAAGAAAAACCAAAAATCACATCAGATTCCATAGAAGTGCTGTTTCCATCACAGGCGTCAAGGACTTTATGGTGTGGATGTCCACACCTCTGTGCTTTACAGCCTTGGCACTAAACAAAAATTATTCCAAGATGTGCCTGCTTATGAGCAGCCCAGGAGGCTGAGGTTTGAGGATCTCTTGAGTCAGAGAGTTGAAGGCCAGTCCGGGCAGCATAAGGAAACCTCCATCTCAAAAAGTAAACGTCAAAGATGTATGTAGAGTGTTCACAGAAGCTTTTGGAGGAGCCAGGGTTTCTGTTTATGCTGAAACTTTCCAAGGAGCAGAGTGTAGATATTCCTCAACATATAGTGGGATTATGTCATGACGACACCATTAGAAGTTGAAAATACCCTAAGTAGAAAGTGTATTTAGTACAGCTAATCTACCTAGCTTTGTAACATGGCACTCTGGAGAGTATCGGCAGTGACCCTCAAGGTCACATGATTGGCTGGGAGTGACATCTCATTACAGCGACACATCTGGAAGATATCCTACCTTTCTTGTTTGTTTGTTTGTTTTCTAGACAGGGTTTCTCTGTGTAGTTTTGGTGCCTGTCCTGGATCTCACTCTGTAGACCAGGCTGGCCTTGAACTCACAGAGAACCGCCTGCCTCTGCCTCCCAAGTGCTGGGATTAAAGGCGTGAGCCACCACCACCCGGCATGGTATCCCACCCTACAACACTAGCCCAGGAGCGAACAAAATCCACTATCCTCAGAAAAGGTCTAGATTCAAAAAGGATGCTTTTCTCAGAATATGTACTGCTTTGGCACCTTGTTAAGGTTGAAAAACTGTTAAACCATTGCAGATTGCAGCCAATCAGACAACATGTCACAC